>NW_027556098.1:108334178-108810941 GCF_003287225.1 Phascolarctos cinereus
ATTATATCCCAGCACTCCCCCCATGTGCTAGTACTGACCTAATGGGCACTACTGGGATAATTTGGGAAAATAGCATCATCGGGAATGGCTAAAAAAAGAAAAAAGCACTGAGCCCTTAGAGGAAAGAACACTTTTCAACATATATTTCCTGGCAATCTGCTGAGATTGGCACCACATGGTAAGTAGCACAAAGCATCATCAGCTGGGTTTTTAAGTAGGCTAGAATGCTTAGGCAAAGACAGAAGTTAGGAGTGTGCCAGTGGATGTGTAAATTAATCAATCAATCAATCAACAAGTATTTATTTAGTAAGTATCTATTATACACTAAGCATGATGCTAGGTATTAAGAAGACAAAAGCAACACTGAAACCGTTCTTGCCCTCAAGAACTAACATTTGGAGTGTGTGTGTGGCGGGGGGTGGGGGGAGCAACATGCATATACCGTATGTGTATATACACAGTGATTTTGTGGGAGGTAGAATAGAGCTTCAGAGATTGTACTTTAGCTAAGCTTTCTGGGGGAAAAACAACAGCAACTATGGATTCAAAGGAATGGAAGAGAGAAAGAAATGCATTCTAGGCATAGGAGATGACTTGGCCAAGGGCACAGGAGCTTGCAATATAGCTTTGTGGGTGGTTTCAAGAAGGGCAGTTGGGTTAGACATTAAAGGGCTGAAATGAAAAGAAAAATCAGGTACAATAAATTCAGCAAAGGTAGGTTGGAGGCAAATTGGAATGGGCTTTAAGTTCCAGATGAAGGAGGGTGTGGTTGATCCTTAAAGTAAATGGGAATAACTGGTGTTTATTAAGTAGAGGAATGACATGATCTGTGTTTTTTTGTAGCTTCGGCAGCTGTGTGGAACCTGGACTTGAGAGAGAACAGAACTGAGGGAGACAGACCAATTAGGAGGTGAGATGATCTGAACCTGGATGTTGTCCATGTTAGTAGAGAGACACGAGTAGGTACAAGGACTTTTACAGAGGTAGAATTGAGAAGGGTTGGCAAATGATTGTCCCATGGGGTGAGAGTGAGAGACGGAGAATGACTCCAAGGTTGTGAACTTCTGTGACTAGAAGGATGGTATTAACCTTGGCAAAAATACATTACAAATAGATGCAGATATGCACGTACACAGATTTAATATGCATATGTGTGTATATCCACATACATCAACATTAAATACAAACTATGTAACAAACGCATTGTAGATGTGTGTATGGAATAGAATGTGTATGTATAGATGCACAAAGATAAACTGTTGAAAACTGATCTTGGACTTTATCATTAAATAAATCTCAAAATATTTGAACACAGCCTGATGAGACTAATGCTGTTATTCTTTCACGCACTAGACTCTTTCCTTTGCAAACGTATCTGCTTGTGTGTGTGTGTGTGTGTGTGTGTGTGTGTGTGTAAGCTTGTATAAATTATTGTATCATATTAATTTCAGGGATAGGTTGTCAAAAATATCCTTCTCCTCCTTGACCCATATAGTACCAGGAGCAGAATGAAACTACAGAAGAATAAAATGAGGTGAGAAAGAAGTACAGGAGGGGATGCAGATAAGGGCAGATGAAATGATGTGTTGTGTCCTGGGGTGATTTGGGGGAAGGAGTCACTTTATGTGGCAGCTAGGTGGTACAGACCAGGAAGACTCAAATGCAAATTCACCCTTGGAAACTTATTAGCTTGGGTAAGTCACAACTTCTGTCTGCCTTGGTTTCTTCATTTGTAAAATGGTGATGATAATAATATCATTTATGTCTCAGAGGTGTTGTGAGGATAAAAACAAATGATATAATTCTACAGTGCTTTATAATTACTAAAATGCTATATAAATGCTAGCTATGATTATGATGGAGGCAGCTAGGTGGCTCGGTGGATAGAGTGCTAAGATCTGAGTTCAAATCCATGATACTTACTAGCTGTGTGATCCTAAGCAAGTCACTTAAAACCTCTGTTTGCCTTAATCAACTGGAGAAGAAAAGGGCAAACCATTCCAGAATCTTTTCCAAGAAAACTTCATGTATATGCTCTACAGGGTCACAAAGAGTCGAAGGTGACTGACTGAACAGCAGTGATGTATGGTTGGTTCCATGTGCTTGTCCTTAGAGCTAATCATAATCCTCGTGATAAAACAGACAAAACCTTATGAAATCTAAGTATACAGTGTTGAACACATGTCTCCCATTTATACAATGATGATGATGCATATATAAGGTTGAGTATTGAAGAAAATTAATCTTCAGTCATTTGAATGCAAACTCCCTGAGGGCAGGAACTGTTTTACTTTTGTCATTTTATCTCAAATACTTAGCAGAATGCCTGGCAGAAATCAAATGTTTAATTGATTTTTTAGCTGTATAAGACTGACACCAAAAGCCTCAGGACTAGGAAAGGGGAAAAGTCTTTTGAAATAGAAGATTATGAGGCCTGTCAGCTCTATGACTATAGCAAAATTAGGTCATATATATACAAAATGGGTTTTTTATAATATTCTACTATGAACACAAATTTATTTGTGGTCTTCCCTCATGATGATATATCTCTTATTTGTGGGTTCTCTACAATTCCAATACTGTGAAGTGGAACTAGAGTGATAAAAAGACATAAAGACTTTATACAATATAAAGTCAAGTAATATAATGCAAGGTAAGGTAACGTAAAAAGGATTTCATATATAAAACCTGATATTGGTGGAAATGGATAGTGGTGTATCATGTCTTGAGAAATTCACTATAGTTGGCATCAAATCTAGGACAATAACTTAGATTTTGGATTTAGTGGTCATTGGGAGTGGAAAGTAACCAGGAGGGAACAGGAGGGAAGAAAAGACCAAGAAATGTTATATATTGTCTTTGTGAGATATATATATATATATATATATATATATATATATATATATATATATATATATGTGTGTGTGTGTGTATGAATGTTATGTATGTATGTGTGTGTATATATATATATATATGTATATATATATATATATATGTATATATATATATATATATATATATATATATATATATATATTATATATATATATAAACAGAATTAGAGATCTCCTTTCCTACCTTTCTTCCCTTTCTTTTTTATTTCCTTTCTTCCTTCCCAGACTAAATATTGTTCCACCACTGGATTGGTAGTGTTTAGTTATTTAGGAAACTGATTATATATAAATACAGAGAGAGAGATTCTTCTTTCCTTCCCTCCTTCCTTCCCTCCTTCCTTCCCTCCTTCCTTCCTTCCTTCCTTCCTTCCTTCCTTCCTTCCTTCCTTCCTTCCTTCCTTCCTTCCTTCCTTCCTTCCTTCCTTCCTAGATTAAATATTGTACTACCACTGAATCAGTAGTGTTTAGTTATTTAGGAAACTGATTTGCTATAACACTGACTTGTAGACTAATGGGATACCAGATGTGTGTGTGTGTGTGTGTGTGTGTGTGTGTGTGTGTGTGTGTGTATACCGGAAGCTGGCAAGTGATAATATTATATAGAAGCCATCATCACTACAAACATTTCTAGTCCAAGTCCTGCTGATAGGATAAAATTTGAAAGGAGAAACAACACTGTCAGCAATAAAATTGCTAAGGACAGCAATGATGACACCCATATTAATGGCCCTTCAGCCTCTGGCTCCTAGTGTTGCCTAATGTCTATCATACAAGTAAAAAAAGAATCAGAATTATTTCTTGCTGACACCAAGAACACATGATATAGAAAGCGGAAAACTGGTCACTAGTCCTGATGTCATATTTATGGGTACAACAGGATGACAATTGTCCAAGGAGTCCACGACCAGAAAATAACCTTGGTCAAAAGGAACTTCAGATAACCTAGAAACTGATAGAGTCATTGAATCTCTCCAGCACCTCCATCTATCCTTTTCAGAGGTAGTGAGGAGTGGGTAGCAGTCATGATTAAGTACAGAAATTTATTCACCTACATTCTATTGCCCTGACATATTGTCCCTGCTTCAGTGCTATTCACCATTGCTGCTGCTCTTGCCAACCAACATTCATCCTACCTTTTATATTCCTAGGTTTCAAACTATAGTCATAGAGTCGTAAGAGGGACCTCTGAAGTAGTTTACAACAGTGGTGTCAAGCTCAAATAGAAATAAGGGTCACTAAATCATACATAAGGATATCTGTGGGCTTCAAAACCACATTTTAACATTATCTATGTTCCGTGGCATTTTTGTTTATTTTGTTATGTATTTCCCAATTATGTTTTATTGGGTTCGGATAGTATTTGGGGGCAGTGCAGCTGTGTGTTTGACCCCTCTGGATTATACCCTACCTAAGGTATGAATCTGCTCTACAACAAACCTATTGGCCACCCAGGTCCTATTTGAGCACTTCAAATGATGGGAAACATTAATCAGCTAGCCATTCCATTTTGATAATCATATTTAAAAGTTTGTTCTTTTCATGCAAAGTGAAGTGAGTAGAACCAGGAGAACATTGTACATAGTAACAGCAATATTGTGTGGATGATCAACTGTAAAAAAAAAAAAAACACAAAAAACTTTACTTAGATTGAGACACGGATTCAAAACAATTCCAAAGGACCCATGATGAAAAATTCTATCCACTTACAGAGGGAGAACTGATAAACACTGAATTCAGATTGAAGCATACTTCTTTTTTTTACTTTATTTTTATTGTTTTATTCTGTTTGTGTTTTCCTTTGAAACATGGATAATGTGGAAATATATTTGGTATGAGCTCACACATATTATCAAAATCAAAGTTCTTGCCTTCTCAAGAGTGGGGAGGGACAGGGGAAAAGGAGAGAATTTGGAACTAAAATGTTTTTTTTTTTAATTGGTAAATTTTTTTCTTTTACATTTCATTGGGAAATACTTAATGAGATAAAAATGTTTTTTAAAAGAAAGCTTACTCTTAACCTGAACCAAAATCTATCCCCTTTTGACTTCCAGTCATTTGTCCATGTTCTCCCCTTTGGTGCTGGACAGAATAAGTCGAATTCATGTTTTTTTACTTGAAAGATTTTCAAATGTATCTGAAGAGCAATCATACCCCCCTAAGACAATTGAGGGACTCAACCTGTGTGGTCCATTTTTTAAAAATAATTTATGTCTGTATTTTAATATTATGATCATAATGTCTGGAACATAGTAGGCACTTAAACATGTTTACTGAATTGAATTAATTGGTTTCCTTTGTAAGCATATGCATTTCATCTTATGCATTTACAAATGTTATTCTAAGAATGGGCCCATAAACTTCATCAGCCCTCCAAAGGTCACAATTTTGTCCAAATTGGGAGCAACTTTGTTCAGATTGGAGGACAACAAAATTAGGCACTTTCTTCTACAGTTTCAAAATCCCAATTTTTTTCAAATGATTACGATCTGGCATAATTTCAAGTTTAATCATTTTTGTGGTCACTTTTTCCAGAGTACTCAATGTTGTCAATGTCCCTGACAAAGTATAGTGCTTTCATCAATAAAACATGGAGATAAATCCATAGATAATATGAATTTCAATGTTTATGTGAATCTATATGCAAATCTGTATGAATTTATGTCAAGTGCATTTTCATGGAGATTCCATTCAGTTATAGGTTAGACTAGCTGGCTGTTTGGGTTTCCTTCTAACTCTAAATCACGTGACATTATGATTATCAATGGCATTAATTTTTTCCCTCTTTAAGTGACAGATTGGATCAGATGACTTAGAAGGTCATTTCCAAGTCTTCATCTATGATTGTACAACGTTAGATCTCTGAACCTTCTTTTCCTCACCTGTAAAATAAAAGGTTTGAACCAGCTAGTGTCAAAGGTCCCTCTGAGCCCTAATGTTCTCAGGGATCTCTAGTTCTTGAAAATTCTATTATAATTTTTGTTAACAAAGTTTCTCACAGAAATGGAATGAAGAGTGACCTCACCAGAAAGATGTGAAATTAATAGCTCTTAAGAATTCTCAAGATGAATTTGCATCCCATTCTACTTTGATACCTCATTAGTCATAAAGGCTTCATCTAAATTAGCCAATTGCACAACCAAATCTTGATGTCCTCACTCCTTCTCCCCTTAAAGTCTTAAAGGAAATATTGGTTCTACTCCTAGCTAAAATTAACCTCTTCACCTATAGCCTTTATCTCATTCCCTCTCATAATTTCTGCAACCTATATCTATGAATCATCCCTTCTATAGCATGCATCTTCCAACTTTATCTCTAATGGCTCTTTCCTTTTAATCTACAAACATGTTCAGGTTAAAAAAAATTAGAAATTAAAATAATTTTTAATTCTAGAATATTATCACATTAGACCAAGCTCTAACAAGCACTTTACAGATTATATATACATTATCTAATTTTATCCTTACAACAACCCTGTGAGGTAGGTACTATTGTACTATTTTATTGTACTATTTCACAGAAGAAGAAACTGAGGCTTAGAAAAGTCAAGTAATTTACCTAGAGTCATAGATTTTAAGTATTTGAAGCAGGAGTTGAGCTTAAGTTTTGCTTACTCCACATCCAGCACTTTATGTGCCATCTAGCTGCCTCTTTATAGTTTAACTCCATGTCTACATGCAATCATTCCTCAACCTCTTGTCTCTTGGGATTCATGATTCCTTTAAGATTAATATCAAAAGCCACATTCTGCACAAGGTCTTTGCTTCAGGTTAAGATGAAAGAAAAGAAATCCAAGGATAGAACGGATGGGAAGAAAATAAAGAGTAGTTAGGTGACATGATGAAATATATGCTTTCAGAAAATCAGATGATTTTGATAGCTGAGTGGGAATAGGTAGGCCTAGGGAGAGACTTGAGGCAGGGGGAGAAAGTTAGAGACTTGAGGTAGGTTTTAACAACAGTCCAAGCGAGAGGTGACAAAGAGTTGCAAAAAGATCATGGTTATGTGAGTGGAGAGTATGCCATCTATTCAAAAAGTATTGTGAAGGTATAAATGAGAAGATTTGACAACAGATTGGATATGTAGGGAGAATACAAATGAGAAGTTGAAGATGACACTGAGGTTATGAGTCTGTCTGACTAGAAGGGTCCTGTTCCCTTTCATAGTAATATCAAAGTCTGGAAAAGGGGAGAATTTTGTGGTAAATACAATCAGTTTTGGTTTGCGCACATTGAGTTTGCTTTGTAATAGTGTGGAGCTATAGGGATGTAAACTCTTATGGCCAGAGAAAGAACTGATAAATAGAACTATGTAAATAATGATTTTACATATGTACATATATATGCATATATATTCATACTTATGTCTAATGGTAGCTTGGTCTCTGGGGTAGAAAGGGGAGAGAAGAAAAAAAAGAAATTTACATGATAAATTCATTACATATTTAAAAGGAATAGCAAGTACATAATAGATCTGTAATTTCATGTGAAATAATCTTTTTCTTATTCTACTATGTTATGGAAATGTTTGTCTTATAAATTAAAAATAAAATAAATAAAATTTTTTTAAAAATAATCAAGGGATATAATCTGTTGACATGGACTAATTTTGAAGTTCTGTGTCAGTTAAGTCAATCAGAATGGTGATGAGTATTAAATAATATCTGAATAATAAAAAAGATTGAACATGAAGAAAAGGTAGCATCTTACAGTAGAAAGTGTATTGACTTTAAAGCCGGGAACAGGTGGGTATGAATCCTGTCTCTTTTACTTACACCTTTGTAACCTTTGACAAGTCACTTAAACTCTCTGAGACTTAAGTCTCTCCATCAGTAAAATGACAGGGCTGGAGTAGATGACCTCTAAGTTCTCTTTATGCTTTAAAATCTATGATCTTATTTTCACTATTCTCTTGGCAATGTTGCTTCTGTCTGAGCTCACTACCTATGCATTCTAGAAATATATAGAGGATATTCCACATTAAGAAAAGGTAACCATCAAAGACTTTGGAAAGCACATGGAAAGGATATTAATAATGATGATGATGATAATGATATAAGAAAAGCAGTTGAATAATGTAAGTGGGTGCACAAAAGCACAACCTCAGTTTGATGGAAGCCATGGTCATAATGGAGAATAACAATTCTAAAACTCTGGCCATTACTGTACTGCACATGAATCTAAGGCAATTGCTCTGGTGCCAGATTTATGCTTCTCTAAACTGAACCTGTCACCGAGCCTCCACAGCTGAGCATGCATGCACGGTGAATAATAGCCCTTCCAGTTACTCTAATGGCTGCACAGGTAATGGAAAGACTCCAATTATAGTGGAGCACTCCTGTGTAATTACTATATACCAGGAGCTCAAACAAGCCATTTTCCTCCCCTGTATATGAAACCCAAGGCCTGATACTCAAGACAAGTTGACAACAAAGGTAATTTCCTCCCCGCCCCCACCTCCTGATTCGGAGTGTGGCACTGAAGTGTTGCTTTAATCTCACCTCATCTTCCAAGATCATCGGATTTTATAGGATGGAATGGCCTCATTATGTGACCTTAATGAATTGTGTATCCTACACAAATTGCTGGACTTTCCATTCTATTTAAATAGAACTCCCTTGACTTAGTGCAACATTCCACTGACATCTACTGTAGAATCACGGTAGGGAGGAGGTGGAAAAACAAATAAATGTGATAGCAAGGTCTGAAAATCAGGTACCCTCGTGGCTGTGCTCAGTATATATCTGTTTTCAATGGGCTCATATAGCCAATATTTGTTCTCCTTGATTTTGATCCTTAGATTAAATTCAACATATATTCATAAATGGAATATTATGATCTAGAAGCTGCATGAGGCACTGGGATTATAGACATAGTGGGTCAAAAAGTCTAATCTCAATGAATTCACAACCTAGAGATAAAAAAAGATGTTAACAAATATCAAAAATATATGGGGAAAAATGAAAGAAATATAAAGGGAAGAAAAGGAATAAGCATTTATATAGCACTTACTATGTGTTAGCTATTGTGCTGATATCTTTTTTTTTTTAACAAATATCTCATTTGATTTTCACAACAACTTTGTGAGGTAGGGGCTATTATTATTTCCACTTTACAGTTGAGGAAACTGAGGCAAGCAGAGGTTAAATGATTTGCCCAGGGTCACACAGGTCTACTCAAGTCTAGGTCCAGCACTCTAGCTTCTGCCTTAATTGAGGCTATGAGAAATTTGGGAAGGAGCTGATCACTTCCATATGGGGGATAGGGAGGGAAAGGTTGTATGGTTGGGATGGGAAACCTGTAGCCTCGAGGCTACATGTGGCCCTCTAGGTCCTATCAAATGCGACACTTTGACTCAACCTAAACTTCACAGAACAAATCCCCTTAATAAAAGGATTTGTTTTGTAAAACTTGGACTCAGTCAAGAGGCTGCACTGGAGGACCTAGAAGGCCACATGTGGCCTCGAGGCCACAAGTTCTCCACCCCGTTTTATGGGATAGGTGCTACATCTTGAATTTAAAAAATGACTTGGATGAATGCCACTCAGAAAGGGAGAGTTGGCAGGATGATATTTGGGGATTGAAAGAAACCTAGTTTGGCTGTAAACAGTGTGGCTGTTTGGGTCAAAATGGAAATATATATATATATATATATATAATATATATATATATATATATATACTTGGCAAACCTTAAATGTTTCATAACAGTTACCTCTTATTATTAATAATTCAATCCAATTAACATGTATGAACTACAATTTCTGCATACAAAGACAAAACCAAATATGTACTGGTGAATGTTTAACGATCAGCTCTCTGGGAAAAAAATGTACATGCAATGTACTTTTTAAAATTTTATTTGAATTATTAGCATTTTCTCCATCACTTCTTTAAGTCTAGACAATGAACAAAACAATAAATTCATCCCTGATTTATAGCAATTGCTGATTTCTGAGGTATAAATTCTGATGCTGAAATTTAACAATTGGCTTTAGTTATAGGTGGGAGCTAGCTTCAGCATACCATTGGCCATTACATAGAGTATGTGAAAGGAGGAGAAAGAGAATATGGGATAAGCCTGGATCCAAACTGTAGAGGGCCTTGAATTCCAGAATAAGGAGCCTTTTGAGTAGACCTGTTCACAGTGGTACTTTAGAGTGATTACTTGAGCAGTAGAGTGACAGGACAATTGGAGAAGAAATAATTTATAGAAAAGAAGGCCAACTATGGTGCTATTGCAAAAGCTTAGGTAAAACTAAATATGTATTTGAACCAAGGCAAGTAGAAATAGAAAGTAGGGTATAGAATAGATAATGCAGTGGTAGAATGAACAGGGTTTGACCACTGATTGGATATAGGAGGTTATGGAAAAGGAAGGCTCAACAAATACTTTGAGGTTTTGAGTCTGGGTGAACGGAAGGACACAATGACAAAAAAAATAGAGAAGTTAGAGGAAATGACAAACTGATTAAGAAGATGGACAATGAGGAATTTAATAACATACATTTTATGTTTGAGGTATTGGTTCATCATCCCACTGGGAAGAAGTATAGGATTGGAGCTCTGTGTTAATGGTTAATGGTGATTAATAGGTCAAGGGTAGAGACATGGAAGTGATCTGTATAATGATGATATCTGATGCCATAGAGTAGATGAGCTCACTAAGGAAGAGAATTCCAAGATGTAAGAGAAGGCCAAGGACAGAAGCATCTTAGGTGATACCTTCATTTAGGGGTTAAATGATGGGGCAAAAGAGAATCATCATGGAGGCAGGAGGCTAACCAATGTTACTTCCAAATAATATTTGGAAGAATAAATAATCTAGTGTCTGCCAATTACCAAACCCGATGTAGTACATACAGTAGATGCTCACCGAATGCTTATTTATTAAATGTGTGATTACATGAATATTTTAAATCAAGAATACCTGCTAAAAGGAAGAAAACAGACTGTTTTAAGATACAATATAGGTAAATGTAGGAGAAAAGAATCATAATTAGGCAGAAAAAGCTTTTAGTTCATTACTATTTTCATTCAGAGAACAGACACAGTTTTTCTTTGGCATGTATATGGGATTCTCCCTGATATTACTGGAATATAATATGTGCTTTGAAAAATAATGTTTCTTTCTTAAGACTTAGTTTCTCCTTTTAGCCAACTCTAGACACCTGCATTTGCTTCCCACTTGAAGAAATGGTGTGAAGATGGATGTAGTGAAATAGTTATATTTTATTTCTAACCATTTCAATGTAACAATTTTCAGCAGGTTTTTTTTTTAATGTAAGTAATGTAAGTTCAAAAGAATGGGAGGAGTAAGCCTATCCATTGACTGCCAATGCCTAAATGCAGTGTAATGTAAACAGTAGGTGCTCAATAAATACTGAATGAATGAGTAAATTAAATATTAGCTAAATCCAACAACGCATGACAAAGGAAAAGAATCACCTACTTTAAGACATAATGTTACTAGCTAGAAGGCATTATTAGCTACTTATAATAACAGCAATAATTGTGATAATTATACTTTGCTGGAAATTCTGGAGAAACTAGGGTGCTTCCATTGTCTCTGTGTGACACTCCCCCATCACTATCCTGTTAATTATTCTTAAGATCACTTACTTTTCATTTGTCTGGGTTTTTTTAAGTTGATGAGATCATTAAATGTATCAGACTATCTAAATAAATTTGAAGTGTATTAAGATTTTGTACAGCCTTTGAACTGGAAACAGAAGGGTAAAGGGATTCATTTTTAAAGAAATTAAAGTAATAAAGAGAAACGGGTACACTTTATTTTAAGTGCCCATTAACTACTGCAGAACAGAGACTAAGTTAAAACGGAACTCTCTAGGGAATATACATATGGAACACATGCATTCCTTCACACATAAGCAATAAGTCATTAGTCCCAATAATCCAACCTCATAGAATAACCATCAAACACATTCATACTTTGTACTCTGGGGAGTAAAGGGAATCTGCCTGAAACATCAATTCCTATGAAAGACTCATTTAACCAATTGAGATATTTCTTCATTTTACTGATGAAAAATCTGTATCTATTCTTCCCATGTAGCTATTGCAAGATTTAAACAGGGCTAGTAGGAGGTTGAGGGTGAAAGGGAGAATGACACAACATATTTCATGCAAATCAACGAGTTCTGATTCATTACTTTAAAAAAAATAACATTTCCCCATAAAATCAATAGCCAAAATCTCTTCATTTGGAGATATTATTCTTGGTTATGTTCAAGATATGTTAGTTAATTTTTAAAATTTTCTTGATTTGCCTCAGTAAGCATTTTGGCTAATTGCTGGAGTTAATGGTGATTAATAGAGCCAAGATTAAATACTTAATAAACTAGGCTGTCTGTATCTATTGACAGACTGAAAGGCTCAAGTACCAAAGATGTCTCTCCTTAAAGATCTGTCACTACATCTAAAATTCTTTTGGGTCAAACAGAAAACTCATTAATTAACACACAAAACCAAATTTGTTTATCTGGGTAGCAATTACCTAGCAGAAAGCAAATACTTGAGGGTACATAGAAGCCAGCCAGGTAAATTCTAATAGAATGTCTGGGAGCATATGGTACTGATCAGGGACTGGCTGGTAACATCAGCGGGTTGTTCTAGGCAGTGGGGTCTCATGGGGTAATTAGAAATGAGAAAATGACTGAAAAGGAAAAGGGGGATGACCTTGAAGAGAGGAGAGACATCTCAGTTAACAGAGTTAAATTAAAGGATATATCTATATATGCGCATACACACATATTATTACAACAAAATTTTATTAGAATTATGGTCACAAAATTTCCCAATATAACTAAGTTAGAGTTTGCAAAAACCAAAAGAGACATTAACAAAGAACTACAGATTTCAAATTTGAATTCCAAATCATAGCACTCCAATTGATGGAGAAGATCTCTATGAATATCCCTACCTCTTCTATCTATCTCTTAGTTTCAGAGCCCTAAAATGTAAATATATTTCAGCTTCTTGAGCACCCCTTGTCTTTCTTCCTTCCCACCTCAGTAGTATAATAATGGTTGGGGTTGGGACTGATCTTTAATACAATCCCCCTTACAACCAAGGGAAAACATTCATAAAGTAGCTAACCTAGGTAGGACCCAGTAGGGCCAGGCAAGAGAGTGAAGCTAACAGATAGTGCTGATATTTATGTATGTAGCTATTTAATGTTTACAAAGTGTTTTACATATATCATCTCCCTTGATCTCTATAGGAAATGAATGAATGTATGACTTTGACCTCATAGGTTCTACTTAGCTACTTGGAAGCTTCCACAACAAAGCATTTGCTTAATACTATAGTCAGATAATAGACTTCTAAAACAGAGATTTCTTAACTCTGTTATGCAGAACCTTGGCCTTCTCCGTTACTGGAACAGAGGTTTTATGAAATAATGTTAGTGTTCAGGAGACAAACTTTCCTCTAAATAATTGATTAAGTATGTATCAAATTTTTACTCCCTGAAGTCCTAACTTTCATCCTTCATCATGGTGTGGATGTGATCCTGGGTTCTCAAAGGCTAGAGTAAGAGTCCTGGCAGATTCATGTAAGCTCTAAAGGCTTAGAGTTTATGGTCAATGATAGATGATATTATATCTGTCATTGGAGCATCAACTTAGGAAATTTGATACAGATCTACTACAAGGTGATTTTTTTTTTGCCATAAGTCTTCAAGCCCATCTATCAAATTATAGAGGGCCCATGATTTATCTCTAAAGGAGTACTTGCTTAATGAAGTAATAATCCCTAAAGATTTTCAAAGTATTCAATTAGGTTTTAAAAACAATAGCTTTTTATTTGTTTCAATTCTTTTTTTTTCCAGAACAAAAATGACCTTTTCTGCTTTGTTTATTTTGTTAACAATTTCTCCTTAACCACAATTTGGCCCAGAAATATTTAAAAAAAATAATGAGTAAGAAAACAAGACTACAGAAATCTTTTTATAGGTTTCATCTGATGCAGATCATTCTTAGACTCTTGATGGATAAAATTGGGAAGAGGACAACAAATACACTTGAAACGGAACAGATCTGCCAGTTTATTTGTTTAGTAGATGTTTCTCCCTGAAATGAATGCTAGTAGAATAATCACACTTGAACACCAGCACTTCAGCATCTGCTGTACTATGTAAAGAAATAGAAATAATTTTAAAGATAAGGTCAAGTCAGCTGGATAAATTATATACAAATATATGCAGAAAAATAAATATATACAGAGGGCAGTTATACTAAAGACATCACAATTTTTAAAGGTACCCACATATCAATTTTCAAGATAGCTTAAAGAAAGAATTTCATAGGAGTGGAAAATATTTTGTGTATTATTATTAATTGTCATTATTATTTTTAATAACAGAGAAGTTTTCAAAAATTACTCATCCATGAACCTATTTTTCTCATCTGCTATTGATCACTACACAATACCTTTAGATCTGCTTAATTGATCATTATTTTCCCTAGAGCCTGTGGGTAACTATAATGATGATGATTCATAAGGAAAGGTGGGCATAGAAATAGCATGGGCAAGAAGCAAAAGTATGTTGGAGCTATCTCTAAACACCTTTCAAGAACCTATTGTACATTTTTCAGTGTGAGCATTTTCACAACAGAAATTGACAATTACTACAACTCAGAACTTGCTTTACTGTTTTACCATTTTTCTAAACTTAAGAAATTGTTAAAATTATAGATTAAATTTTAAAATATGTATATGTTATGATTTCTTCTTCTGGAGAAGCAGCTGTGAAACATTTGTCAGCACATACCTGGCAAGAAGACACAAGAGAGGACATGGAATTGACAAGATTTGCACACAGACAAATGAGTTATGAGTTCCCATTTTCCTTCCGTTACCCTTGAATCTGAGACTTTCTGGTTGCCAGGAAGGAGAAGAGAGTTGCTGCAAGCTGACTGAGGCTTTCTGCTCACAAGGCAGGCAAATGCTGGCTGATATAAGAATTAGAGATCAGTTGACAGTGGTAACTATGAGCTACTATGGCCCGTGACTACCTGTGGTGACTGAAGCATGAGGAGAAGAGAAGGTCACAAGCACAAGAGACTGTCATTTCTCGTAAATCCTGGTGTGTTGATGCACCAAAATGGGTAGAGCAATTTCCCTTTGCACAGTTGTCTTCTTCATACAGAGTCTGGGATCTCCTACACACTTCCTTGCTCCCTACTTCTCTTATTCCGTTATCTATGATGCGTGGCCACTTTCAGCTTGGGAAATCCTTGGCTAACCTTCAAGAACAGATAGGGCCAATGGCTTAGGACTCCATGTGGGAATGATTATAAATTTTCCTTTCATTAGGTTCAATAACTACATGGTCACAATATGATGTGTCTCTCTCCTGTGAATGTGAGAGATGTTGATAAAGGAAGTTCCTTGAATAAGATACAGGCTGGATCCACAGGCTTCCTAGTTATAAAAATATTCCAACAAACATTCCTTATAATGAGAAACCCCAAAAGACAACGGAAAAAACATATAGGGAGCTCCAGAAAAAGGCAACACATTTCTAATATGTAAGAAGTGGCATAAAAGACATCCCTGAGGGCAAGAATAACAAAAAAAGTGAAGTGACTTGTAGCAGAAGTGAAGGATGAGAGATGGACAGGCCAAGGATGAAATAAAAGCCAGAGGAAAATCTTCAACATAATTGGGTACAGTCTCTATGAAGAACTAGTAGAAAGACATAATCAAGAATTGTGCAGAAAGTGATTACACAGATGGACGGCTATCTGCAATGATGGAGATAATACCCACATTGATGAGAAGAGAGAACACTAAAAGTATAGACATTTCTCTAGTGAAATCATTAAAGCTTGCTGAAAGCTATGAGTTTTTGTTTGGGTCTCCCCATCTCACCTGGGGAAATACAGGGGTGCTCACCATCTGCCCCACTGTACTCAGCATAGGATCCTTGACTTGTTTTGTTTCTAAACTGGGCCAGTTCACCCGCCCTCAGGCAACTCCCTGATCCATGGACTCATCATTTTAATCTCACAACTTAGCCCAATACATTTCAGGACTGTGGAACTCAAGAGATCTGCCGGCTGCAGCCTCCTGGTAGCAGGGTTTACAGTTTGTGTCCCCAGGTTCGACTTTCTTTTTCTATGAAGCCAGGTGAAACATGAAGGCTCAGTGGAATAAAAAGGAAGCTTGCATTTAAGATAGTTTGCTATATTATGTTTTTTTCAGAGACCTAAATCAACACTTGTTCTACAAACAATCCATGTTGTTTTTTCATCTTAAAAAAGGTCCCTTAATAAGTAGGACAATGTAATCAGTTACAGCTTAGGGTAAAGAAGTACAGAACAGAGCTGGAATTAGGCCAGGCCCAAGTTTAATCAACAGACACCTACAGACATTCAAGAGAAATTAAGTTATTGCCACAAGCCTAAATATGTATAATGATAGTAATTGTATTTATTCAAAATTATTTTTTTCAAATATATACAGCCTCATTATTCACAAAGAATGGAGGGGCACTAATTAATTCTGATAATTGAGTTTTGCTTAGATAAGTTTTTAATGGAAGAGATGCACATTTATGGGGATATAACCTCATTTCAGATGATAGAGGTCAAGATAATCAAGACTTGATGGCAACAGCTGATTAGAATGTGTTTCCATTTTTACCATGTAGCATTTATTGCATTTATAAACCACTCCCTTCACAAAGTCTCAGGGCACACATTAAAAAAGCTTAACCTCTACTCTACTTAATTTTTATTCTACTTGGGCAAAGTTGGTATATGCCCTTGGAAATCAGCAAGCTCTGATTTTCATCTAGGGATTGTCCTTGGGTAAATATCTTGCCTACAGAACTGTATTACATTATAGATATTTTTCAATTCCAAAGTCCATCTCTCTAACAGGAATACAACCCGGATTATATTAGGTTTTAGAGACTAAAATCAATACCTTGAGTTGCACCCAGAAGACGTTAGGATAAAGGGAAGGATATAACACACCCAGTGAATATGTTGTAAGGATACCCTTAAACAAACAGGAAGATGGCTGCATGCTCACTGGCTAATGCTATTTAATTAATATTTGTAAACATTCTGAAAACTCCATGGAAATGTGCTAGACCACAGTAAGTTGTCAGTGACAAATAAATGGGCCATCATTGACTGTGATAAATAGCAACTGATAATGAAGATGTTCAAGGCAAGGATAAATAGAGTGAAACCTCACTGATTCAGGCTAATTAGGGGATACCCCTCCTACATTAGCGAAAAACCTAAATTATAGGGGATTTTTTCTTTAGCTTGGTTTGTAATTTAACAAAGTGCCCTTTTGTTACTTTCAAGTATATTTGGTAACTTATTTTAACCTCTAACAAAGGACTTCCAAGTGGAAGCTCTGCCTGGGCCTGTTTTAATGAATAGATAAGATTCATTTGTAATCAAAAACACCATTAACATGCAAATAATTAATGCGCTGAAATTTTTTTTTAAAATGTTTTCTTAAATAGCTTTTAAAATGGGCCCTAGACTTTTGTTTTTAAATCAGAATTTTTTTTTAAAGGACTTCTGAGACCACCATGTAAATCTGTTGTATTTCAAAAGCAGATGCCCAAAGTTAGAGCCCTTTCTAGGGGAGGACTACAGTGCTCTGATTCAGAGCCCTCACATCCTTGGGGGGCATTTCTTTCCTTTGGTATGTGGTCCACCACTGGCATGTGCCATACAGTTCTACTCATCTCTTTCACCAGTTTCCATCCCAAAGTTCTCTCTCTCCAGAGGGCACAACTTTCCCTTTTTCCAACCTCTGTAATGGTACAGACAAATCTCTTTAGGGGTCATCTTTTCCAGAATAAAACTACTCATGAATTTTGCCTGTCCTCAGAGGTACCTCCCTCAGCCTTGCCCTGGACTGTCCTCAGTATCACCATCATTGCCCATGCACTGCTCCCTGAGAGCTGATATAATTCCTCATTATGATTCTACCTGAAATAATGTGAGTTCACTCTACTAAGCCTCTATAGCAGGGCTACTAGAATAAAGGGAAAGGCATAGAGAGGAGGAAGCATAATTTTAGGCAGGGCTCTGAAATTTATTATTTGGGGCATCATTTTTATGACAATACTAACCTTACCATATGCATTTTAATAAGCACAGCATCTATGCAGAACTTTCATAGGTCTGCTACCATTTGTACAAAAACACTTCCTATTTTCTTCTCTCCTTGCCACATCTCCTACACCTACCACTGACTTAATTACCTTTGTATCTTCCTGAAGCTACTAGTACCTAATATTCCTTTTATGTGTAGTAAAGATGAAAAATGATTCTGTCAGTAACCTTCCTCCTCCTCAATAACTGTTAGACTCAAAAGTCTCAGAGTATTTCCAACAGCCAAATGTCTTTATCATCACAAAAATACACAATCGGTGTTAGGGACTCAACAAATGAAAAAGTTTTTTTTTTAATATTGATTGTTTTGAATCAAGCTTTTACTATAAAAAGAGATGGCTCCACAAAACTCTTAGTAGCATTTAGCTTTTGGGTGCTTAGTCATGTGAGTTGCCAGTGTCCACAAAAGAGGTGATGACACAGAGCCTTCTGAGAGTGGCCCTCTACCAGAGAAAGACCAGCCCAGGGAAAGGAGAGGAAATAATTAGCATGTGGGGCTTGAACCATAACATTCCTTGTACAAGATTAATATTATGACTAATCAGGGAATTTAGGCAGAGTAGAGCCAGTAATTAGTCAGTAACTGCAGGGGTAAAAGAATGCAATTGGTCAGAAAAATTTAAATGTCTATTTCATAGTAACTGTCAGCCAGTATCAAAAGAAATACACTTAGGGGGCAGGTAGGTGGCACAGTGGATAAAGCTCCAGCCTTAGAGTCAGGAGGACCTGAGTTCAAATCCGACCTCAGACACTTGACACTAGCTCTGTGACCCTGGGCAAGTCACTTAACCTTAATTGCCTCACCAAAAAAAGCAAAAAAAAAAAATACACAGCTATGAGAAAACTGAATTTGTAGAGTGAGATGAGAAAATTCATTTTATATACACACATATATGTCTGCTTTTGAAATACAATAGTTTTACATAGGCTCAGAAGTCTTGCCCAAATGAATGATGTAATAAAACAAGTCTGGGGTTCATTTTAAAAGCTATTTAAGAGAAGTTTTTTTTAATACAATATTATAAAATGTGTGTGTGTGTGTGTGTGTATATATATATATATATATATATCATATATTATAAATTTTTTCATCCCATTCCATAAGCTAGGTTTTCCTATAGCTGTGTATTGCTTTTGATTCTGACAGTTATGAAATAGACTCCATCTAGTAGAGTAAGAGGTAGCTAGATGGGTCAGTGGATAGAGTAATATGCACAGAGGCTTGAAGATACAAGTTCAAACTATGTGATCCTGAGTAAGTAAATGGCAAACCACTTCAGTATCTTTGCCACGAAAAACCCAAAAGGGGTCACAAAAAGTCAGACACGGTTGAACAACAACAAAAGTGTATGTGTGAACTTTCTTTCTCATCCAAATCAATAAATTGGGTTTTCCTATAGCTACAGATATCTTTTGATACTGGCTGACAGTTATTATGAAACACACATTTAACTCGTCATCGAAAAAAAGGCTATTAATATATGTTATATATGTATATATACATATATACACATTTATCTATCTATCAAGATACCTATATATGAGAAATTACTATATATTGGATTTTGGCCTGACAGTTAACACCAAGAAAACAGAAAGTTCTCCACCAGCCAGCATTGCTCCATCCACATGCGGAACCATTAGTTACAGTAAATGGAGAGATCTTGAATGCTATGGATAAGCTCACTTACCTTGGTGGTACACTTCCCAGGGATGTACACATTGATAATGAAGTTGATGCAAGCATTGCCAGAACTAGCTGAGTGTTTGGGAGGCTCCAAAGGAAAGTGTGGGAAAGAAGAGGTTTTAGTCTGCCCATCTAATGGAAAGTCTATAGAGCCTTTGTGCTGACCTCATTGCTGTATGCCTGCGAAACCTGGGTAGTATACCAGTGCCAAGCTAAGAAACTGAATCATTTCTATTTGAATTGTCTTAGGAAGACTGAAGATCATCTGACAGGGTAAAGTAGGAGATACGAAAGTCCTTTCTTGAGCTGAACTGCCAAGCATTCTAACTCTACTGCTGTAGAGAGTACAATTCTTGTGAGCTGAGTTAGCTGATCTTTAACTATAAAATCTGATCTTATGATCTCCAATTCCACTTGTATGTTTATTAAATAGCTTATTCTATTTTGGGTTCATACTATATGAAACATTTCTTCATTAGCCATGGCATATTTCACCCTCAGTCACCCATGTTACAATGCTGTACTTGTCCAAAACCAAACAACAAAAAAAGCTAATACTTTGTCAGAAACATTTTTTTTTGCCCCAATCCATAAAGATGTCCTGGAGGAAGGGAGCCAGAAAGAAAAAAAAAAAGTCTGGGGAAGAATTGTTGCTAAGTGAGAGAGAATATGAGACACCAAGGAAAGAAAGGACAAAATGAATAGTGTTGGCAAAAATGAGGATTGAGCTTAGAAGGAAGGAAAGAATGTGACAGACGTTTGTTGTGAGTGTATATTTTTTTCAAGAAGGATCATGGGCAAGTTAATGAGAAAATAAAAATAAAGAGATTAGAGTAAGCCTGTGTTCTAGCAAGTGGCCTGACAATGCTGAATGTGGTCAAAAAGACCAGTGGGTTGGATGTTGATTTGTTTACCATAAAATAACTGAGAATTCTATTCCATTGTTACACATGGAAGCTTATTATAACTCAAAGGGGAGAGCTTGTTTGCAGAAATTAGGGGTATAGAGAAAGGGAAACCATGTCCCTTCATGAAAGTTGATGAAGTTATGTTGATTCAGGAAAAGCCCATTCTATTGACAGTAACTTCTCCTCTAAGATAGTGGCTCCACCCAGCTAGCAGAAAGACTAAAAGACCTGATCTGATAACTAAAGGTGAGAGTTGTTAGAATCTATTGGGGAAATTACCTCGTTTCTGGATAGACAGTAGAGAATCAATCGAATGGCCTCTGTGCCGTCCTGTACCCTAAATGACAGGGGACATCTTTCTACTTTTGCCCACTCAGCTCCTTTCAACAGCTTATCCCTCTACCTTCTAATCATGATCCTATTCTCTCCTGTTTCCTTCTTACATCTTCAGTCTCTCTGTGTGCCTTTTTCTCCTATGCTTGAAGACTTATTGATATCTCTCCCATCTACAATAAAAAACTTCCCTTAAACTCTCTAGCTATCAAGTTACCTTATCTCTCCCCTTGTTTCCACTACCACTCCTGAAAGTGGAATTTACACCCTTAACATCACCAACTACACACTCTTTAAACTTTTCCAGTCTATAGCCCCTTTACACTGAAACAATTCAATGACCTTCTATTTCCAAATCCATTGTCCAATTCTCAGTTTTCCTTCTTGATGTATTTGCAGCATCTGATCTAATTGATCAAGGCCTCTTTCTTCTAAATGATATTTCTTCTCTTGGCTTCTATGACATTATGTAGTCCTAGTTTCCTTCCTTATCCTTGACCCCTCTTTTTTCTCTTTCCTTTGCTGACTTCACTTCCTTCTCCAGAACCCTAAACCTAAAGCTCAATTCTTCTGTCTATACATGCTACCTCATAGATGATGATTTTAACTTTCACCTTCACATAGGTGGTTCTCAGATCAGCCCTTTACTTTATCCTGAATACATTGCTCCATCTCTAACTCTGATAGGATGTGAGCTTTATGAAGTCAACAACTGTTTCATTTTTCTCTTTGCATTTCCTAAACCCCTAGCACATAGGAGCCATTTAATAAATGTGTGTTATTTAATTCATTGATTAATAGTCTTCTGCACATATGTACTTGAATTCCACCTAAAAGTCCTCCCTTTTATATTTTTTTCTTGTCACATCCATCTCAAACTAACTTATTCTCAATTTAATTAATTTAATTTAATTATTCAATTTAATTAATCTAGCATTTATTAAGGACCTACTGTGGGCCAGATACCTTGCTATACTTTCAGGATTCATATATAGGTTTATAGAAAATAACAGCTACAATAATAATGAGTTAGAATTTATATAATGCTTTAAAGTTTTCAAAGTAAAAATATTTACAAACATTAACTCATTTTATTCTCACAGCCATCTTGGGAGGTAGGTGGTTTTATTATCTTTCATTTCACAGATGAGAAAACTGGAACAGACTTCGGTGATGTTATTTGTCCAGGGTCACAAAGCCAGTGAGGGCCTGAGGCCACATTTAAGCTTACCCTTCTCTGACTCCAGGTGCAGTGCTCTATCCACTGTGCCCCATCTCTCCCCGAGATAGAATACAATTTGAGGGGGCAAGGCATTTGCATTTTAGGAGATCAGGAAAGAATTTGTGTAGAAAGTGCAACTAAAGCTGTGCCTTGGAAGAATTTGCAAATTCTCAGAGGTGAAAGCGAGGAGAGAGTTCATTCTAGGCATGGGGGAATAAACAGGGCAAACACATCAGGATGGAAATGGAATATTATGTATGAGGAACAGTAAGAAGAGCAGTTCTCCTGAATAGGGATGTGCATTAAAAGGAAGTAATATGTAATCATGCTGGAAAAGTAAATTGGGTTGAGCCTCTAAATTGATTTAAATGTCAAACAAAGTAGTTTATAGTTGATCCTGGAGGTAATAGGGAGCCACTAGCAGGGCAATGACATGGTCAGGCCTGAGCTTTAGCAAATTCATTCTGGCAAGCTGTATAGAAGATTAATTTTAGTGGGAGGATAATAAAAGTAGGGAGATGATTTAGGAACCTCTTGCATCCATTCTTCCTTTTCGAATTTTATTTTCAACCCTCTAGTCCAAGCATCTCTGACCCTACCTAAATGTGAAAAGGTACCACTATAATATATAAATAAAATAAATGAAAGGAATTAAGGCAGTAATAAGTTGTCCTGTTCACTTACTACTCCATTTGAAACTGGGCAAAATAATACATGTAGCAAATCAAACCAACATAAGGAAAATCATTTCTACCTAGTGTTAGTGTCACAGATGAAACAGCCATTTTGTTTCAAGATGGAGTATATTTCTCTAAAACACTTCTCTCCATAACTTCTCCCCTTATACTACATTTCATTGAAAATTCACCAAAACTAACCAAAAAACAAACTTTTATTGGCTGACATTTTGTTTGGCTGATTGAATCCAGCTTAAGGTGAATCAAAAGTCCACATGCAATCAAAATCAGTCATCTTACATAGTTATAGCAACACAACAAGAAAATCTACAGACCACAAAAAAGCCAAATTGTCAGATTGAAACAAAAATGTCACTTCATCTGGAATACAAAGAAACCATCCACTCATATCATTCTTACAAACACTTCCGTTCAGCATTAATGTTTTCATCAGGATCCTTTAAGGCAAGGGTCCAGTTTGTATGTATCTACTAGTACATACATGCACACTCACAGAATGCATCGTTCAAGAGCTTGCATTAGTAATTCACATGATGAAATTTATATTCTGGGCAAAACTGGGCTAATCATCCACTTGTCTCAAGCATCCCCTCTGGTCCCTAGTTTTCCAAGTGCATCTGGTCAGAAGCTCTCTTGTCCAGATCTAATAGCTTCTCACAGCACTTTTCAATTTCTGTGGTTGAAATAGAGGGTCAGAGAACAAATGTCAGTTTGATAAGAACACTTCAGATCTGTCACTATATCATTTGAGTGTTTTGATGTACCAACCTCTTCTGAATGGACCTCTGGAGCATGGAAGAGCTGTCCCCAGAGGATTTGCATATTTTGTACTGACAACTGGGCAGGTGGCCTATGTATAGTCCTAGGTGACCTCTAAACATTTGAAAATAAGATCCCTTCATGTGTGGTTAGGGCAGAGAGCCTGGCATTCTGATCTTCAGATGTCTTGAGCTCCCAGAGACACCAGGTGTGCCACTGCTTACCATGTGAGCTGAATGTCCTGTCAGTATCCCAAATGCTGCAGAAGTGCATTCTGAAATGCTAATCTTTCTCAGCTGTGCCCACTCAGGCGCTCTTCAGAGTTAGAGACTTCTCATCTCCTCTGTGTGCAAAGTCTTTGGTGTCTCAGCATTTTGGCAAATGGCTTTTCATCAGCCTCTTTTTCTCTTCTGTTTTGGAATGTGTGTGTGTGTGTGTGTGTGTGTGTGTGTGTGTGTGTGTGTGTGTGTGTGTGTGTAAAGCCCCTTTGTGCGAGACAGGAAAGAGCAATCATTCCAGGAAATAGAATTGGAGGTAGTGAAGAAAATAAGAGGAAGAGACAGAGACAGAGAGAGAGGCAGAAAGATAGACAGAGAGAGGAAGAGAGAGAGAGAAAGATCAAGAAGAAAAGCAAAAGAGTAAAAGAGGAAGAGAGAAGGAGAGAGAGAATAGAGGCAGAGAATGGAGACAGACAGAGACAAAGAGACAGAAGTAGAGAGAAAGAGGGAAGGAGGGAAGGAGGAAGAGAGGAAAGGGAAGGAGACAGATGGACAGAATAAACGCACACATGTAGTGCCTCAGAAAGAAGAATACTCAAAAGAAAACATAAGGGCAAAGGAGAGGAGTAAACAAATATCAAGGAAAAGATCAGTCTAAGAATAAGGTAGATAAGGATAGATAAGATATAGCGGGATGTGGGCCTACAACAAACTGTGGAAACAAGAAAAGTTGGAGAAAGCAAAATAAAGTATATTATGGCTGTTATGTTTTAACTGTTCCAAAAGAATGAAGAGCTTTTTGGAGAATATTAGTTGCTTTTAACCTACAGTCAAATGAGGAGAGAGCACCACTGAATTTGGAAGGCAGATAGCACTTATCTAAGTACTCAACCCTAGTAAGTATAAAGGAGTACCAGGTACATCATAGACTGTAACTCTCTGCAGAGCATGCAAATTTCTGCATTAGATTTCTAACTGGTGTCTGAGTTTCCAGCCCTTCTCCCTTGAGCATGACATGTGGGCAGAGAAGTCTACTTCTCTTTAATTTCTGCCAATTGGTCTGTTCTCCAAAGGAACACAAAAAAAATCCGTTCTTCTATATGCCAACCAATAAGGTATTTGAATCATAGCTATTTTGTGTCTTCCTAAACCTTCTCTTTCTCTTATTAGTGTCAAGACCTTTAAATATTCTTCATATAACACGGATTTTAGACCCTTCAACATCCTGGTCACTTTCTACTGGACCTGTTCCCATTTATCAATATTCTTCCTAAGTTGTAACACCCAGAACTATACATAATGTTCTGCATTTGGTCTGCCTAACATAATGTAGAGTGGATATATTACTTTCTTATTTCTAAAAATTATGTAAGTTTATTAATATAGCTTATGAGTAATTTATTTGGCAGCTTTATCACAGTATTGGCTTATACTCAATTGAAATCTCAAGATCTTTTTTTTTATGAACTTCTACCAGGTTAGCTCTTTTTTGATCTATCCACAAGCAGTTGATTTTTTGAAGCTTTTTAAAGAGCTTTACATTTATCTCTAGAAATTTCTTTTTGTCAGGTTCAAGCCACCATGCCAGACAATAAAATCTTTCTTTTTAGTCTTGATTTTTCATGTAATATATTGGTCATTCCTATTTAATTTTGTTTCTCATATTATTATGATTAGTATTATTTTAAAAAATTAATTGTTTTATTAAATATATACAATGAAATGTCAGGAGGAGAGAGCCATGTATCAAATCCTATAATATGCCACCAGAGACCTCTATCTAGTCAAGCATTGATTCCTTAATTATTACTCTTTGAGAGTGGTCAATCAATCAACTATAAATCTATCCCACTATATTATAATTCAAACCACATACCCCTTTCTTGGCCACAATGAAACTGTGAAAGACTGTTCAATGCCCGGATGGAGTCAAACTATGCTATGTTTATGTCATCCTCCAATCTACCAATCTACCAATCTTATCAGGAAAACAAATACTTAATTTAGCATGCATGGCTCTTCATGAGCCCCTACAGTCTCCCACTGTTCACTTATTTTTTTAAAGTACTTCCAAAACCATTGTTTAATAATCTATCCCAGAATTTTATCAGGAACTGATGTCAAAGTTCAAAATTTCCATCTCCCTTTGCCCCTTTTTTGAAAACTGGGATAATATTTGCCCATCTTCAGTCACCTGGTATTGTTTTCATTTTTCCTGATTCCTCAAATATTATTGGTACTGGTTTTGCAGTGTTAATGATGATAAGCTGAGATAACATTTTGTTTTCGTTTGGAGAAGTGAATGACTGGGTGCTTTATCACTATCTCCTAAACCATATTGGGCTTCGTTTATCTCTTAAGCAAGTTAGTTCTGTCCTTTCTAATATTAAGATCATTCTTTCCTCCATACAGAAAGAAGACTAGAGTGAAATTTAGAGATTGGATAAAGCTCCTTTCCATTTTTACATGTAGGATTGCTCTTTGCTCATCTCCAAACATAACTTTAAAAATACTACTGTGAACTCTAGAGTTGTGACATTTAAACTTGTTGATATCTAGACACTTATCTGTGTGACTCTGGGAAAGTCACTTAACCTCCATCTTCCTCAACTCTCTCATCTGTAAAATGAGGACAATAATAGGACCTGCCTTCCAATATTGTTACGAAGATAAAATGAAATAATATTTGTAAAATACTTTGCAAACACTAAAATATGTATAAACACTAGCTATTCTTCTTCTTCTTCTTTTTCTTCTTCTATTGTTCTTATAGATTCAAGCTACTTTTTTTGTATTTATCTCTGTATCTTTTGTCACCTTATGTGATTTCTCCCGATGATAGCACCTTAGATTACAAACTCCAAATGACTTTAGAGTTCATTTAGAAAAACCTTCCTATTTTGCATATGAGGAATCAGGAAGATAAATTGCCTTTTCCACATTTATATGAGTATTAAAAGACAGATGCTTGTCTCTTTTTCTCATTATTGTGATCACTATCAAAATTCCATTCTTTAAAGATTTCACATCCTTCTTTAGAATCTTCCTTTTTTAAAGTCTCTGCCCAAGTGGTCCTAACTACGTTTTCTCTGAATTTTCTGAAACCTGTTTTTTGAAAGTATGGATGACTTATTGATTCTTGAGTTTAGAGCTGTATGACTTTCAAAGTCATCTAATCTGATCTACTCATTTAACAGATGAGGAACCTGATTTTAAGCAACATTACCAAGGTGACACAGGATTATTTGAATGTCAGAACAGGAAGGGATGTCTTAAGCATATGTTCCAACCTGTACCTATGCCAGAATCATCTCTAGAAGATTTCTTGGAAATGTTTTTCAAGCCTGTGCTTGATCACTTACATAGAGAAGACAGTATATATTGAGGCATGTTTAGCCTTTACACAGGGGATGGGGCAAGGAGAAGGAAAACATTTCCTAACATTTTGAGATGCTGAAAAGTTAATTGGGCTGCCTCAACATATGGTGAGCTCCTCTTTGCTTGAGGTCTTCAAGCACAGAATGGCCAACCACTTGTTACGTGTGTTATAGCAAGGATCCCTTCCAGGTATGGGTAGGACTTCTGAGATGCTTTGTTGTTGTTCAGTCATATCCAACTCTTCCTGATCACATTTGGGGTTTTCCAGTATCTTTCTACTGGAAGTGTTTGCCATTTCCTTATCCAGATTACTTTACAGATAAAGAAACTGAGGAAACCAAAATTAAGTGATATGCCCAGAGTCACAAAGCTAGTAAGTGTCTGAGGCCAAATTTGTACTCAGTGAGATGAATCTTCCTGACTCCCGGCCCAGAAGTCTATCCACTCTACCACCTAGCTTCTAGGGTTCTTTACTACTCTATAATTCTTGCAAAACTGGTTAGAAATTACTGGATTAGAAGATCTTCCATGTTTGTTCCATTTCTAGATCCTAGGATCTCCCTCATATACCTCTATTGCTCCTCCAAATCACTACATGACCTGCAAGTAAATAATTCTCCAGTGAAAACTTAACTGAACCAGGATCCATAAATGTGTCTGAAATCTCTAGATTATTCACTTGGTTTGATATAAGCCTGAAGCAGATTGTACAGGTGCAAATGTTGTATGAATGGGGTAAAGTGATGATAACTTCTCCATTCTTAATGTTCCTTCAGCACAATGATGTAGAGAAGAATTTGCCTTCTCTGTATGTCAACAGTGATCATCAAATTTGTTCTAGTCCAACCCATTTATTAGGGGCAGCTGGTGGGTACAATGAATAGAGTGATGAGCCTGGAATACAAAAGACCTGAGTTCAAATCTGGCCTCAGATAGTAGCTGTGTGACCCTAGACAAGTCACTTAACCCTGTTTGCCTCTGTTCTTCATCTGTAAAATGAGCTGGAGAAGGTAATGACAAACCACTCCATTATCTTCACCAAGAAAACCCTAAAAGAAAAAATGACTGAACAAATTCCTTCATTTGACAGTTAAGGAAAATGAAGACCAGGGATTTAAAGTGAATTGATCCAAGACCTCACAGCATTAGGTTTGGAGTTAGAGGACCTGATTTCAAATCTTGTCTTTTGCACTTTCTACCTGGGTAAATTTTTCAAAGTAACTTCACATCTCTATGCCTCAGTCTGCTCAATTGTAAATTGTTGGGTGCAAGTTTGACTAACTATTTTTCAGTGTCCCTTCTAACTCCAAATTCTCTGAGCCTGTGATCCCATGACGATAAAAGGAACATTCTAGGACTTGCATAGTTCTTATAAATGGCAGTGAGAAGAGAGGTTCTGGTAGAAGCTGCCTGGATTATCAATCTGTGGTCTTCATCAGATCACCAGATCTCAGAGACAGAGATAATCAAGTCCAATTTCTTCCTAAATAGGATGACATCATTGATAAGTTGTCATCAAGTCTTTATCTGAAGATCTCCAGTTATAGGGAGCTCACAGACATCACTTACTATTGTTTGTTGGGGAGGAGAAAATACAACCTTAAATACTCTTCAAAAAGTTGTCTTTGTCTTTGAACCCCACCAATCTCAGTAATTTGGAACTTTCCATTTGTCTTCCCTCCTTTAAACCATTCGTCAATTTTTTTCCAGCACGTTCTCTCAAGATCGCTCTATGAATTGCATAGCAAACGTGATACATGTATTCAGAGTAACCCTCCTAGTGTGATGACAAAAGGATAATACCATTGACTTGGGGCAGCTAAGTAGCACAGTTTGATAGACAATTTTAGTTGGAGTCAGGAACACATGAATTTAAATCTGGCTTCAGACACTGTGTAACCCTGGGCAAGTAACTTAACTTCTGTCTGTTTTGGTTTCCCTAACTGTAAAATAAGGATAATAATATCTACTTCCCAAGGTAGTTCTGAGGATATTTATAAAATGCTTTGTAAACCTTAAAGTACTATATAAATGCTAGCTATTATCATTACCTTATCCCATCCAGGTAATATTTCCATTTTAACACTCAACTATAGGCTTTTTGCCAAACTGAGAAAGTAAGTGAATGAGGTTTCAAATACCTTTGGAGAGCCAGCTTCAGTTTTCATTGGTTTCTCCCTTTAACATTTCAAGGTGATGTGGCAAACAGAAAACTAATCTTTCTGTTTTGCATTCTTATTTAGTTACCTTTTGAATACTGTGAACAAATATTCTCATCAGAAAATAATTTTTCTTTGTGTGATTTTAAAAATGTTTATAAGATTCTGATATATACATACATACATGCACATATTTACATATATAGATATAAATATAAGAGTTATTATAATGTTTGGAGATTAAAACTTTCAAAAGTAAGATGCCCACAACTTAAAATGGAAGTGAACAAAAAAATTTTCATATGCTGAAGTTACAGAAATCCACATCCCCTATTCTAAAATGCATTTATTCCATATAGCAAGGAGCAATTTAAATCACAAAGCAAGAAGAAATCACTCCACCTTAGTGAGTGGGTACTCTGCTGATGACATTCCTTTTCCCCCCCAGAGAGATACAACCTGAACAAAATTATGTATATTAAATAAGATGGAGGCTCTCCCTTTCACCTATACACACACCTGACTTTCCTCTAAGCATGACAAGGGAGAAAAAATTCTGACAAACTGAACAACACCACTATTTAAAAAGTGCTTGCCATCAGTTTTCATGTGGATAACTAGTTGGCATTCTCTATGTCAATGGTTAGATGAGTTACCAGTTCTCTTGATCCAGTTTTTAAGCTAGGAGATGTCTCTATCAATCAACAAGCATATTCCAGTTTAAACCTCTCAGATTTTTTTTTCTCTTTTCAATGAATTTCCTTTTACCAGGACATCTGTAGATTGACATCCCTCTGGGGTTTTCCGTGATAAAGATTTTCTTACTTCTTATTGTAACTAGGCCCTTCTTTCCTGAAAGGCTATAGTTTCTTTTTGTAAACTATAGGAGATGTAGGAAATTGGGACACTAGTCCATTGTTGGTGGAATTGTAAATTGATCCAACCATTTTGGAGAGCAATCTGGAATTATGCCCAAAGAATTATTAAACTGCCTATACCCTTTAACTCAGCAATACCACTACTAGGTCTAATTCCAACGATGATTAGGGAAAAAGGAACCCATGTGTTCTAAAACATTTATAGCAATTATCTTTGTAATGACAAAGTACTGGAAATTGTGAGGATGCCCATCAATTAGGGAATAGTTGAACAAATTGTGGTATATAAATGTGATGGAATACTACTGCGCAATAAGTGATGATGAGTTTGATGAGCTTAGAAAAACATAGACTTGCACAAAATAATGAAGAGTGAAATCAGCAGAACCAACTTTGTATGTAGTAACAACAACATTGTTTTAAGAACAACTTTGAGTGAATAAGTCATTTTGACTATTATAAATACCCAAATTAACTACAAAGGACATATGAAGGAAGACACTATCTGTATCCAGATTGCTGATTAATAAATGTATAGAATGATTTTATACACACACACACACACACACACACACACACATACTTATTTGTGTCTAATGGTAGCCATCTCTAGGTTGTGGGGGAGAAGGAATCAAAAAAAGTAAATTTACCCAATAACTTTATTTTCTATTTAAATGGAATAGCAAGTTGTACATAATAGATTTACATTTTCATGTGCAGTCACCTTTTTATTATACTATGTTATGGAAATGCCTGGTTTCTTCCATTAATTAAAAATAAAACAAAAATTTTTAAAAATAAAAAATAAAAGAAAGCCTTTCTGTTATAATTATTTTCAGCCTTAAACAAAAATGAATCAGTGCCTACTCCGTGACAAATATTGTGCTAGGGAAACAAAGACAAAAATAAAACATTCCCTGTCCTCGAGGTACTTATATTCTATCTATTCTTAGGCATAGCATTTCTGATATCTAGAGTTTAGTCATACTACCTGGGAGAAGCTTAGAGTTTGGCTTAGAAATTTTTTAATGTATTGAACTTTGAGGTTTGAATGTTCCTTATCACAGAGAGACTCATGATCTCGGATATACTTATATTTGTATCATCTGCTTTTTCTTACTCCAGAATATTTAATCATCCCACTTGATAGCATCTAAATTCTATGAAGGATGCATGATTGGACAGAAGAGAAGCTTATAGTCCAATATCATTCAGGAAAACAATAGGCATCATCAAGGTTTTTTAAAAAAAGTAATCAAATGTCATATTTCTACATGCTTTTTGTCATTACCTATTACTTCATCTCATTATCTTGATAAAGAGGAAATATGGCAGCAAGTTGAGATTGAGGTTCTGCTTCTATTTGAAGGAAGAGATCTAATGGTCCAAGGTCACACGTGGTTCTGTAGAGCTAATGGTAGACTTCAGATTCTTAAATTAGGCCTCTGTCCACAGGTCACAGCTGACACTCCATTTGCATTCTCATACTAGACATGGTGAGGGATTATATTTGATTAATCTTGTGGGGTGAGGTGGAAACAAAGTGTTTTATTTCAAGGACACAGATAGAGAATGAGGAAAAAAATGTTGAAAGTGAAAACAGAAGTCTCTAAGTCTCCAGTCCTCCGCTTTTATGTGTGCTTTATATGATGAAATAATCATATTACAAAGATTAATAACGGCAAAGAGAATTTTTCTAAGTCAAAGAGAGGGGAGAAAAAAGGAGATGAGACCTGAAAACAGCTTGAGTCAATGAAGGAGACACAGAAGAAAGGTTGTCCCAGGTGGCAATTTCTGCAACAGATGAGAGGCAGCCAAGACAAAGTCCAGGGTGCTGGTGAGTATGCTGAGGAAGCAGAAAATAAATTGATAGCTTGTAGAGAGAGGTCAGACTGAAGAAACTCAAGATTTTAAAGCAAGGGAAAATGATGAGGAGGACTAAAAGGACCACCATTTTAGAATTTTGTGAAGAACTTTATTTCCTCTATCTCCTTTGTAAATCACAACAAACATGTGAGGTAGGTGCTATTTAACTCCATTTTATAGATAAGGCAATTGAGGTTCAGTGTGGTTAATTGACTTTCTCAGGCAAGTAACTGAGGCAGGCTTTGAACTGAGAATTTTCCTAACTCCAAATCATAAGCCCTATCCAGCAGCATTCAAAACGTTGTCTGGGGATCCAAATGGTCCACCAGGATCGACATCCTGGGCCATATCCAGTTGTCTTGACTTTTTTCTTGCCACTGGACTTTGATGACTTAGGAAGCAAAAGTAAAGGCAACAACTTTGTACAGCTATGCCTCACTTAAATCCAGTTCATGTGTAAGTCAAGACATCACCCATGATGTCAATTTTCCTCTTCAAAAAAATGAAAGATGGACAACAGGGATCAGCACAAAATAAAAACTATTTTCATAACATTAAAATGTTTTAATTTTTTAACTCAGTAAACATAGATTGATATAATCCACACAAACAGATGCTATTTGTGGGGTCCTCAATATTTTTAAGAATGTAAAGAGATCCTGAGACCAAGAACTTCGAGAACCATTGCACTAAACCATCTTAAAGTGAATTTTAAATCAGCCTTGATTTAAAAAAAAAATGCTAGACCTGAATATCTTTATATACATCCAAGCAGCACAGGGCAACGAGATGATACCTTTGCTCTTTGACCCACAGGAATTTATTTTGACATGAGGTGAAGCTTAGACGTGAGGAACACCACTGAACATGTCATTATTGCTACAGTTAGAGAGACTAGCCTTCTTTCTTGGTCTCAGCTTACATGTCCTTAGAGGGGTACTGACACTCGCAATGTGAATTCCAATGGGATCTTTAAATCTCTCAGAGATTTTTTTTTCTCTCTTCAAAGTGAATTTCCCTTCACCAGGACATCTGCAGATTGACAGCCCTGCAGGTTCTTCTGTGAAGGAGCAGTTTCTGTCTCACTTTTTATTGTAACTAGGACCTTCTTTCCCAAAAGGCTGTTGTTTCTTTTTTTAAAAAAGGTCTTTCTCTTATAACCAGTTTCAGCCTTAAACAAAAATGAATCAGACCGCAGTACCGTACAGAAATATTGTTTTTAGAAGTCTGCCAAAATAGGGTATATTAAATAAGACTGTTTGGTTTTCAGGTCTTGGGTTGCCATAGCAACCAGATTAGGCCCAATATAGAGAATGGGGATGGGGGGTTAATATGAAGAGAAAACCTAAGAAGTTTATTTCTCAATCTTAAAGCCAGAAGGACATTAGGAATCTAGTTACAGAAGAGGTTGTTGCACTTGGGTATTGTTCCCTCTCCTTACAAGAGTGACTCATAAAATATCACACGGAATGCTTCATAGAATCATAGATTTAGAACTGGAAGAGACCTCTAGTATTAGCCCATTTTACAGATGTCAAAGCTGAGCCTCAGAAAGGGGAAGTGATTTGCCAGCTCTTCCCCACTAACCAAAAGAGAACTTCTGCTCTGAATACAAAACAAAGGATTATTGTAGAGTCATTATCTGCCTTTCAGAAGCATAAGACTAAACTTCTATTCATCCTAGTCCATAGTCTTCAATCTCTTTTATAAAGCAATAACTAAAAGAAATGATGCTTTAAAAAAAACACATTTGTTGTTGTTTTTCAGTCATGTCCAATTCTTCTTATCTCATTTGGGGTTTTCTTGACAAAGATACTGGAGTGGTTTGCCATTTCCTTCTCTAGCTCATTTTACAGATGAGGAAACTGAGGCAAACAGGGTTAAATAAATTGCCTAGCATCACAAAGCTAGTAAGTGTTTGAGATCAGATTTCAACTCAGGCAAATAAGTCTTCCTTACTCCAAGCCTGCCACCCTAGCTGCTCCAATGAGTTGTATACATAACAGAGACTTGTTCTCAGAGAATTCTATGAAAAGAAGGAAAATTGAGATGATATCTCAACTTTATTCCTAGGCAACTTTATACATAAGTATACTTATGGCCCATATCTCTGAATAAACTTGATTTTGTCTGATATCAGAAGATAAGCACAATTGACCCTGAATGAGTTCTTGGAAGGTCAACTAGGTAGCACAATGAATAGAGTACTGGTCTAGGAATCAGGAAGATTCATCTTCATGAGTCTAAATCAAGCCTTAGATACTTGGTAATTGTATGACTCTGGGCAAGTCATTCAATCCTGTTTGCTTTAGTTTTCTCATCTGTAAAATGAGCTGGAGAACAAAATGGCAAACTACTCCAGTGTCTTAGCCAAAAAAAACAAAAAACAAAAAACCTAAGTGGGTCATGAAAGGTTAGGCACAGCTAACATGACTGAACAAGTGTAACATAAGGGATAGACACAGCTTGCCTCAAAACGAGGAAGATGTGGATTTGAGTCTAGTTCCAGTATATATTTGCTGTATAACCCTGGTCAGATCAGTTTACCTCTCAGTTCTCTAAGCAATTTTCTAAGACTATGTTTTTCAGAGAAGGGACTGACCTGCAATTTTAGAAAGAGGGTCCTTAAATGGGAGCTCTTTAGATCAGTGATATAACAGTTCTAATCCTTATCCTTATCCCTATACTTTAATGGACTCTAACCCAAGGCAGAAATAGCTCAATTGCAAATGGAAAAGGGCAATGGTAGAGAGGATAATCCCACTAAGGGTGTAGTGGCATAAGACAAGACAATGTGGCCTACTTTCCCTTCCTGCTAGCTTAGGATGGTAAGATAAAGAAGGGCTGTGGCAAAAGGAGCATCATGACAACTGAAATATGGTGCAAATTGTTGTAGCATGTATCACTGAAAGACTATAAGTCAAGATAGGGAGATGGAGAGCACAGCAAGGAGGATACACCAGCCCATGTTGGCACCCTGGTCAGGTGCCCATGCTAATTCTAGTGTTCCTTTATCTTAGAACCCAGGGAGGCATGATTCATCTTTTATTTGGAGAGCTCATTTTAAGGGCTTTTCTAGAAAAGAATATCAGAATTCATATGGTCCTATGTCATTTTAAAAATGAGGACACCAAGAGATAATAAATAACTTGTCCAAGGTCACATGGATATAAATGGTAGAGCCAAGATTTGGAAATAGCATTCATACCACTAGGCCTGTATCCCAAAGAGCTCAAAGACAAGCAAAAAGTACTATTAGTACAATAATATTCATAGCGGTACTTTTTTTGTGGTGGCAAAGCATTGGAAACTAAGGGGATGCCCATCAATTGGGGAATGGCTGAACATGTTGTGGTATATGATTGCGAGGCGATGCTATGGTGCTATAAGAAATGACAAGCAGGATGATTCCAGAAAAACCTGCGAAGTCTTATATGAACTGATGCAATGTGAAATGAGCAGAAGCAGAACACTGTATATAGTACCTAGAAATATGGTAACGATGATCAACTGCGAAAGACTTAACTACTATAATCAAGACAATGATCTAAGACAATTCCAAAGGACCCATGATGAAAAATGCTATTCACCTACAGAGAGAGAACTTATGAATTCTGAGTGTAGATTGAATTATACTTTTTTAATTTTATTTTTTTTTGGTTTTTTTGTGTGTGTTTTCTTTTGTAACATGGCTAATACAGAAATATGTTTTGCATGACTTCACATTAATATCACATTGCTTGCCTTCTCAGGTGGTAGGGGAGAAATGGGGGTAGAGAGAATTTCAAACTCTAAATTTAAAAAAAAGAATGTTAATTTTTTTAAATGTAATTTGAAAATATTTAATGAAATAAATATATATATATATATATATATATATATATATATATATATATATATATATAATACCTTTTATCTCCTAGTCTTTTCTTTTTTGCTAGACTAATGATTCTCATTTATTTTCATCAGTCCTCATAGAGGAATAATCTTATTCCCACTGGACTAAGCTGTCTACCCTCTTACTGAAGGTAAAAAGTTTTGTAAACTTCAAAGGGCTAGATTTCAGTTATTTTCATTCTAATAATCTAATAATCATTTGTAAAAGGAGCGAAGACTTACAATAGGGTTGGGGGTGCAATGTACTACTCCTATATAGAATGGTTCTTCTAATAACTTTTCTATTACATAGGCACAACCTAGTGCTCATATATTTTCTGAATTTTCAAGTTCTGTATAAAATAAGAAAAGTCAAAAGAGTGGTGACAGAAAGGAGAATTACAGTTTTCAGCTCTTATCATCCTCCAAGTTAGTTACCAGCTCTTGCTGCCTTCCCACCATCACCTTTAAACCATGGAAGCTATACAAAGGGAAACTTGGTGTATGGCAAGGAGACAAGCAGCCATTGATTTCACCATTGAAAGCCAGAGGATGGCAAGGAGGATTTGGGAAGAGTGAAATGAGGGCTGTCAGACTAAGAATGACAAATGGAATGCAATTGCTCTCAAAAGCCTGGGAGATAAGAAGGGACTTCCTTTCCCCCCCTCCCCTCAATCCTCATTGCTTCCGCCTAGCCTGCAAACAGAGAAGGTGGTTTTCTGAGGAAAGCCCCTTGAATGAGCCCTGACAGCAGTATATTCAGAAACTGATGTCATTTCCCTAAATACTGTTTGTAAAATGGTAATTATCTGCCAGGCAATGACAGCTGGCACTTAGCATAGAGACACAGAGAAGCAGGGAGGGAAGAGAATGTGAAGAAAGGGTCCCTGCGTAATTTAACAAAAGGCTGAAAGAGAAAAAGAAACATAATCAGAAAAATAAAATGATTACCAGTGTGTGATGGGGGGACAAAATTGCTTTGGGCATTTTTTCTTCAGAAAACACAAAATTGAATTGTAGGGATGAGACCAAAGCTCCCTGTTACATGTTTGAGGAGACATGGTGCCCAGATCCAAAAGGAGGTAGGTAGGGACTAGTGTTATCCATTACGATGATGGACTAGCTCACTAGTATATACTTCCTGTGTACTCCAATTCCCAAAGACTTTTGCGTTCCTGATTGTTCTATGACAAAGTTGCCACCACTAGTTAATTTCTCCAGAATTTTGGTGACCCCAGTCCACTGTAGCCACTAGCTGTGGGATTCATTTTAATTCAATTCTATGCAATTCCAGAAATATTAAGTGCCTTCTATGTGTCAGGCATCTGTTAGGCAACAGAGATGAGACAAAAATAAAACAGAGCCTGCCCTCAAGAAGTTTGTATTCTATTGGAGAAAATAACACATACACAGATAATTTTTAAAAAGAATATATCAGAGTGAATAAAAAGGAATATTGGAGTGGGAGGGAGCACTAAAAACTATGAGAGTCGGGAAAGGCCATCTATGAGAGAGATAGCACATGAGCTGAGCCTCGAAGGAAACTAGGGGCTCTGAGATGAAGCGTTTTAGTCAATTGTCACTTCTGTCCTCAAAAACCATCACTGCTTCCCTATTACCTACAGGATCCATTATCAAAAGCTTTGATTGGCATTTAGAGTCTGACACAATCTGTTACAGCCTAGTTTTCCAGGCTTATCATACTGTATTTTGGGTAACACTTTGGATAATCCTTCCAAGTGTAAAATTGTATCTGTCTGCCACGAAATAGGCTTCTTGATGTCAGAGACCGTTTTGTTAATTTGTTGTTGCTGTTGTTGCTGTTGCTGTTTTAGCTTTGTATTACAAGAGACTAGAATAATGCCTTGTACATCATAGACACTTAAAACTTTCCCGAAGGCACAAAAGAAAACTGTCCTTTGACAGAAGAGTGATGACAAGGAATTAATACTCTCCATTCAAAGTTCACAAATCGTGCTCTGTATCTCCTCAGTTCTTTGTCCTTCTGGATCATGGGAGACTTGGAGACTCCACTTAAAACACACAGGAAAATGATGACTCACACCCCCCACACCTTAGCTGAAAGGTGATGGATCAAAGCAGGGGTGGGGAAGCTGCGGCCTCAAGGCCACATGCGGCCCTCTAGGTCTTCAAGTGCAGCCTTTTGACTGAATCCAAACTTCACAGAACAAATTCCCTTAATAAAAAGGATTTGTTCTGTAAAACTTGGGCTCAGTCAAAAGGCTGTGCCCTAGGACCTAGAAAGACACATGTGGCCTCAAGGCTGCAGGTTCCCCACCCCTGGACTAAAGGTTCAGAATGAAGCACACATGTTCAGAAATGGCGAACATGTTGATCTGGTTTCCTTGACAACACTTATTTGTAAATAAATGGGGGGGGCTTCTATGAGGGTAAAAGGGAATGAAATTGTAATGACAGATTCAAATCAAAAAAGAAAAAAAGAATCAATAAAGTTTAAAAATATGCAGAAGGGGGAAACTTCAAAACTGGGATCAATAAGGCAATTTTGTTAGTACATTATTAAATTTAGTGCTTACTTTTTATAAATAAATTTTACATAAACATTTACAATTTATGATTCTTTTTTCTCTTTCTTTGCATAATGTAATATTACATTGGTTGGTGACTCTGAAATTATATATATATAATATATGTATATATATATATATATATATATACATATATATATATATAAAACTTAAGAAGCAAATGGGAATTTATTTCTTACACAATGAATAACTTATTATTTGCCAGGGAAAATTTTCAGCAATAAAAGTACATGCATTTTTATAATGTAGTATGGAAAACATCCCTTCCTGGGCCTCCCTTCATGTTACACTCTTTATGGCAGCCCACTTTGGCTTCCACTAGTCCCAGATCTTTTAATTAATGAATTTAGGATTGCATGGCCTAACCCCTACTTGATAGAGATCATTTAGTCCCAAACTTTCAATAATGAGAAAATGATAGAAGGTGGCATTTGCTCACTCCCCTGATAAATAAACTCCAGTGGTTCCCATTGCCTTTGGAATGAAATTCAAACTCTTTCATTTAACTTCCCAACCTACCTTTCATTATACTTCATTATTCATTACACCTCTCCATCCATTCCACATTTCTAGCTAAACCTGTCTTGATTTTTCTCACAGGTAACATTTCATTATCTAGAAAGCATTTATATAACAAACTTAAGTTTTGCCTAGCACTTTACCTATGCTTTCTCAGTTAATCCACACAACAGTCCTAAGAGGTACGTGTTTGTCATGAGGTCATTTTACAGATGAGAAAACCAAGACAGAGAGAGGTGAAATGACTTGACCAGGATCAGAGAGCTACAGAGAATCTGAGACAGGATTTGAACATAATTCTTCCTGACTCTAAATGTAGTACTCTAACCACCGTGCAACCTGGTTGCCTCATAACATAGCACACCTTTGAACAAGACTGGAGTATACTACCTCTCCACCCTAACTCTTAGGAGCCTTGTTTTCAAAGCCCTTTTCAAGTATTACCTCTTTCATGAGGGTTTCCTCCATTCCCCTTTCCGCATCGCAAATATGAGTGCATGTACACATGTATACATATATACACATGCATATATGTGTATATTTTGTACAAATTATCTCCCCTATATAAAATATAAGCTCATCTCCATCCCCTTGGAAAGGTTTGTCTATGCTGGTCCAGCATCATCTCTAACTTTAGGTCCTAGAAGATGAATTGAATATAGTAGTTATTATTTTTTTTTAATTTACCATGGAATCTGTCCAGACCACTCTGATCATATCTATTGCACATGTCAAGGGTTTGCTTACTAATGTTTTTCATTTGTCATTGAATTCCTGGCTCATAGCACAGTGTTTGGCAAATAGAAAGCACTTGATAAATGTTTATCGATTGAATGACTACAATAGCTAAACATGTAGAAGGAGAAAACTTAGGGAAGAATGAGTGCCTCAACCTTCTCATTACACAAAGACATTGAGGGTTTCAGAATGCCTTGTCCACAAAAATGCATGCATATATATATATATATATATATATATATATATATGTGTGTGTGTGTGTGTATATATATATATACACATATATATATGTATATATATATACATATATATATGTATATATATATACACATATGTATATGTATATATATATACATATATATACATATATATGTATATATATATGCGTATTTATGTATGTATACACTTTCATATACTTGTGTAGCTATGTATTTGTATGCACAAATATGTACATAGGTAGAAAATATATATGGTCATCTACATATGTTCATACATATATACACACTTGCCTAGCTACATATGTTAATGACAAATATGTTTGTGTATATATATGTATATATAGAAATGTATGTGTTTTTACTTGCCTAAATATATGCATGTATGTGTGTGTGTTTGCCTAAGTATATATGTGTATATAGAGAAATATATGTGTGTGTATATATATGCTTGCCTAAGAATATATATGTGTTTATATGCTCGCTTATGTGTGTATATATGTGTGTATACATATACATGTATATGTATACATGTGCACACACATATATATCTGTGTGTATATGTATATGTAGCAATATATATGTACTTATGATTCCTAAATATATATTTTTGTGTGTCTATATATTCCTATATACTCTTGTGTAGCTACATATTCATCAGTGCAGGAAATTATATAGATATCAATACAGGTAAATAGTTTCTATTTATATAGTTTCTAAACTATATAGTTTTTATACAGTTATATGTGGTTTCTACATATATAGTTTCTAATAATATAATGTATGTAGTTTCTAATATAAACTACATTTGTAATTTATACATATAGTTTCCAAACTATAGATATATAGTTTCCTTCCATTGACAAATATGTAGCTAGACAAGTGTACACACACACACATACACACACACATATGTGTATATATATACACATACATATACATATATACACACAAGTATTATATAGTGTCTTCCCATTGACAAATACATTTATATGTATGTATATGTATATATGTATGTATGTGTTTATATATGTATGTGTGCATGTATGTATATATAGGTATGGGTATATGTGTATGTATATATACATGTATATGTGTGTGTATATATACATACACATATACAACATACATATATATACATATACATATATATATACACATATGCACACACATATATACTTGTATGTGTGTATAGTTTCCTTCCACTGACAAATATGTAGCTAGACAAGTGTACATTACATATATATGTATGTATGTATGCGCACACATATACTAACACACGTATTATATAGTGTCCTCCCACTGACAAATACATTTATATGTATGTATATTTATATATGTATGTATGCGTTTATATATGTATGTGTGCATGTATGTATATATAGGTATGGGCATGTGTGTATATGTGTGTGTATACACACATATGTATACACGTATATATGCATACACATATGCACGCACGCGCACACACACGCACACACACACATATACTTGTATGTGTGTATAGTTTCCTTCCACTGACAAATATGTAGCTAGACAAGTAAAAGAAAGCCTCTTTCCCTATATGACCTTTTGCGGGGAGAAGATAATGGTTTCTTTCTTATCTTCTAATTTTAAACTGATTTCAGAAAATTCCTGTTTAGTTAAGTAAAGCTAGACAGGCTTCTTAATAACATACTGATATTTAGAGAGTGCACTGGAGTTTGCAAACTTCTTTACCTGCAATATCTTATTTGGAGCTTAGAAATAACCCCAAGAGGGAGGTACTACTAGTGTAATTACTGCATCTTACAAATGAGGAAACTGAGGTTCAAAGTGCTTTAGTGACTTGATCATGTTTATATGGCAACAAAGTATCAGAGAAAAGATATGAACTTCTATTTTTCACCTCCAAGTCCACTGCTCTTTCCTGTACAACACATTTTTTATTTACTTATTTATAATGAAGTAATCAGCAAATTTGGATGTGTTATTCATATATAATGGATCTGGCTTTGGACATGACTGCTGATTTTAAGCTTGTGTCATGGCCTCAGCTTTGCAGATTTAGCTACATGATGTTATGAGGAGAGCTGGAGTTCTGTTCAAAAGAATTCATACAGTAGATGCTGCTCTGTGCATGTCCTAATATTGTTGATCAGAACAAAATTAGTATCCTGATTTGGAAGAACAGCTGTTGGTTGTTAAAAGACAAGCAAGTCTGTTTTTGATTGACTGTGCTGTTACATTGAGTTCTCTCAGTAGCTCACTGTTTTTTTTTCTTAATGACCAATTAATCAACAAGCATTTATTAAGCGCTTACTATGTGCCAGGCATCGTATTTATTAGTGTGCTAATGAGTATTGAAAGCTATGGTAAAAAAGAGGTTTCCATTATCCTGAATGGTGTGATATTCATCAATCAAAGATTTGAATAAACAAGTGGGAATGGATTTTACTGCTGTACAATGCTTATCAGTTAGTGGAAATGGAACTAGAGGTGAGAATTACAAATAAGCAAAGCTTTTTTGAAAGAAAAGAAAAAGAAGAAATATTCAATGCATCTGGGTTTTTGTTTTTTCAATTATCAACAAAGACATGCCTTCAATAAATATGTTGAAATATCTAAATGTGTATCAGGCTTATATATTCAAATCATAGCATACAAGAACTATAAAGAATTAAAAAAACGTATCCTGCCCAAACTTTTCATTTTGCATTTGGGGAAAATGAGGTTCATAGAAACACAAGTAATTTTCAACTGTATTTTGTATTATATACATATGTTATATATATTTAGCTTTATAGATTTGTTATGTATTTTAGTTTAGTTATATATTTAGTTTGTTATATATATAACATCATATATTTAGTTATATATTTTAGTTATATATCTATGTTATATATTTAGCAGAATGAAAGCAAATAAAGGACAATTTAATAAAAAAAAGAATGGAACTGAGAGTCAGGTGACCTTAACCTTCTTACCACGGGCTCTGATACCACTTACTACTTGTGTTACTTTGAGTAACTCTTCGGGCTTCTACGAGGTGACCTTTGGAATCATTTTCAGCTCTAAGAGCCTATACATTTTCCAGGCCTCAGTTTCCTCCTCTACACAATGATGGATTTAGGCAACATACATTTCTAAAGCCCCTTCCAGCTCTGAAAACCTCTGCTTAGGAGACTGTTGGAAGACAAAGAAAGAAGTAAACGATTCAAGACCCACAGAAAAGACAGAAGAGAAAAGAAAACCACAGGAGGCCCTCAGGTGAGGGCTAGTAGACACTTAACTAGTAGTTGGTATCCAAGCAGTATTCTGCATAGGTTCCCTGTGTCTACCCAAAACCATGAAGGCTGCCAGGAGGCACAGTGGATGGAGTGCTAGGCCTGAAGTCAGGAATGGAATCTGGCCTCAGGCTCTTACTAGCTGTATGACCCTGGGACAGTGACTTCATCTCTTTTTTTATCTCAGTTTCCTCAGATGTAAAATGGGGATAATAATAGCACCTAACTTCCAGGCTTGTCTTGAAAATCAAATGAGATTGTATTTATAAAAGAATGAGCACCTAGTAAGTAATTAATAAATTCTTTCTTCTTTTCTTTCTACAGACTATAAAGAAGCAATTCAGTCATATCAAATTTTTACTCAGAAAAATATTGATATTTTAAGAAAGAGAGTACAGTGCCAAGCATAAGTATGAGACTGGGGTTTTCTGGAAGTAATTTTCAATGTCACTGTCATCGGGAATGCATCTTTTTTGTGACCTCAGTGAAACCCTCTTTTATGAAGATACTGGGGATTTGGGGGGGCACTATCCATTTGGGGACTCCTGGATTGCTTTTCCCACTAGTTATTCATTGCAGGGTTAAGAAGACAAGCAGTAAATGAGGATTGAGGAATGGCCTTGGCTGCTCTAACTGCTGTCTAAGACCTTCCTGTCTTCAATCACTAGATGGGAGGAGATTTAGGAGGAGTGTAACATGTGCTACGTGGCTGTTTCCCTCTGTCAACGACTGCCTAAACTGTCAAACACCATCACACCAAGCAGTGGTGACACAACAATCGTTTAAAATCATAACTGGCTAAGTGCTATCTCAGGCACCACGATATAGTGGAGAGAGTCCTGAATTTGCAATCAGAAAACCTAAGTTTGAACACTACCTCTGCTCCTTTCTACTTTATGTCTTTGGAATAGCCAATTAATTTAGTCGGGTCTTAGTTTTCTCATTTCCAAAAATGAAGGTTTTGGAAATTAAATTTTTAAATTAAAATTTGGTGATTCAATCAGTTCAAATGCAATGGTGGAAAAGAAAAGGAAGATTAGCTTTCCTCCTACACGAAAATATGCCTCAGATTTCAGGGGGTAGTTGGAGGTTGGGTTACTATAGAAGTCCTGCCTAAAGTCCTTGGGTACCTGTGAGTTAACAGTCTGGGGCAATGTTGTCTTCACCACCAAAATAATAGGCAATACAAAAGGAATTAACCTACGAGCATCCGATGAATCAGGCTTAGAAACCTTCAGTCTGTTTCCTCTAGGATGGCATGATAAATTCTTCTAAAGATCAGGGTAAAGAATTTAGAGTTTTATGTATGGCGTGGGTGATATTACACATACTTGTTATATTTTCATAAGTATATTTTATATTAAAATATTTTAGGACTATAGTGGATAGAGAGTTAGCCTTGAGCCTATGCTCAACTTTACTCTTAGACATTTAATTACTGTTTCATTTTGTACAAGTCACTTCACCTCTGAGTATTCTCTGGGCTTCTTAAACTGTGAGTTGAAAAAGCACTGAAGTGGAAAAACTTTAAGAAGCGCTGGATAACTCTCTATGACTATATGTTTCAGAGGAAGTGTTGGCCTGGGTGGGGAGAGAGTGTTTATTCACTTGGGAGTCCCCTGTAAAAATGAAATGAGAAGTTCATTAACTATTCAGTCCTAAGGCTAAGCACAGTAAATAGAATAATTTCTATATTGGTAGAGGATAAGAGAAAATCATAAAAATTAGTCAGGCTTTGTTTTTAACTTTTCTGTGAAGGATGAACATGTTTAAATAAGATTATATGCTTTGATTATATCTGTGCTAATATAAGAGAGTGTTTAGTAAGGATGGGTCCTTACTGTGAATGTAATAGTGAAAAGCTCAAATATACCTATGGCTTTCAAATGCATTATATTTTACCTATGTGTGGTAATGACTTTTATAAGGCAGAACATCTGATTACCCTAGACTAAAGAAGTATAAGTAGATATACTAAGTGAGATTTGCTAATCCTTCTTCCCTGATGGACAGTTGAGAGCCTTGACATAGAAAAACAATGCTCAGAATTTAATTTTAAACATAGCCCAGGAAAGTTATTACTTGAAGAAAATTAGGCATGATCAGACTGATTACAGTATTATGAATCTAGCTTTTTCATACATTGGCATCTTGGCTGATTTCTTTATAAATACATATACTCTCTGAAAACATGCTTAGTCTAGTGAGCATTCTCTAAATTCTCCTTTGTTATGACCTTTTTAATCTGTTTTAATCTAAAGTTGGTTAAATTCTTATTTTTTTACATTTAAAAACTTTTATTTTCCCCTTCCTCCTCCTCCCTCCCAACTCTTCCCCCTCCTCCTCTTCTTTCTCTCCCTCTCTCCTTCCTCCTCTTTCTTTTTTCTCTATTCTGTTTTCTTTCTTCCTCTTCATTCTTACCTTCCACCTTTCCTCCTCCTCTTACATCTTCACCACCATTGCCATCACCACACCATTAACAAGTATTTACTGACAGATTTTACTTAGTCCTTTTAATTTCCTAGTATATTTTATCTCCTTAAAATTGTGAACACCATTTACATTAATATAAGATATATTGATTGAGAATCAGTAGTACAAGAATCTTTACAGCCTCAGTGCTGATTCGTGGTGTTTTTTTGGAAAAAAAAAATAAACTGTCTTCTTAGTCCATTCCCTTGATTTTCTTATTTGCTAAATGAACCAGGATCACATGGAGCATATTGAAGGGTACATTCTAGTGGGAATGACTTACAAGTGTTTGTGAGTACTTTGCAAATACAAGGTTCTACAGAAATGTAAAATGACAGCAAAGATTTTTGACCCTGATCTCTGCTCATGATTATTTCTTCATTCTTGGATGTTTCCCATGAAAATGCTAATTTAGTTGATTTTTTTTCACCTTGTCCAAGAACTCTAGACAAAATCGAAGGAGATTCAGATTATTTCTAGTAAATTGGTCTGCATTAAATTGTAGTTTTCACCAAAATGAACTAGATTGCGTATCTCCTATGGTCTTTCAGCTGCCTTTAATTTTGTTTTCCTTATTTTGCCCATGAGGAAGGAAGGAAACTGTATTAGAGCTACATTTTCTTTTCATTCCCTCCTTTGGAAGCACAATTTTTACAATTGAGAAATGATGCTTCCAATTAAGTTATAGCTCAGATAAGCTGATTCAAACCAAATTAACTAACAAATGTATTTTTATCACCCTATTGGCTATCTGGGTTTCTGTAAATGTCTTTTTTTTTGTCCTGATTTGTGATTGCTGTGGTATAGAGTGGTATCTCTACCAACGCAGATCTTCAACTGTTCAATTCAGAGACATTGAGATTAATCTGGGTCACTGAGAGGTGAAGCCAAGGGATTTATAGCTACTATATGTCAAAAAAGGGACTTCTGCCTAGGCCTAGAATATATACCAGGCTGAATTCTAGTCACGAAACCAGTGGTTTCTAAAATGGAGTCTTCACAGCATAGAACTTTCATCTTCGTGAACAGGTGAATTCCAGAACTGAAACTTGGTGAAAAAAATTATAACAACTGGCATTATATCATGCTTTAAGGCTTTTAACTGTGTTTTATATCTCTATCTCCACCTAGGTATTTAGATTTTTATGGACAGGTAAACAGGAAGATAGATAATCTCATCTGACCTTCACAATAACTCTGGAAAACAGGTGTTTTATCAACATTTTACAAATGGGGAAACTGAGGTTCAGAAAGACTTGCCCTAGATCACACAGCTAGATAAGTGATTCAGGCAGGAGTGAGCCCAGAGCTTCCCTATTCCTTGTCCAGTATTCTATGCACTGAAGCATGCTGCTTCAATTTCTGCCCAAGTGTGAATTTTAGAGTAACTAGGGATTAGAATGTTAGTATTCCCAGGTTGTCTGTAAACATAGTTCCACATCTCCCCTCCTAAAACCAACTAAACAAAAAACCCTTCATTAAAACCCATTATCCTTATAGCTGTCATTATCTATATCTCTTCCATTTTTCAAACAAACCTGCTCTGCAATCATTATCTCACTTGCATTCTTTTTACTTCTTAACCCTTTGCAATCTGGTTCTAAAAATATTCCCTCCAAAGTTATCTATCAGTGACCCCTTACTTGCCCCATAATATATGGTCTTTTTTTTTTTTCGTTTCTCATCCTCCTTGACATTGTGGACCACACTAACTTACTAGATACTTCCCCTTCTTTCAGTTTCTCTGACACTGCTCTCTCTTGATTCTCCTTTGATTGTTTCTTCTTGGTCTCTATTGCTGCATTATTATCCACATTTCATCTAAAATGTGGGTGTATTCAAGGTTGTTTCATGGCCCCCTTTCTCTTTTCCTCTCTCTGTAACCTCATCAGTTCAATTAAAATTATTTAATTATCGTTTCTATGCACCTGATTCTCCAATGTATATACCCAGTGCTGAGCCCCAGTCCCAAATACCAACTGCCTATTAGACATTACAAACTGGATGTCCTGCAGGCCTGTCAAGCTTAACACATACAAAGCAAAATTCACTTTGTTACACCCCGAACTCACCCCTCTTCTGAACTTTCCTTTTTTTGCTGAGAGTATCACCATCCTTCCAGTCATATACTGTCAAAGTCTTAACATTATCTTGGATTCCTCATTCTCATTCACCCTGCCGATCCAATCAGTTGTCGAATTTTGTTATATCTCACTTAATCTCTCCTACATCAGTCCTTTTCTCTTAGCTGTACAGCCATCATCCTAATTCAGGTCCTCATCACTTGGATCATTGTATTAGATTTTAGGATTAAATACATTTTTGTTGTTATTGAATGAATAAGACCTCTCAGAATAGGGGATATCAAGTGGATTCAATTCTGGAGGTCAATGCTAAGGAGTTCAGATGTTGTTTGCTGGACAGCAAAGATATATTTAAAGTTTTCAACAGGGGCATGACAAGATCAGAGTAAAGCAGTAGGAGTATGAATGATCTTTGTCCTTCTTGTTTTAAGTCTCTCCCCCATCCAACTTATAACACACAACTACCAGGCAATACTGTCAAGCACAAGGCTTATTATGTTACTGCCCTTCTCAGTAAACTACCGTCGTTCCCTATTTTTTCTAGGATCAAATATTAACTCTTCTTTTGAGAATTTAAAGGGCTTTACAACCTGTCTCAAACCTAATTCTCCGGTTTTATTACACATTATTTCCCTTCATACACTCTATGATCTAGTCAAAATGTCCCTCTTGCCGTTCTTAAGAAATAACACTCTATTAACCATCTCCATTATTTTTACACCAGCTGTCCTCCATGACTAAGTTGTACACACTCCCCATCTCTGACATATTCTGTAGTTTCTATCCAGACTAACATAGACTCACTTTTCATGAGGCCTTTCTTGACCCTGCTGTTTAGCTGCTAGTACCCTTTCAACTAGTCACCTGGTATAACATCTATTTGATATGTACCAATATATGCATATGCTATTTTTGTAGTAGATGATAAGCTCCTTGAAGTCAAGACCCACATAATTCCATTTTTTGTTTTTTGGTTTCACTAATGCCTCATGAAGTACTTGAAACAGAGTAGGTGCTTAATAAATGCTTGTTTTTTGGAACAAAGACATTGTAGAAACGAGATAGAAGTGGCATACATTCACATATTCTTACTCTTGCAAAAAATCAAGATGTAACTGGTTTATAACATTAAAAAGAGTACTTGATGTTTTTCATCGTTAATAACATAGAGCAATCTTACCCCCTTACCCAAAAAAATGCTTAATGTTGTCAGAAAACTATGAAAGAAAATACCAAGTATTCAATTATAGCAGATATGCCACTGCAGGACTTTAAAAATAGGCTTGGCCTAAAAGAAGAAAAAATAAGTTTTCAACAAGAAAGGATTTCAGTAAACTACACAATTAGGTTCCGCATCACTAGTTCTGCACTTCAGTCTATTCATGGCCATTGCCAATGGATACATCACTGTAATGGAGCCCCCAAAACATTTGCCACCACATTTATTACATGTAGCCTTGCATTGTCCCCATGTCATGATCTGTATGTTTCATTTCCTCTGGTAGACTATAAACACTTTGGGAGTAAAAGTGCAATTTAACCCATCTCCATAACATAGCACTTGGCAAAGGCACTTAGTAGGATTAAATATATTTTTGTTGTCGTTGGATGAATAAGACCTCTCAGAATAAGGGATATCAAGTGGATTCAATCCTGGAGGTCAATGCCAAGGAGTTCAGATTTATTTGGTAGGCACCAAAGAAACATTTAAAGTTTTCAACAGGGGCATGACATGATCAGAGTAAAGCGGTAGGGATATGAATGAACAAAATGAAAGAATGAATGAATAAAAAATATTTAACGAGCAGAGGGCAATGGAATGAATGTGCCTAATTATATTACAATAGTATTATTTCTTACTTTCTTGTAGAGAGGGAGCAATATTAAGATTGTCTGTGGTTTATTTTACTAGGGAAATGCCTAAATTTCCCTCTGATAAAATAAGGGATTTATGAGTAGGTCTGTAAACATTTTGGTAGAAGCACAGAAAGACACACCCCATGTAGCTATGAAAAGAATAAAGAAGCAATTTGAACTGGGGATGATTTTAGCGAGTTCCTTGTTCCCTAACTCCGCTATTCTTCACTGTGAAATAGCTATGAACTAGCTCATGCTTGGCCATTTGGGGCCCAGTAGAGTGCAAACCTTCATTGCTAATAATTTTAATGCTAGTGATTCTATAACCACCACAGGCATCCTGTTTCCATGTTAAGGAAAACTTTGTGATTTAAGAGCAATTTAACATCTATATCAAGGCTTCTCTGTTGCCATTGAACTCCATTTCTACTTCTTCTATCTTGAGTGACTACAAAGAATAATGGATCCCTGCTCTCTTTATAGCATCTCTTTCCTTCTATGTAGGTAGTTATCATGCCTTCCCTCCGTTATCTTTTCTCCAGTCTGAACATGCCCAGTTCCCTTAATGTTTCCTTATAGATCTCGTTTTCCAAAACTTTTATCATTTTTGTTGCTCTCCTCTGAACTCATTTCAATTTATCTATGTTTCTCTTTCAACTATGGTACCAACACTGAACATAGTTATCCAATTGAGTTCGAGACAATGCTGGGTACAGCAAAATAATTACCTATCATTTTGGCCGTGCTTTTCCTATTAATATAACCCAATACAGCATCTGGGATTTTATATGACAACATCATATTGTTAACATATATTCATCATTCATTGTAGCTTTTACCTACTTCCCCAAAGAGAAATTGTGTATATACATCTCACATTTTTATTGAATCTCATTTTATTGATTCTAACCCCTCTCCCCTATTTATAGAGACCATCGTTTGTGATTCTAAGCCTCAATTTGCCTCCCTCGATTCAGGATCTGGGATCCCATAAATTCTTATCTGTTTGTGAAAGTCATTAGTACAGTTTCTGCTTTATCCTCCAAATCTCTTAGCACACAGCCAAGTGGGTTTCAATGGAGAAGAAATGAGTTAAGATGTAAAATACCTACCCCCTATTGCTTGCACTGCCAACTATGGCAACAAGAGCCGATGCAGTTCGAGAACATGCTGAAGAGTATTTTACTCATTTTCCAAGAGACATCTCAGTGGTTTTGTTTGGTTACTCCTATAAAATGTACTGGGAAGACTAAAGCAATGTCTTCTCTCCAGGGTGCCCTTAAGCAGCCTCCAGTGGGGCAGAAGAGGAGTTTGTTTTCTATAGCTCATTAAATATTTGCTTTCCCTGGAAAAGTTAGCATTGTAATAGAGACTTTAAATATTAGAAATGGAGATAACACTCCTAATTCAGAGAACCTGGGCAGAATGTGCAGAAAGGCTAGAGTTTGGAAGTCCTCATAGAGGTATGATTTTGCTTTTCCCTCTTAATAACATATATTCCAATGAGGTATCATGGTGGTTGTCTATAATTCTATTTCTTTACTTCTCTCAAAGTGACCAAGGCCAAATATAATGGAGAACATGCAAATCACATGCCATTGGTTGCTAAATGAGGTCCACTGTACCAATGTAGGCTTTGAATGTACCTAAGGGGTGCTGAGAATTTTAATTTACTATACCATAAGAAGAAAACACAAGTTATGTTTTAATTAGGATTTCATAAACTGATTGCACAACCTGTTCACATTGGCAGCTTAATATCACTCTTTCCATACCAAGAAGTGTATACATATATATATATATATATATATATATATATATATATACACACACACACACACACACACACATATATACATATATACATACATATTACATGTGTGTGTGTGTATATGCCCACCCAACAGGTGTCAACTGACATTGCTTGCAACAATTCTGTGTCATATCTATAGTGCTACTTTGCACAAAGTAATGTTGTTCATAATGTTGACATAGATAAGTCTCTTACTTAAAAAAGGGCAGCTAGATGGTGCAGTGGATAGATAGAGCACTGTGCCTGGAGTTAGGAAGACTCAGAGTTTGCTAGTGGTGTGACTCTGGGCAAGTCACTTAATCTTGTTAGTCTCAGTTTCCTCATCTGTAAAATAAGCTGGAGAAGGAAATGACAAACCACTCCAGTATCTTTGCCAAGGAAAAAAAAAACTCAAGTGGGGTCATGAAAAGTGGGATACAACTGAAAAACCACTGAATTCATTACTTCAAAAAAAAAAAAAAGAAAAAGAACAAAAGAACCATAGTAAACAAGTGCTGGACTTGGTGTCAGGAAAACCTGTGTTTGAAATCTGCCTCAGAAAGTGTTAGCTTTGTTACCAAGGGCAAGTTACAAAGCCTTTTCCATCCTCAGTTTCCTAGTCTGTAAAATGGGAATAATTATTGCAAATAGGGAAGTTGTAAGGATGAAATGAGATAACATTTGTAAAGCCCTCTGAAATCTTAAAGAATCATAGGAATGTTAACCATATTATTATGGATAGTATAATGATCATTATTATTGCAATGAGCAGGTTACAGAGACTGAAGGGTATGAAGCATAGGAAATTTAGGTATCTTCAAATCTTCAAAACTTAGAACTTAAAAATACAGACGAATGTCACAGGAAAATGAAGGTACAAGCTATAATGAATGACAAATCAAATATGTTGACAATATAGTAAGTAAATTTACTGTTCTAAGGAAGTAGGCTCTGCCTGGTATGAGAATGAACTTTATCTTCACCTTGAATACAGTCAGCGCAGAGGAGAATTCATGGCTGGAGTTTATGTAACCAGCAAGCAGATGAGACATTTTTCTACCAAATATCTACATCTTTTCAATAAAACTTTAGACTACTTTAAATGGTATGTAGTTCTGCATTCATTTTTTATTAACTAATGTCAGTATATCTTATGATTCTGAAAAATATTGCTGTATCATTTTAAAAGGACAGTTTTCCAAAATATTCAACTCATGTTTTTTTTTAATCTATTGACATTCTTCTTTTCCTTCAAGACCCTCAGATGCCACCTCCACATGAAGCCTTCCCTGATCCTTCCTTTTGACACCACAGTTAAAAGCAATCTCCCCTTCCTTCCGTGTCCCACAGAAAATTGGCTGGGTTACTCCATTTCACTTTTCTTACCCTCTCTGTATCAATTATTTTTTCTCATTTACTTGTCCTTCCTTACTGGATTTTTAAACTTATTGATGCCAACATCTGTGTCTTCCTCTTGCACAACCGAAGCCTACCAAAATGACCTGACTTTTAATATCTGTTGAACTGAAACGGATTTCAGTGCCTAATTGAAATGGTTAAATTTCAATAGTAATTTGAAATTTCTTTTACTGGAAATGTCTTTGATTTTACATTGGCCTTGGAATCAAGAAAACACAAATTTACAACCTGTCTCAGATAATTGCTATGACCCTGAGCATGAGAGGTGTGTTTGATACTTTTTCTGTAAAGTATTAGATGATCAGTATTGCTCTGCTAAAGGAAAAGCTATTTCATGGATTCATGAGTTGTTTCGGGGAAATGCCAATTGTATAAACTCCTTCTGAATTCCAAGGTGGTTGCTGCTGCTGCCTCCATAGCCGCTGCTGCTGCCTCCATAGCCACTGCTGCCACCACCACTACCAGCATTGCCATCGTTTTTATCTGATTGTAAGGAAAACAAGAGCTGCCATATAAAATATTTAACAACAGTAGCTTCTCCAAAGGTAAGGATCTATAGACCTTTGATTTGTGTGAGTATTCCATAGAACAAGTTCAATCCAGTTTCTGCTCTCTAGGGGCCAGAAATATATCTTTTTCATGTCAATAGTTTCCATGTTATTTTTAAACAAGTCACTGGGCAAATCACTTAAGCTCTTCATATTCTGGGCAACTGTTTATGCCAATAAGTTTGCAAAGAAGTTGCCAACTTGCATGGTAGAATTAATTTCCTCATCCAGGAATTCCATTAAGAATACACAAAGAAAGAAAGACATTTTTAAAATGAAGGGGTGAATGAAAGAGCAAATGAATTAATAAATAAAAGGGCAAATAAATACATGAGCGAATAAATAAGCAAATAAATAAATAATGAATTCACAGATAATTCTTATCTCCACTTTAGAACAGGCTTGCAGGATATATATCATTATCATTATCATTAGTAACTTTACAAATGGTAAAATATCATCATCATATATCATGGTGAACAGGCAGTATGATATTCTATGTTGGAAAAATTAATGGTTTCTGAGTCACAAAACCTGGGCTCAAGTGCTGATTCCAATATTTACTAGCTGTATGATCTGGGGAAAATAATTCAACTTTTCTGAGCTTCAGTTTTTTTTTTCCGTTGGAAAAAGTATAAATTGCCTAAATGAGCCACCTCACCAGACCATCATGAGAAAAGAATTTTGTTCCTCAGCAGCTAGCATCAGATGGGATTAGAAAGAATAACTCACATATACATAACACTCTCACGGTTACAAATTTCAGCATACAAATATCGAACAGTATAAATGCAATTCTTTATCAGCGGTCTACAATAATCCAGGTTCTTTTGCCTGAAAAAAGGTTCTTACAGGCATTTGGAGAACTGAAATATGAAGGAACATTCAATCCAAAGCACTACAAACTTGAGATCATTTTCCTGCCCCAGACAACCCCAAACCAAAAGCCATCTGTTTGCCTTACCAAAAATCCAAAAAAAATCATATTAATGACTTTGGGAGATTTCATATATAATACTTTGAAAAAATCTAATTTTAAAACTTGTGTTTAACTTGCAAGTATAGATCGTATAACCTAAATTCCTTTCTCCAATTGTCTCCTTTCCCTTGGTTCCCAACTTCTTGACTACTAAATGGACTTTTGAGTAAATTGCTTATCCTATTTTTATTATTGAGCAACTGTTTTTTTTCTTTTCTTTTCTTTTTTGTGAGGCAACTGGGGTTAAGTGACCTGTCCAGGGTCACACAGTTAGTAAGTGTCAAGTGTCTGAGGTCAGATTTGAACTCAGGTCCTCCTAATTCCAAGGCTGGAGCTCTATGCACTGCACCACCTAGCTGCCCCCAAGCAACTGTTTTTGACTATAAAGTTGCATAGAAGTCACCAGACTGCATGATATAATTAATTTTTCTCATCTATGAGTCCCATAAACCAAATTTTTTTTAAAAATCACAAGTAGTAATTGACTACTAAATGGACTACTAACTGGACAGGATCTTGTAAAATTATGTTGTGCAAGCTTCGTTGTTCAAATAGGATTTGATGCACTCATGTCTGCAAGGAAATGTTGGCAAGGACTGCACACAAAATACTCAATTCAACAACAATTCAATTCAACAACAAATATTTATTAAATTCCTATTGTGTATCAGAAGGAAAAAGGGGAGCCAAATAAAAAGCCCCTGAACTCAAGGAATTCATATGTTCTTAGGTAATGTGAAATGCGCAGGTAGGTAAATATAAAGAATATGAAAAGTAATAAAAATAATTTCAAGAGAGAGGGAATTAATGGGGGGGGCGTGGAGGGGATCACAAGAGTCATCATGTAGGTGGTGACAACCAAGTTGTGATCTGAAGGAAGCCAGTGATTCTAAGAGATGGAAGTGAGAAGGGAGGGCATTCCAGGAACACAGCACAGCTTGTGCAAAAACACAAGGGCTGGAAATGGCAAAAAGAGTAATATTGCTAGTTTCTGCAAGAGAATGGGATAGGGAAAGGGACTGGACCCATAATTCCGTTGATGTAGGGAACTCCCATTGCTGTCTCAGGTTAGCACTTTCTTTGCAACTTGGAGTTTTAGAAAGTTGCCTAAAACACCAAGAGGTTGATTGGCTTACCCAGGGTCACATAGTCAGGATGAGATAGACTCTGAGACTTAAATTGAAACCAGTTCTTTCTGACTCTGAGGACAGCTCTCTATCCACCATCATGCTGCCTTTATATTGAGAGCAATGAAAAATGTGGTCTCTACCTTTAAAGACCTAAAATCTATTTGGAAGAGATAAAACATTTGTTTTGTTATTGTTTAATTGTTTTCAATTGTGTCTGACTTTTTGTGACCACGTTCTGGGGTTTTCTTGGTAAAGATACTGTAGTGATTTGCCATCTCCTTGTCTAGCACATTGTACAGCTGAGGAAACTAAAGTAAATAAGGTTAAGTGACTTGCCCCAAGGTCACATAGCTAATAAGTGTCTGAGGCCGGATTCTAACTTAGATCTTCTAGATTCCAGGCTCAGCAATCTATCCACAATACTATCTAGCTACCTTCAGAGATAGATCTAGTTGACATTAAAGGAAGAAAAAAGCAGAAGAAAAGCAAGAAGAAGAAGAAGAAGAAGTAGAAGAAGAAGAAGAAGAAGAAGAAGAAGAAGAAGAAGAGAAGAAGAAGAAGAAGAAGAAGAAGAAGAAGAAATTTATGGAAAAACATGAAATAAACATTGAAATATAAACTTAGCTTTTACTGCTCAAGATATATATAAAACAAGGGAGGGATCAGTCATGGAAAATTTTGTGAAGGATGATGTGTGTGTGTGTGTGTGTGTGTGTGCACACACGTGTGTGTGAAGGAGAGAGAGAAAGAGAGAGAGAGAGAGAGAGAGAGAGAGAGAGAGAGAGAGAGAGAGAGAGAGAGAGAGAGAGAGAGAGAGAGAGAGAGAGAGAGACAGAGAGAGACAGAGAGAGACAGAGAGAGAGACAGAGAGTAAGTATACATTGGTTTGTTTATGTGTTTGGGTGAAAATTTCCCCAGAAGGTATATTGGCTGTGATTGCCTGTATCAGAGAGTTCCTGGGAGAACTGAGGGGCTAAATGACTTATCCATGGTCATACTGCTGGACTTGAGCCAAGTTCTTCCTGTCTCCAAGGCTAGCCCTCTGTCTACTACATTATATTGTACCTTGGCAAGGATAGGCTCTTATAATATTATGTAAATGGATGATATTAGAGTACACAGAATATGCTAACTGATGACCTTGTACATAACCTTCAGAGCATGACTCAAATTGTCAGTGGCTATGAGGAAAGATTACACTGCTACTTTGGCTCTTAAAATACATTGTCTCTATGAGTAAAAGATATCTGTCCCTGATCCATTTTATTTACTGAATGCATCCTCCTTCTTCCTCCAGCCTTGAGTTTGTGACATGGTTCTGACAACTCAGCAAGATTCTGCTGGGTAGCATCGAGCCTGGTTATAGTGACGATATTTTTGAAACCAAAAATTGGGACACATGGTTTGACAAGGGATTCTTCACTGCCCTTATTGCCTTGTTATTGCAGTAAATCAATGTTGAAGTTGGGACTGTCCCAGAATATCCAGGCTGTGCGGTCACTGTAAATATACTAAAAATTTATTCAGCTATTTCTAGATTGCAGACTGGTAGCATTTACACATCTAAGTAGGTTTCTTTTATGTTGACTTCAGTGTAAGTCTAAAACCAATCATGTATCCATTCCTCTTTCCAGATTTTTCAAGAAGGATATATATTTGTTCAATAAAAACCTAACTAAAGGAGCACATAAGTTTTATATTATAACACCAAGTTTTCTAAAATGAAATTGTCCACTTTATATATAATAGTTATCTGACCCATTAGCCCTCTATAAAAATAATAAATATTCAGTTACATATTAGATTTCTGGTCATTAAAATGACAATCTAAATATGGCCACTGTCATAACAGGTGACCCAAGAGATCAATACACCATAGCTTGATACAATGGAAGTAGAATGGTAAGGGAAAAACAACTTTGCATTTGGAGCCAGAAGTCCTTAGTTCAAATCCTGATTTGATTACTTTTTAAAAGTTTATGATCCTATGATCCAGTGAACATATGATGACATGTATGGATATTAGCAATGATAAAGACATAAATAGGTGGCAGCATGTTGCAGTAGGAATATTGCTGGATTTATACTCAGATGTTGCTGTCATTTCAGTAATATCTGACTCTTTGTGACTCTATTTGGGGTTTTCTTGGCAAAGATACTGGAGTGGTTTGCCATTTCCTTGTCCAGCTCATTTTACAGAGGAGAAAACTGAGGCAAACAAGGTTAAGTGATTTGCCCAAGGTCACACAGATAGTGTCTGAGGCCAGATTTGAACTCATGAGGATGAGTCTTCCTGACTCCAAGCCCAGTGCTGTATGCACTGTGCTACCTAGTAGCCAGATGCCTTGACTATAAATCACAACTCTTCCACTTACTACATGTATGAGTTTGGACAAGTCACTCGTCCTCTTAGGTCATTTATCCTTAAAATGATTGGGTTAGACTAAAATTGATTATCTCTGAGGCCCAACCCAGGTCTGAACCTTTAATTTTGTCAGTGTTGTTGGCTTTCTATGGTTGTTTTCCAGTTTATCACTGTCCTTCCTAGAGATTTCCAGGTAGCACAATGGATAGAGTGCTGGAACTACAATCAGATAGTTCTGAGTTCAAATTTAGCCTCAGACCCTTACAGGATATACTACCCTGGGCAAGTCACTTAACCACTATCTGCCTCAATTTCCTCATCTATAAAAGGGGTTAAAATAGCATTTGTGAGGATCATATTAGATAATACATGCAATGCATGTTGCAAAAAAACTTTTAAAAATAGATATTAGCTAGTCTTAAAATTTAACACAATGAACTGAAAAAAAAATATTGCAGATATGGTTTGACCAGGGTACGAAACAACTATCACTTCCTTTTCTCTGCCTCTCAGTGGAGCCAAAGTTTTTATTAACCTTTCTGACTACTACATTATGTTATTGATTTGATCTCATTAGAGCTGGTCCCAAATTGTATGTTTTCTTTGTTGTTCAGAAATACCATATACATTATGGTTAACATGTATGATATGAAATCATCATAGTACTAATACAAAAGAGTCTAATTGGTAAGAAAGATGCATACAGGGTTCTCCATATGATCAAGGGATGGCTGTTCCCAGATCAGGTCAGGGAATCCAGAAACCTGTTCAGTTGCACTAATGTTCTCAACTAAGAGGTATATAGATTTCCCCTGCCTGCCCAAGTGTATTAACAGTGCTGATGAACATGAACTAGTGTAAAATTTTCTGTTTGTCCCAATCTTCCAATACACCGGAAGACTGGATAAATGTACAGTTCTTGGCCACTGGGGAGCCTTTACAAATCAGAAAGAATCCTGAGCTTTTTTTTTTTTTTTTGGCAGTCATTGATAAGATGGGGCATCCTCCTTTGACTGGAGGAAGACATATACATCTCCTTGTTCTTCTTCCTCTTACATCATCTCCAAAAGCTGTCTGTATTTATACAGTAATAGCAATGGTGTGCCTGGCAAACATATCAACCTGAATGAACTCTTCTGGACATGGAAAGACCACCTAAGTAAACTGTTGTGTTCTTACCCAGCCAAACTACCTCTACTCTGTAAAATTAGCACAAACAGCATGGTTTAGAGATAAAATGGCAAACAGTTTAAAATTTTCATGGCTCTCCCTAGTCCATACTGCAAATTCAGGTATCCTTATGTTGGGGTGGTCTTATAGATATCTTCTTTGGATGTTTTACATACATTTTTAGGTAACAAAAGTCTTTTTATACTTGTCATAGACATATAGAGCTTGAAGAAATGTCACAGACCATGTAGTCCAAAACTTTCATTTTACATTTAGAGACAATAAAACCTTTGGGGGGAAATAAATTGCCCAAGGTAAAGGCAAGTAGTAAATGGAAGGGCTAAGAGTAGAACCCAGGCCTTTTGGATTCCAGTTCAGAGGGGTTTTTCCACTGCTCTACAGTAGCTTTGGCTGACATCTCAGCTCCTAGGAGCTTTACACATATTTTCTTCTTAACAGCTGTTCAAATATTCCTGTATGTGACATAAGCGAGCTGCTGGTTTCCATCACTGTTATATAATCATTATTGGTATAGGAAATTAATTAACAAATATTATTTCCTGTGGCTCTTTAAATTTTATGTGGTCATTGCATACCACTTACCCGATTATGACTTTAAAGGAAGACAAAAAAAAACTGTGCTGATTTAGAATGCTTGAATATTCCAATTCCAATCGCAGTGCATTTATCTTGTCAAATAGTGTGGTATTCAGCCTTCTCACCCTCCCTTCCGTTTGTTGTTGCCAAGATTTATAATGTAATCTTCTTCCACATTTGAATTAGAGATGAGCTGTCCTGATGACAACTGAATACAGGTTAAATTATAAAGTTAAACACCTCAGTCCATTGCATCTTCTCTGTTCACTGTTGGCCTTGCTTCGGCACCAAAGTGATTAAAAAAAAAATGCTACTGTGATTTAGAATTCTCATGTTGTTGTGGAAATAATTATTTCGCATATTTATGCTATTTAAGAAATATTTTATGTTTTAACATTCTCTATCTCATTTTTATTAGTCATTCCTCATAACAAGTCAACAAAACAGTAAATTATGTTTAATCTCCAGATACATATAGAAAATACCAGAACAGCTTAGGGACTCTCCTAAGGTCACAGAGCAGTCAAAACTAGTAGTGAACACAGAGCTTTTAAGTGATAACTACATTCCATAACCTACTAAGTTGTATTAACTGAATAGAGAACTTCTTGCATGTAGGGATTGTTTCATTCATTTTATTAGCAATCTCAGCACCAAGCATATTATCTGGCATACAGTAGGTACTTAATAAATACTCGCTGATTGAAAGGTGACATAATGTGAGAAAATTGTATCCTATAGAAACCAATATCAGTGTGTATTTCTTTTGACTACTGCAATTTCCAAATTCTCAGCAATTTTTTTTGGTTTGTTTTAGGCAATGGGGTTAAGTGACTTGCCCAGGGTCACACAGCTAGTAAGTGTTATGTGTCTGAGGACAGATTTGAACTCAGGTCCTCCTGAATCCAGGGCCTGTGCTCTACCTACTGTGCCACGTAGCTGCCCCCATTTCTCAACATTTTTAAGAGAGATCACATCATATAGAGGCCAGAGCACTGGCCTCAGTGCCAAGAAGACCTGGGTTTAAATACCCACTCTGATACATAACTGGTTATGTGAACTGGATAAATCTGTAGGGGGATAATTTGTGAAGAAACTGTTATCTTGCATTGGAAGAAGAGGATTCCTCACTGGGAGTTCCCTAATCAATGAAATAATAGGCCTAATTCTAGCCTACCCTCCTTGCCACCAAAAAAAAAATCTATTTTATAGTTTCATACAGTCAAGGTTAATTGTTTTTGTATCCTTCATATGAACAAGGACATTATGTACAATAAATATCATGATGGGTAATGTTGAGGTTTTTATTTTCTCCTAAGCTTAAGATCTCAAGCTGGGGTCAGGGTAAAACCACATTATATTTATAAATAGATATACTGGCCACCATTGTAGAGTGAAAGGAATATCACTTCTTTATAGTGAGTGTTCTTTCAGAGTTACAATCTTAAACAGGCTTCATTAAATGGATTCAGAGTAATAGAAACCCTCCATAAATTGTTAGAGCTTGCATTGCAGGTTGTAATGCATTATAATAACCTGACACAGGGAATCCATAGCATCCCATAAGTAGGGCCTTGTGGAAACACCTGGTTAGAGCTGGATAGGAAGACTAACATGGCAAGATGAACTTAGAGGTTGACCAAATAGCAAAATTCAAGTTTTGACCCTTTCTAAGTCAGTATTCATCCCTTTAGGATTTTCTCCATCTGGAGGCACCCAACTAGTAGCAGAGCTTTGCCACTATGTCTGATATTTAAATACCATCTTCAGCTCAGCATGGCAGAGTGAAAAGATCACTGGATTTAGAACCAAGATACTTGACCTGGCTCCTGCTCTCATGTAATAAATTGATAAATCACTTAACACCTCTGAGTTTCAGGTTTTTCATCTATAAAGTGAGCAAAATTATACTCAAAACATCAACCTCACAGGATTGTTGAGAACAAAGTATCTTAAATACCTTAAAGGACTATTTAAAAGTGACCTATTTTGAGTAATGAAGTACTGTTTTGTTGACTTGTTATGAGGAATGACTAATAAAAATGAGATAGAGAATGGTGTAGTTGATAGAGACTCTCATCAGAGAACAATCCTCTAAGTCAGGGAGACTTCTGACCACTACTGGTTATGTGACCCTTTTGAAAAGTCAACTTCTCAATGCTTAGGCAAGTCTCTATTCTAAATTGTAGAGTAGATATTATTTACGTTTGTAGAGGGAGTTTCCTATACCAACAAAATACAGGTTCAGTCAAAAATGGCATATAGGTAGTAGTTAAGAAATTTATTTTATTAAGAAAAAAATACCTGCCTTGGATTCAGATGACCTCTATTTCTTCCAGCATAAAAGTGGGGCTAATCATATTTGCATTACCTAACCACTTGAGACTATTTTAGTTCTTTATAAATCTTAAAATGTTATGTACACATGAGTTAATGTAAGTGTCAAACAATAGGGAAGTTCTGTTATTCAGATACTATAGCTATTGAAAGCCACTTTCCAGAAGCATTATAGTACCAGTATGTTTGGCATATGTACATATATATGAATTTTAAATTTTAAAGGGTTAATTTAAACACTGTGATATACAACAAAATCCCTCATTCTCCTCTTACTAATGGTATCTAGTGTAAAATCTTCTGCATCATTTTCTGGGTCTGTTCTAATTTGGCCTTACCCTTTTTCTAAGTAATTGTCAAACTCTCACTCCACAGAGCCAAGACTTGAAAATTTTTGCCTTAGGCAAGTATCATAAAGTATATAAAGTGGGGGGCAGAGAGTCCCCCAAGACACAGTCATTTCTGGTGATGTGTGTGCTTGTGTATGTGTGTGTGTGTGCTTATGTATGTGTGTGTGTGTGTGTGTGTGTATGTGTGTGTGTGTTAGAAAGGAAGAAGAGCCCCAGCCCACTACTCAGTAAATGTGATAAACTGGAAAATACACATAATTGGAGAACAAGAATGGTAAATGGTAAAGTCAAAGGTTCAGATCAAGGTGGGACCTCAGAGATGATCTGTTTTTGTCCAACACACTTATTTTAGCACTATATCCACTGTGACATCTAGGTGCCTGGGATATCTTATCATTTTCTCTCCTCATCAGCTCATCCCTGGGTACATAACATCTGCTCAGCCAATACTTATTTAACATAATTCACCAATATTATTGTAATTAGGTATTTTGATTTAACAATAATGCTCTTGTTTTCTTGTCTTTCAGAGGTAGTTAGAGGTTTTAATGGACTAAACACTAGACATAGAGGTAGAAAAGTTAGAAAGAACTGAGTTTAAATCCTGACACTAACTGTATAGCCTTGGGCAAGTCACTTCTATCTCTTTCAATCTCAGATACTTCATTTATAAAATAGGAATAATTACAGGGTCATTTCAAAGCTCAAATGAGATGATGATTTAAGGATTTTCAAGCCTTAAAATACTCTCCAAATGCTAGTTGTTGTTGCTATTTTATTATGTAAAAGTAAATGTCATATAGAGCTGGAAAGGACCTTAGAAACCTTCTAGCCCAATTCAAGGAAACTGAGGTCCGAAGGGCTTCAGTTAAATGGCACATGTAAATTCACACAAATAAATGACAGAGAGAAGATTTGAATTCAGGTCCTCTGTTCTGACAGCCAATATTCTTTCTACCATATCATGTGGCCCTTAGAAAGTGACTATGATTGGGACAAACATTGGAGAAGATATTTATTGTACCACATTAAAGGAAAAGTATATGACCCTATGGCTCCCCATATAATAGGGGCTCTTCTTAACATTTCTGAAGAGCATTCCTCTGGTCTAGGTTTGCATTTAAATTTTCATTATGATTTAACAAGTGAGTAGAGCAGAATTACAGCTGAAGTCTTCACAACTATTCCTTTTGCTTGAAAAGCAGTTAAAAACAATTGTCCTTCAACTCACAACTCCTTCTGACATTTTCACCTTACCCATCAGAACAATTCTTGCCAGAGGAGAAGGAAAGAACAAGCACCCAAAAGGCCCTAAATTCCCATTTCTTACATCCTCTCACTCCTGGCCTTTCACTGTGCCCCAAAGGTGAGTTTTACCTCTAGCAATATACTTGCTACCATTAAGGATCCAAAGCTGGCTAATGACTACAACCAGGAAGAGCAAATAACAAATTCATGAATTATACTTCTCATCCCAAAGGTAATGGCTTAATAAAAACCCTTTACCTCAACTGCAAAGAGATCAGGAAATGCAAATGTGCTAGTAGCTCTACAAGGACATCTGAATTAACTCTGCATCTTATGTTTTACATAAGGGAGCAAGTATCAGCCAAAACTTTTACTAGCTTCAGTATCTTGTTTTCTTTCTATAAGAAGACATATATTAACAGAACAAAAATTTCACTAATTCTTTCATATTTCAGACATTAGCACATTGTATTAATATACCTATTATAATAAAATTCCATTTCACTAATGAAATGTGATTCCTCCCTGCACTGAAGTGTAGGTATTTTGAGTGCATATAACTTTTAGTTGTGTTTCCTGCTTTCTGAATGTGCCTGGGCTTGAGTTCTAGCTCAGCCAAGCATTTCCTTAGATGCTGATAGCTGGTTCCATGATGGATTTTTAAGGGTAACCTCCAATTGGGGTTAAGTGACTTGCCCAGGGTCACATATCTAGTAAGTGTCTGAGGCCAGATTTGAACTCAGGTCCCCCTGACTCCAGGGATGGTGCTGCTGTACTAGGTGAAAACAAAATCATATGTGATTCACCCCTTTAGCTGCCCTAAAAAACTTCAGTCTTATACCTAATGATGTCTCTGCTCTCAGTTAATGGTGTAGTAGGCAAAGGTGTGCTGCAGCCAGCTCAACCTGTCTTGTGTATGCATGTGGGCATATGTGTTGTACATGTCCATGTCTATGTACACACAAGATGTTTTTAAAGCCTTTGTGCAGATTTTTAGCCTTAATACCATCCTGGTAAGGTAGGTTCTATTGTTCTCTCCATTTTACAGAAGAGAAAACTGAACCTGGGATCAATAAAGTGAGTTGCCCCAAGTTGAACATCTAGTAAATGTTTAAGGAAGGATTGGAATTCAGGTCTACCTACCTCAAAGTCTAACAATCTATTCTTGCTGCTCTTCAGTCATGTCCAATTCTTTCTGACCCCATCTGGGGTTTTCTTGGCAAAGATACTAGAGTGGCTTGCCATTTCCTTCTCCAGCTCATTTTACAGATGAAGAAACTGAGGTAAACAGGGTTAAGTGACTTGCCTAGGATCACACAGCTAGCAAGTGTCTGAGGCCAGATTTGAACTCAGGAAGATGAATCTTCTTGACTTCAGGCCTGACACTCTATCCACGGCACCACCTACCTTCCCCTAACACTACACATGGTGCCATTTCTTTCTAAGATACATTATTTTAGAGGTATATAGGCTATATTCAGATCAATAAAGGATTTTTCTCTTAGCATCAGCATTCATTCTTGGACCTTAGATGATGAAGATATAAAAACATGAGCACTGATGTAGCAATTGCTACATCCAATTACCAGGCTGCAAAAGTTGTTTAATCAGAAGAGTGTTGTCAAATGAACTAGTCCAGGCATTCAGACGTACCCAGCAAATTTAATGGGGATGCTGCATGTTCCAGAACATGTCTAAAAATGTTAGGTACTCTATTATCCTCTGACCACAAATAAGGAAGATCAGATTCTTCTTTCCAACACTACCCTCTGGAGAAATTGTCATGACTACTAGTGAGTAATTTAAATTCATTTAGTGGCAGCATTTCCTGTTCTTGGATGTCCAGGAGGGAATTAGAATTTTTAAAAAATTTACTTTCTTGCAGAAGATGAGCTACTTCGAACATGCCTATGAAGGCCATAGAACAAAAGAACGTGTTGCAAATTAAAACCTCTGACAAGTTTAGGGAAAGTGATGATACAGATTATAGTATTTGTCTCATTGGGAAAGGTGTGTGGCGGAGAGGAAATGAATGATGCAGGATACTTCAAAAGACAAAAAAAAAAACCTGTCAGCCTCTTTTGCAGGTGTCCAGACTGCCTGGATGAGCTGAGATGGAGAAATGAGCTAATTAACGTCTGTCTTTTACTTTCATAGTTTAGAACATAAGAAAAATAAAGAAACCACAAAACATTTTCACACTCTTACTAATAAAGCAAGATTTCCTCATTTCCTCATCAATTCTTTCTTCAAGACTCCTGGGACAGAGACAATTCTGTCCAACAAGTATTGGGCTCAACAGAATGAAAGGAAGCAACTCCACATGAAGGAAACTAGCCTTCTGTAACACTCAAAAGCATTCCACACTTATAAAAATGCCTCAGAAACCTACCTGCCATACATTATAGCTGTTTGGGGTCATTATGGCTATGGAGAATTAGTTACATAAGAAAAGGCCAGTGAAACTACAACTGGTTATTAGATCCTAAACTTGATAATCAAGTGATTCAAGAAAAGCTTTGTAATTTTATAATTAGATCCACATATAACTATCATTGTCATCATCATCTTCCCCATCTCCTTTTTTCCTCCTCTTCCTTCTCTGTCTCCTCCTCTTTCTTCCTCTTCTTTCTTCTTCCTTTTCCTCCTAAATACCAACTGAGCACTTACTTTGGGGAGAACACTGTACTAGGTGAAAACAAAATCATATGTGATTCACCCCTTTAGAATTCAAAGTCTAACTGAGGTGCATCAAATCTACTGGCCTACTTCAATCCTACTTCAATTCTTCCTTCATTCCTCCATTTCATTTTTTCACATTCATTCACTGAGATAAAATATGAAGACTGATTTGCAAACCTTAGAGCCTTATATAAATTTTGGTTGTTCTCATTACTGTTATTATTATTAAATCAACAAGCATATAAGGGCCTACAATGTGTCTGGAACTATGGTAAGCCCTAGGGATACAAATAATAATAAATAAAACAATCCTTACTCAAAATGATCTTGTATTCTAATGCTTATTACCCTCTAATGAATTGATCATTCATTTAGCCAGTGTTGTGAGAATGTCCTATGCCACAAGGGAGTCCCTCCTAGAAGGGCATAAGGTTCCCCTATTGACTCTTCTACAGCAGAGTTCACAATGTCATACTCCCCCAGTGTGGGTGCAGCTGTCAATAGGTGAATTCCTTGTCTGAATATAGAGTTCATACATAAGGAAAGGCCCTGAGGGCTTTCCAGAAACATCAGGAAAAACAACCCTGTAAGGAGTTCAGGTGTAGCCAGTAATATGTTAACTAACAGAAGTCGGTTCAATGCAAAGCTTTATTGCAAGCAGTGGAGAAGAAGGGGAAGAGGAAAGAAGAAAAGGGGAACTGACATCTCAAGCATATTCACTAACAGAGTACAACTCAAGTAAGGGCAGCTCTGCTTTGGGGAGCATAGAGACACAGATGCATTCGCAAGAAAGAGGTGCTCCAGCAGGAAAGTTGGCTTCTGCTTGAGGGAAGGGTGTATTCCAGCAGCAAAGGGTGCACCTACTGGAGGGGAGGGTTTGCTCCTGGTGGAGAGGAGAGGGTCTTCCTGCTGTAGGAGGAGGTAGGATCTAGTGGGAAGGAGTACTCCTGCTGGAGGGTAGGATATTTTCAAAGTACCCTTCTAAGAGTGGGATTCTCATACTCTCATTTTGGGTAGTCCCCCAACCCCAGAGGTGGCCACTTTGCACATCAGGGGTTAGAGGAAATATTATTTTGGGGATTTGTTATCAGGGAGAAAAAAACAAGCTGGTGGTAGACAAAATATTATTTGGGGTTTAGCTGGGCTAACCTTCAAAAAATGTTATTTTCAGTATTTTTTTTAATTAAATCAATTTTATTTTTAATTTATGAAACAAAGCAAACCAATTCCACAACATAGTAGAATTTTAAAAAAAGATGATTGCACTATAAGTATGTTCTATAAGCTTACAGTGTCCATTAAGGGGAAAATGTCATAGTGATCTCAAGGCTACCAGGCCTAATCTGATAACAGAGAGGTATAGGAGGAAAAGCCCTGGACCTGGAATCAGATTCTTGCCTCACTTCTGCCATTGCTAACAGCATGGCTGTAAGTCAATCAGTTAACCCTTCTGAGTCTCAGTAAATTTGTTTAGCTATATATGGTCAAAATATCCTTTTTCATCTTTAAAATGAGAATCATAGCACATGATCTAAGTGTTTAAAAATTGATGGAAAGAATGCATTATAATGGAATGCAAACTACTTTTATAAATGGTAAAGCACAAAATTGATACCTATTCATTGTTATTGTCATGACCCAGGGATCAATGATGTAGAGTTGAAGGGATGTAAAAGGTTAGAGTCCATTCTTTTCATTTCACAGAGTTTTCTCTGAGGCCCAGAGATGTCAGGCAACATGCCCAAGGACAAATAATAAGTGCAAACTAAGATTCTCTGTGTCCAACTCTAGCATTGTTTTTACTATACCACATTGTAATCCCCAAACAAGAAATTATGGCCATATGCTAGGCACTGTAATGAAATTGAAACAGGAGGCAAAATGGTTAACCTGGTGTTTGAGGACCTGATTTCTAAGATTACCTCTGTTACCTCTTACATTTAGTAACTGCATGATCATAAGCAAGTCACATTAGCCTTTCTTAGCCTCAGTTTCCTTAGCTATAGTAATAATACCTGTAGTGTAGCTGTATATTCCTTAGCTATAGTAATAATACCTGTAGTGCTTTACCATGGTAGAGTGTGTAAAGTACTTAGAACTCTTTCAAGAGGTATTAAATGTTAGCTTTGTAACATGGAAGCCTAGGTTTAGAGATGGAAAGGCCTTAGAGGCCATCTTCTCCAAGCTTCTCATATAGGTGAAGAAACTGAGATTCAAAGATTCTCTTTGGTTATACAAACCCCGAGCATCAGAGATAAAGTTTGAGCCCAAGTTTATCTTGACTCCAAATTTAGCCTTCTATCCATTATACCACGAGGAATTATTGCTTTCAAAAAATGACAAAGCAGACCTTCAAAAAGAGCAAAGCAAAATTACACAAACTGAATATACTCGTGTTGAAAGGAATCGCAGAATAAAGGTTATTAAAATGGAATAGAGTGAATCTAGAAAGCTTTCCTGGAAAAGCTTGGGGATATTTTTTTCTCTAACAAAGCTATTCTCTAATGTATGTTCTGCTTAGAATTTCAGGATTAAACAATTGAAGTATTCTCTATTGAGTATTTCACAGAAAGCCATTTGGAAGCTCCTTGGTGTCTACATCTGCGAAATGAAGAGGCTGGGCTACTAGATCTCAAAGGGCCCTTCCGATTCTAATTTTCTGTGAGTCTATAATGCTACAGTATGTACCAATGGTCAGGGGGTATTGGTAGAACAACTGGTCCTCAATAGAAAATCTACTAACTAGCTCCATTAACGTGATGATTTTAATAAGTTAAGGCCCCCAAATGCCTTCAAATCTGATACTTTTGATTTCACATCTCACTAGGATGTAAAACAGTAATAAAGAGCAAGCACAGCACTCCCGTGGCTGCTAAATATTGTTTTTATTCATGTGTTCTCATTCTGCTGCTCAAACAAAAAGTTGAGGAGAAAACAAAATACCTCCCTTACCCCACCCTACTAAGATGACCACCCTAGGCATGCTGCTGTTGACACAGTACTAGATTTGAATAAATTTTATGGTTTTCTCACACCAGACTAGCAGAGAAGCTCATGTTTAATTGTTACTGTGTGCCTAGGCATATACCTGGAAAAAAATGGTCTTGCCATTTTATGTAGAAATAATGTACATTTATATACTTTATTTACATCACATAATACAGTGTATGTGTATATATTTGTGTGTATACATATACAGAGTTATCCCTTCCACATTGTGACTTTTCTCATCATGGTTTGGACATATCGCAGGTTGGCATAAGAAATTAAATGGGAAACTTTGGGAGTTTTGCAGAAGCCACAAATGACACAAAAGGCCAGTAGATGACACAAAAAGTTTAGAAATTCAGAAATGTATAACGTATATGTATACTATCATAAAATATCAACACATTTTATCTTTTAATATCATAATTATACACAATTTCTTTTCAAAGTAAAAATAAATTAAAAAAAGTTAAAGTTGGCAAAAAAAAAAAAGGCTGGCAGACAACACAGAAAGGCTACAACATTTTATGGGGATTTTTCAAAATTGCTGGGACTGTGTCCCTAAGCCCCACTATGTGGAAGGGATAACTGCATTATGTGTGCATATATATGAAATAGGGGCAGCTAGGTGGGTATGGTGGGTATAGTCCTGGACTTAGAGTCTGGAAGACATACCTGCCTCCCTGAGTTCAAATACTGCCTGGGACACTTACTTGGCTGTATTATCATGGACAAGCCACTTATCTTCTTAAATTCAATTTCTTCATCTATAAAAATGAGAATGATAATAGCACTTACAGGATAGGATTGTTAGGAGAATAAAATGACAAACACAAATTTTACCTGATCCTGTCACTCCCCTTAAGGCATTATTCTGTACATCGCCTTCATTTCACTACTAAATTCCTTGAAAGACTAGTCTGCATCCATTGCCTCTACAGCGTTACTGCCCACTCTTCCACACGATCTATATCATCTCCATCTCGCTATCTAAACTGTTATCTCCAAGGTCACCACTGCCTTCTTAATTGTCAGATTCAATATTCTTTTTCAATCCTTATCTTCTTAGAACTTTCAATAGCAGAGACCACTGTTGACTGCTCCCTCCTTATAGACGTTCTCTCCTCCCTTCCCATCACAGACATCAATTTTTCTTTATTCTACTTCACACTGCCTGACTGTTACTCCTTCCATTCATTCTTCTGCTGCCTTCTAAGTGTGAATGTCAAGTGCCCTCTCCCCCTTAATGATCTTGTCCATTCTTCTAATTTCAGCCAGCACCTCTATACCAGATTTTAAGCTCAATTTATCTTTCTCCAAAACTCCAAACGTACATTTTCACCTGCCTGTTACATGACCTCTAAATTTCCTGTAGCATAGGTTGTCTATGAGTCGATGGTTCTATACATCTAACTGTAAGGGGTATTGGCAAAACAACTCTGATCCTCTGAAATTTATGTACACTCCAAGTTAGCTCCATTAAACTAATCACTTTAATAAATAAAGGCCCCTGAATGATGTCAAAACTGACACTTCCAAGTCCACAGTTTGCAAGGATATAAAACAACAACAAAGAAAAAAATTTCTACAGTTGTTAAATATTATATTCATTAATGTATTTGCCATTTTCCATCCCTTTCCCCTCCAATTGGAAGAGAAAATGAAATATATATCTCTCCACCTGGATATTCCATTGATTAATAATAATTAACACACCCCAGACTGAATTATCCATCCCCTAAAAATCTGTCCCTCTTCCCAATTATCCTATTTTTTAATGACATCATCATCATTCTTGTCTCTCACACTCAAAATGTTAGCATTCTCTTTGACTCTTCTCTTTCCCTCTATTCCCCAATAACCAGCATGTAATCAAGTCCTGTCCATTGTATAATCTCCATATGTCTTACATTCAAACTCATTAGTGTGCTACAGTAGAAAAGGTGCTAGATTTCAAATCAGAGAGCCTGGGTTTGAATCACAGCTTTGCCACTTGATACTTATAACCTCGACCACCTCACTTCTCTGGGCCTCAGTTTGCTGGTCTAGATGGCCTCCAAAATCCCTTTCAGCTCTAAATATGGGATCCTGTTAGCCCTCCTCTTATTTCTCACTTTCACCACTGTAATTAGCATTTTCATACAGTCTTTTATAACAGCCATTCTCTAGTCTCTCTACCTGTATTCTCTCACCTCTAACTTTCAAATAGCTATCAAATTCATCTTGCTAGAATGTAAGTCTTGTCACTTTCTTGCTTAAAACAATGTGAGGGGCTTCAAATTACCTATTAAATAAAATTTAAAAATCTTAATCATATATTTCACATCCGCCACCCCCCAAAAAGTCTGGCTCCAATCCATTCCTCTAGCATTTATTTTGCCCTTCATAAACTACATTCTCTAAGTAAAATAGGCTACTCTTTTTGTAATCTAGATGTGATGCTTCCTGCCTGTATACATTCACTCAGACTACCTACTCTACCTTTATGGCTCAACTCAGGTTCTATTTCCTCCATGGAGGTTTCTTGGACCTCCTCATATTAGAAGATTTTCTCCTTCCTCAAACGTCCTACAGCACTTTGTCTGGATTTCTCCTCAGTCTTTATCAAATTCTACCTTTTATCAGAACAATGTATATACATATGGTATCTTCCATCCCCATTCCTTCCTCTTTCCCAATAAGGTTATAAGGGCCTCCTTGAAGGTAAGTACTTTGCTATTTGTCACCTTTGCTCCCTGGCCCTTAGCATAGTGCCTTGTACACTTAATAAATATGAGCTGTGGCTGTCATTTTAATTTCTTCCTCCAGAAAATGGCTTTTCCCTCATTGTTTCAGCACAAATTCCAGGAAATACCACATCTATTTCCAAAACACACTTTAAAATTTGAACAAAAATACAAAGTTTATTTTCCCATAAATTTTTTTTTGCCTGTGAGTAAAAAAAAAAATGAATTCAGTTGAAAGGTACATCTAAGGCTCCCAAGAAAATAACTAAAATCTATCTAGCTATCACCCTAAGTGAGAAAGTCCCTTTGACAGAAAAAAAAAATGACAAATACTAGCTTGTCTTCTCTGGAGCTATAGTCTGACAGCAGACATATTGAAGCTTTTCATGTAAATAAGCATGCCTACACACTTGATATGCCCTAATAGCAATTAGTGTTTCAGAATGCCTGAAGCTTCTTTTTAAAATTTGTATTTACTCCTTCAGTAAAACCTAAGATTTTTTAAAAATTTGTTTTTTCTTTTACATCCCTTAAGGATTATGCATAATAAGACTTTAAAAAAAGTTCTCTCTCTCTCTCTCTCTTCTCTCTCTCTCTCTCTCTCTCTCTCTCACACACACACACACACACACACACACACACACACACACACACACGCTTTAAGAGCCATCATAATAAAGTATGTAGAAAGCTGGTCTCTGAGTTAGGAAATGCTTGGGTTCAAATCTTGTCTCAGTCATATATTGTAAGCTACAGGCAACTTTCCATGACTACATATGACAAAGCAGGTACAATATGCATTGTTAAAATGGAAATTCTTCATCCAGGAACCCTCTATATCCTATGAAACTAGATACACAAACACAGATTAATAGTAAGTCAATCAATAAACTTTTATCCAGCACCTATCATATTCCAGGCATTGTGGTAAGTGCTGTGTAAGCCAAAAAAAAAAAAGTTCCTGTTCTCTAGGAGCACATTGCCTAATGAGGGAGATAACATAACAAGCAACCACATACAAACAAGGCATATGCAGGCTAAACTGGAAATCAAAAGAGGGCAGACACTGGCATTAAGAAGGTTTGGGAAAAGGTTCTTACAGATGGTGGGATTTTGACCGTCATCAGCTCTTCACAAACCTTCAGAGGCTCTGCTAAGTAGGAACTGTTGCTAATAGCTTAAGCTTGCCACCACAAGGGAAATTATGATCTGCCCCAGCTCCTCACAACCAGAGCTCCAATATCACAGATTTCCCCTTTAAACTCCACTCCCCTGTGTTCACTTCACCATACAATTTACCTGTCTTAGCGATAAACAGCTACAAAACCAGAGGGAAATTACAGAAGTAAACACAGTATCTGTTCACTGACTGGCAAGTGAATTCCAGACTAGAATGTCAGGTAGCAGCAGGCAAAGCATGTGCTGTCCATGGGCAGTTCATTTTGACTGAATTTCCACATCCTCCTAAGCTCACTGAAAGAGATGGATTAATGTGTACGTAGGCATTGTCCTTCTAAATATCTTTCTGTCACGTACAATTTCCCTTGGTCTTTTGCCCCTGTTAAAATGTTGTCCATTCTAGTGCTTGTAAGTTAAATTGCTTGAGTGATGCTTGTAAATCTGAGACTCAGTAATGTAATCATTCTGGTGGCAAGCAAGGATGTGCGGTCTAGGAGAAGCACAGAACATATATCCTGGTCTATGAGACGCTTCATACCATTCTACTCACGGAACCCCATGCCCTGTAGCATGGCTACCTGAGATAGCTTATTAGGCTCCAGCTTTGGGAACAAGAAAAGGTCTGCAAGTTTGTGTGTGTGGTGTGGAACTTCAGAGTAACAGAGGCTGCAGTCCTTGGAGACATTTCCTATTCTTTCTAAAGTGGTAACTGGCCATGGATTGTATGAGAAAACATTAGAATTCATCTTCCCTTTATCAAACATGCTAATGTTTCCATGGCCTTGTGCCTAATGATTATGCTGCTCCGAGCCATCCCCTCTGTCCCATATCTTCCCAACTCCCCTCATTTTTTGGTGGGGAAACATGCCTCAGGTAGCAACATTCCTAGTTACAATACAGATCACATTACCAGACATGCGGAGCCCTTGTGGCTTTCTTTCTCTTAGGCACCATTTAGTCAGAGAATATATATTTAGGAGTGTGTGTGTGTGTGTGTGTGTGTGTGTGTGTGTGTGTGCGCACGTGTTCAAATTTTTATACACGAGCACTCAGAAGCCTTTAAGCAGTAGAGGTGTCATTTTTTTTTTTACTAAACCTAATAAATAAGTAATAAGATGTAGGGCATGATCCTATTCTAGATCTCTCTGAAGATTATTCCTTGCATTGACAACCTGTATAGAAATTAATAAATTTACTTCATTTTGTCTCCTGATCCCTTCCTAACCCCAGTCCTACACTAGGCGTCCCTCCCTTAACACACACTACTCCTCCCTAATAGATGTCAAATTTTTCAGGTTCGATTACTTTGTACTTCTAAAATGACTAAAGATTCTTGAGTAAGTGTTACGTAAACACAAGTTACTTCCCTATTCCTCCCAATTCTGAAATTTCAGAATTGCCACAAAAATCTATAAAATTATACAAAGAGGATTTTTAGTTTTGGTCATTAGCAACTGGTTTTGTTTAGAAAGGGGCTTCCACTGCCCTTCAAAATATAGCAGAGAGACAGCAACTGTCTACTTGGAGTCCAATTTTGAAGAGGATTGTAAGTATAGCAGTCTTTGGGGATTATAAATGCTACTTTGGGAAACTGTAGGTGTTAGCACAAGAAATAAATAAAGGAGAGACAAGAGACAGACAGAGACAGAGAGAAGGAGCTAGGGAGGGAGGGAGAGAAAGAGAATGAGGTAGAGAGACAGAGTGAGAGAGAGAGAGAGACAGAGACAGAGACAGAGACAGAGACAGAGACAGAGACAGAGAGAGAAACAGACAGAGACAGACAGACACAGAGAAACAGAGAGAGACATAGAAAGAAAGAGACAGAGAGAGACAGAGAGAGAGGGAGGAGAGGAGAGGAGAGGAGAGGAGAGGAGAGGAGAGGAGAGGAGAGGAGAGGAGAGGAGAGGAGAGGAGAGGAGAGGGAGGGGGAAAGAGAGGGGGAGAGGGAAAGAAGGATTACTATTGATAACAATTAACACAGTATATATAATGATAAGAGGACTGGATTGTGGGTGGGGGTGGGAAGTAGAGTCAGCAGGTCTTGGTTATATCTCCACCTCTGCTTTTAGCTAGCTGTCTGAATTTTCCTTTTTGGGACTTAGTTGCCTCATTGTGAACTGAGAAAAAGAGGACTACATCAGATTCTTAACATTTTTTGTGCCATTAACTCCTTAGGCAGTCTGATGAAGCCCATGGACCCTTTCTCATTCAACATTGTTACCCTTATGTAAAAATATGTGCATGAAATTAAAAAAAGATAATATTATATAGGAAATTTGTTATATTGACATAGTTTTTTATACACACACGTGTGTATATGTATATGTGTTTACGTACGTACATATATATATATGAATTAAAAAAAATTCTCCCCAGGTAAGAACAAGCAAATCAAATTTAAGGTCCCTTTTTGCTCTAATATCCTATGATTCCATAAGATACTTGGCAGAGCTGTAAGTATTGACGTAGGGCTCTTAGAGCAAGTAGGTATAATTCAGAGCTATGCAGAGACAAATTCACACAGGTGTACCCTTATGGAATTACCATGGAAAAAGTATTGAATTTCTCTGTGAGAAAATGGTAACATAGATGCTTAAGGATAAGGCTAACTGGGGAAACCTCAAGAGGAATAAATTATCGTTTGAGACAGGAAACAGGACTAGAACAATGTGTCAGCATTTTAGAATAGAGAAGTATTATGAAACTGGGAGGATGTGAATCCACAGTCACTGAGAAATATCTCCCTGTGCTTAACACAACCAGCTCTTAGTTATTGGTGAATATTGCAATTTCAAACTTGGGAATAAATAGGAATGTGCATGATGAGGCATCACTCCAATCCCTGACATATAATGATGTATTGGGTTTTGTAATAATCTTCTAATAAGAATCAAGAAAACCAATTATACTAGCTGCCTTTTGGATAACCAAAGGGGCAAGTTCAGGAAGACATAAAGGTAGAAGTCAATGTAAATCCATGATTTCTGCCTTTCTTAAGATTTAATGAAGTCTGGATATTAAAAAAGTATGACATGGGAGTGGGCAACCATAATGTCATTCAACATTGTTTGTAATAAGTTCTACAGCACAAAATTTGAGCTTAGATGTTAAGGCTTCTGGGTTTTAAAGACTATTATTATTACTGCTGGAAGGGAAATGAATAAAGAATGAATTCATAATGGTGTTTCTGATACAATATAATTGTATGTATGTATACAATCTGAACATACATTTGTTGATGCCAGCAAATGAAATTACAATGTGTACTCATGAATCACTAAGTATGTAGCAAGCAAGCGAAGAGAACAAGTGCATAAAATTTTTTAGAATGGCAAATACAATGCCTGTAGAAAGAACATAGATCAGGAGGACGGGAAATTGTTACACTTCAGGAAATGTGTGAGGCTATTCAACATGTCAAGCTAATGTTATGAATAAAAATATTATGTTAATGTTCTTTTCTCCTGTCTAAACGTGATATTAGCTATTTTTTTTTGTAGCTTTAGGTTCTCCAGTATAATTCTATAGGATTCTACTAGTGAGGTTTCTGTTGGAAGCAAAGAGAGGTATGGAAAGGTTAGTTGTTATTGCTGGTGAGTTGTTTCCATTGCGTTTGACTCTTCATGACCCCATTTGGGATTTTCTTGACAAAGACACTGGAGTGGTTTTCCATTTCCTTCTCCAACTTATTGTACAGATTTGGGAACTGAAGCAAACAGGGTTAAGTGATTTCCCCAGGGTCACACAGCTAGTAAGTATATGAAGCCAGATTTGAACTCAAAAACTGCCTGCCTTAAATTGAGAATAGTCTCATATACCTTTCTATAGAAATTAGAAATTATTGTTGGTGTGATCAGTGAATTCTTTTTCTGATTTGATCAGTTGTGGCTCTCTATGTGGGCAATCCCCTGTATATTTGCCAACCTTCCAACTTATCCTAAGTTATGTATCAGACTGGGTTTGAGACTTGGGTCTGGAATTTGTGAAAAAGGTAACATCGAGTAAATGAGTCAAATAAACTCTGCCTTATCTCCAAAACAGGGAAATAGATAATGATACTTGCACTAGTTGCTTCATGGGGGTGTTATGCAAGCATGGACTATTATTTATTTGCTAGGTAAGTAATTAGGGAGAGAGAGAGAGGCAGAGAGAGAGAGAGGTGTACATATATTCCTACAGAGAAAGATAGATAGATAGATAGACAGATAGATAAATAGATAATTAATTGTGCTTACTGGGTGCCTGTACCTGTGCTAAGCACTGAGGATATAAATACAAAAAAGCAAAACAATCCCAGTCCTTAAGGAGTTACACTCTAATAGAGGAAAGACAATGTAATAAAAGAGGGAGATTGAGGAGATATGTGGTGCTGGGGTATGGTGAGGAAATGACTGTCAAGTGTCTTGAATAAAACTCAGTACCCCAAATTACTGGATTCTCATCTACGATGTTGTTCTCAGTTTTCCTATTTTTTTGCACTGTTAGTTCCTTTGTCTTATTACTCATTCTCAGAATTCTCTTGATGTTCTTCTGGGAGTTAAGAACTTCTTTGTGCCTCTCCAGTAAATGCTCTTCTGAGCATTCTTCATATTCTTTCATCCCCAGCCCTCTCTTTTATTGCTGTTACTACCGGCATCAGCTGTGGCAGAGTGAGAGAACAAAATCACGCATTGGTTTTAGATTCCAGACCTGAGACTAAGTCATGATCTTGCTACATGCCTGCTTTGTGACCATGGAAAGTCTCATAAACTTCTTTGTCCTCAACTTTCTAATTTTTAAAATGGAGATAATTTTCATAGGTCTTGGAGCTGGTCTCAGAGCCAGAAGACCTGCCTCAGATACGTGACTACGGGCTCAACTCTTGTGGTCCAGGCGAATCAAGTCTATAAACGGCAGAGAAGGTGCCGATGACCTGCACTGGTAAAACTTGTTTCTTAACCTGAACTTTCTCATACAAATTAAATCACAGATCCAAGTCCTATTCCTTATCCCTTTTTGTATCACAGAATTCATGAGGCTATTGTGGGAAGTAAGATTATATGTGATCCTATTTTTTTTCTTTGATATATACCATCATCATAGGATAAAGTTTCTGTTCTCTTTCCCCTATGGTGATTTTACTTCTATCTGTCCTTTTCCAATGCCATTGCTATAGCTTTGTGTGTGACTCTGTGTGTGTGTGTGTGTGTGTGTGTGTGTGTGTGTGTGTGTGTGTGTTTGGGGGAGGGAGCTAATTTTTCCAGTGTTGTATAGTGTATAGTCCTTCATGTTTGCCCTTTGTAGAGTGAGAGAAAGACACTATGGGGCCAGGGTCGGTCACAACATATGTTTCAGATTCCGAGGACAAGCTTTGTTCACTGTCTGGAAGAAAGAATGGTGAAGTTAATCCCAGGGCTGTATTTTCCGTAATGACACATATCAGACCCATCGATCCATGGTTTCATTTTCTAGTTTATTTAAGCAGGTGCTGTAAAAAGCAAACCGTCACAACCAATCTACAGAATTAAGATTCCTCCCTCATGCTAACCTGTCTGTTCCCCTCACACACCTATCTCTGTTCTGATTTTTGCCAGCACAATTCAATAAAAAAGTAGGTTGTGAAACAGTCTTCGGTAATAATTTTTCAAGTAATGGGAGAATATAGACTTGTCCTTTTGCTAGTTTAGGGCCCAGGGCTCTCCTCTAGTATCAGCCTTTCCCAGGAAAACAAATCAGTTTAGCAGATCTATGCTACTTACTATAATATGATAGCCTATGTGAATTTCATAGAAAATGTAAAGCAAATCTATGCAGGACTAGTGATGCTTTCAGCATCCTTATATGAACAGGCAGCAGGATTAAAGAGATCAAGGCTAGAAGAACAGGCAGAATTTTTCAATGCATTTTGCTATGAGTAGTAAGGGAAGCTCAAGGCTATTTTGGCCATTAAAAAAAAAATCTTCGTACCTCCTTCCTTTCTCTTCTCTCCTGTTGATCTGGAGGTAGGAAAAGATGGGTATGGATAAGCAACAGAGAAAGGAGACAGAGAAAATGTGGTTCACTGGCTAGAGGTTAGGAGCTCTATTCCCTTTTCTGCTGCAAACTAAAATCAGACCTCTGGGCAAGTAAATTAGCCTCTCTGGACTTAATTTTTCAGAAGGAAAAAGAAACAAGGCTACAGGAATATTTGCCAGAAGCAGGAAAGGAAATGTTTTCATATCCCTTGAATGGAATACATTCTATAGATCATAAATAATGAAGTCCACTGTGTGGACCATATGTACTTTCAAAAGAAAAAATCTAAGATGTTAGATCCTTATTATAATGCTGTTCTCAGAGTCCCTGCCTCTGACCTGTATTTTAGGTAAATGAAAAAGTTATTACAAGGTTCTTCTGGTTATTAGATTAAGAAACTCCCCTAGACACTATTCAAAATAGGTATACCTTATAGTACACAATAATTTTATAAAAGTGAGGCCCCAGAAATTGTTATAGGGGAAAAAGGTGTTTGGGGAAGGAAAAACCTTCAATCTGGGGATTTGGTATCCCCAAATGCCTAACCCCTTAATGATCCATAGCTACTCAGAATTGCTTGGAAAAACAGAATGCTATAATGAAAACAAAATTGTATGAGAGACTTGGGCTCAAATCCTGACTTGGATTAGATTTGTGACTCCATGGCTTAGCCTCTCAGTGTCTCAGCGTTTTGGTTTGCAAAATAGAGAGAATAATATTTGTACTACTTACCACATAGAGTTCAGAAAATAGATTTAGGTCTTGAGGAGACCTTAAAGTTTATTCTACCTTTTCAGACCGACAAAATGAGTCCCAGAAAAGTGAAAAGATATGTCTAATGATACACAAGTGGTAATACTGTTAGGAAAGCCTTTTGTAAACCTCAGATTGCTTTACAGGAAAGTCTTTGCTACAATGAACATAGTATCACAAAATTTCAGGATGCTTACTTAGCTTCAGATAGGAGAACTTACATGGAAACTGAAGTATTAATTTCTAAGGTATCATTTGAATCTCATAGAGTTAATGTATAATCTTTACCTGGGATGTATCCCTTTCTGATTTTCCCCTCTCATTGTCTCAGTCTTCCTTCAAAACACAGCTGAGGGGCAGCTAAGTGGAGCAATGTATACAGCACTGGCCCTGGAGTCAGGAGACCTGAGTTCAAATCCAATCTCAGACACATAATACTTCCTAGCTGTGTGACTCTGGGCAAGTCAGTTAACCCTACTGCCTCACCAAAAAACAAAACAAAACAAAACAAAGCAAAACAAACAAAAAACCACAGCTGAAGTGCTAGCTACTACATAAGACCTTTCTAGACTTCCTGTCATTAACACTCTTCTTAGTCTCTGGAAATCATTTGATATTATTTTGTTTTGTTCTGTTTTTGCCTGGACTTGTGATTTCACAAATAAAGTTTTATTGTACTTTAAAATTTTAAAAATAGAATTCTTAGCTTCTGGGCTAGATTTGGTCCTCAGGCTTTTGTTTGTGAGCCTTCTGGTCTAATGAACTCTCAAAGAGAGGTCTTTCAACCAACTGAAATCAATAATCTTTGCGCAGTTTATAGTCTAAAACATTGTCCAGGACAATGAGATATTAAGTGACTCATCCAACAGCACATAGCCAGTGTGTTTTAGAGACAGTATTTGTAGACATTGGTCTTGAGCCCAGCTCTCTCTGATTCTGAGGCTGGCCAGATCTCTACCATTGACCATATACAGCTTTTCAAATATTAAATATTATTTCATATATTTGTTGTTTTGTCACGTCCAACTTGTTGTGACTTCATTTGGATTTTTTAAGAAAAGATGTTGAAATGGTTTTCCATTTCCTTCTCCGGCTCATTTCACAGATGAGGAGACTGAGGAAAACAGAGTTAAGTGACTTGCCCAGGCTCTTACAGCTAGTAAGTGCCTAAGGCTTGATTTGAACTCAGGTCTTTACTCCAGGAGCAGGGAGCTCTATCTACTGTGCCACCTAGCTGCCCATTTATTATACACTTGAACTTTATTTGTAGACATGTCATTCCCTTCCCACACCAGTCCCATGAACACAGTTTTGTATCACAATCATGTAGCACAGTGTTTTAAAAAATAATAGACATTTAATACATTTTTAAAAACTGATTTCATTTGGCTTGAAAACGAATAAGACAGAAATGAAAGTCAAGGAAGTTTGTATTTTGCCTTTTCTTTTTCCTTCTCCTTAGACTCTGTTTTCTCATCCTTAAAACGGCATCTGGCCTAGTCAACTTCTAGTGCATAGGCGAGTTTTCAAAGACACAATATTTTGAATATTTCAGGAGCTAAGAAATTTCACTCTCCATTCCTTTATCAATTAATAGACATTTTCGGGGGGAAAATGTTTCTTTCCATAATTCTGGTGAAAACAAATGTTTTCTTTTGGGCTGTCCAGACAACCAAAATGTTTCTTTTTGAAAAGATTTCAACACATGACTTTCTATGGGGGAGCACCCCCTGGTGGAAATGTATGAAAATGCTTGAAAGAAACATATTTTGACTATTAAGTTCCAGAGGTAATTACATGTTTTGACAGTTCTTCCTCTGAACAAAACATAATTGGAGCTAACATTCTCCTTTTCAAAGGTCCCGAAAAATTATTTCACCTCTTCCTAATTACCATCATTCAACAATATTCAGTGTGTAGTAAACTGCTAAATGTGTTGCAGAGAGATGACCCAGAAATTGTTCCTAAATATCTGGTGACTTCAATTCAGGAGGCATATATTTAAAGTCCTCTGTGGGCAAGACATTGGCTTATGTTCTAAGGAGAGAAGAAGAAGGAAAAAAAAAATTAGCGTGCAAAAAAGCTTAGATTTTCTGGAGGGGTACTACTTGTAAACAGTTAAGAAGATACAAAACACTTTACAGAGTAGTGCTGGGGAAAAAGGAAAAATTCTCAGTGATGACTGGAATTTAAGCTGAATCTGAAAAGAAATAAAGGGTTCCAAAAGGCAAACTTGAGGAGAGAGTACATTCCAAGCTTAGAAGACACCACTGATGTGAGGAGATTGAGGGCCAAGTTTAGGGAACAGTATATCAGCATAGAAAGCTTCAGGAGTCACAAGCATTGTTACTAGAGGCTTCTTAGGAAGCATAATAAATTTCCATTGCTTTTCTCTCTCTGTGCCTTTTGACTATTTCAAGCTGACTCAGATCCTCAAAAATAGGACTATGGTGATTTCTTAGTAATTGAAGAGCTAGGAAAACGACTGATGAATCCTATGGAGAATCTGGTAAGTATGGAATTATGACAATTCTGCTTGATCTGAAACCTCTTATTCTGTAAGTCAAAGACTTATTCTCCTTAAAGTGGCCATGCATATACAGACAGTTCTCACTTTATATAAGTTCACATTAAGCAAATTCTACATTAGGAAAAGAATGTTTTTCTTGTATTGAAAAGATGGATCCAAACACTCCAGGATTTTTAAAAGTTCAATGAAGATAATATTGTGTGGTACCATCACATATGGTAAAAAAAAAAAAAAGAAGAGAGCCATTGTCCAAACATCTCTCTATAGCTTCATAAAAAAGTTGAGCAGCCAAACACCAGTGATAAAGTCTAGGTGCAGCAGGTAGAGAAAGGACAACATAGAGTACACCTATGTTTTATCTTTTATGACTTGTGTAAAAGTATTATTTTGTGTATGCCTTTGCTATATAGACTAAGTGAAGTGGGTGGGTGGGGGCAGATTTACTTTACATAGATGTCTGCTGAAAGGTTCACTTACGTAAAATGAGAACTATCTGTTATCTCTTAAATGCATTTCCTTCTGACCTGTACTTCACAGAATTCCCCTGATCCATCAAAATTCAGCTTAGGTGCCATTTTTGGCATGAAGCCTTTCCCAATACCCCAAGTACAAGTAGATATGAATGTGTTTGTATTTGTTGCCTTTATGTTTATTCTGTACATGTATATGTACTTGTATATATACTTGTTTCTTTCTTCTTCCCCCTCTGTAGAAAGTAAGTCCCTGTTAGAGGCAGCTGGGTAATGCAGTGGATAGAACACTGGTCCTGGAGTCAGGAGGACATGAGTTCAAATCCAGTCTCAGACCAGACACTTGACACTTACTAGCTATGTAACCCTGGGCAAGTCACTTAATGTCAACTGCCTAACCAATAAAAAAAAAAATAAGGCCCTGTGAACAAACACTACTTTATTCCTTCATTATAGTTATATCCCTAGTACCTATTATAACGTACCTAACTAAATGCTTATTAAAAGTTGATCTATTGATTGTATGTTAAGTCAGTAATTCGGAATGTAGAATCACAGGTAACAGATTTCCAAAAGTGGTGAGCTATTCTTCTCTCTCTATGATACCAATCTTAGAACAATGGACTGTCTATTGAAAGACTACCAATAAATACCATGCCATGTGTCTATGTTAAAAAGTATATATATTTCTGTCCATAGACGAAAAACCACCTATTGCTGCTAGCACCACAACTATTATAAGCTTAGAATGAGACTTTATCTGGTGCCTTCTTCTTCTATTCTCTCAAAGTGGAGCACTAGGGTACTGATAAGTAAAATATCTAAATGAATCTGCAGTTCATTTGAGTTCTTTGGAAGAAAAATATAAGTCAAAGACCTGCTGGCCTGGGGCACAACCACCAATTTTTGTTGCCTGTTACCACAATGGTTTTCCCTGACTTTTCCATAGGCTACTTCAGAGGAAGAAGTCTTGAGGAGAAAAGACTAGCCATCAAGTTCTATTCATCATTTGATTTCCCTCCCCTAACCCTGTACTTTAAGTTCTCCCCACACCGCTCCGCCAAGGACTGAGTAGGGACTGATTTGGACGCAGGTCCAAATGGGAACAATATGTTCTCTCTATCCCTAGTTTCTACTCCTATCAACCTGAATTTGAACAAGGGATTTGAGACACAACAGGGCAGCAGAATGCAAGGTTGTGGAGGTGGAAGACGGCAGATCTCTCAAAGACCAAATCACAACAAGGACAAAAGCATGCTGCTCTTCTCACCACAACCAGCATGATCCTATGGCTGATGACAAATTGCTAATAAAATCCATGGCCCCTTCCTGCCTCTTTCCCCAGATAGATACCAAAGTGATCATTCCTTTGGGAACAGATAACTACTTACCTTCTTTATATGTAAAACTCTCTATGCTCATAAATTATTGCGTGGCTAACTTCAATCCCCCCTACTTATCTAGTCTGAGTTATATTTCACTCCTCCCAATTATGGGTTCTTTTTCCTCCTCTCCCCCTCCAAAAGTTAATGCTTCCATATCTTCCCTTAAGTTGTTGTACCTACCTGAAGTGGTCTCTTTGCCTACCCAAATAGTTCTCATTCTTTAAGGTCTAGCTCCAGTCCCATGTGCTTTTAGGGCCTGCACTGAACAGCATGTTGGGCCAGCATTGAACATTCTGGTCCACATTGATTGCTTTCTGTTCTAAAAACCTATTGTACTTATTGGTACTTCCTACCAATCATTTTGACACAATGATATAGCCTTTTGTGATTTTCTAGTCTTATATGCTTTCGTTCATTCATTTATAGACATTTATCCAGTTCCTAGTAAGCACTGCACTGTGTTAGGAGCTGAGGGAGATAAAATGATAAATAAAATGTGATGTTAGTCTTGTCTTTTCAAGGAGATTATAAGTTCTTTTAAGGAGAGTGAGTCATATTTGTTTTGTATACCCTATAGTACCTGACACTATATTGGGTGCACAGTAAATGGAAATAAACATTCATTATTTGGTATTGAATTTTAAGGCAGGTGGTGACAAATTTTACTGTTGGGAGAAAAGTGTGTCTTTTTTTTTTTTTTGATAGGAAAGTAGGTATATGGGTTGGCAGTTGTTGGTGGACCCTCAATCTCTGTAATAATAATTTATGTGATTTTAAAAGGCATAGAATTATTCTCAACATTTGCTATAGTTACCTCTTTCAAATACCATGAAAAGACATTTTTCAATGCCCATTTCTGTGTGTACTTAGTCTTGTCTAGCTGCTTTTTCCGATTTACTTTCACTAGCCATTTCTTCTTCATCAGAGAAGGTGATGTTAGTGGTTCCACCATCACTGATGGAGAAAGGAATTTCTTATAGAACTTTGACAGATCTTTTCCATTTTTCATCTATTCTGTAGCCTCCTTCTAGTTTCAATCTTAAATGCTCATGGGGTAACCTGGTTTCGTTTAGTCTCTCTTTAAGCTTTGTAAAAAAAAAATACATGTATATGTAAGAGAGATAGCAAGAGAGACAGAGATTTCATTTCCCTGCTTTTTTCTCTTTTATGAAGTGAGTGATACTGGTTATAGTTCTTTATCCTCTTTCTTCATAAGATTTTTTTCAATGAGCTTGTATTTTACTCTCTGTCATATCTCTGGATTAGGCAAAGAAATAGAGTATTTGTTGGCTGAAATGATTTCTGGATTGTTTTAATCTCCTCATTGTGGTGATTGATTCACATTGGTACATAATGACATTCCTAAAGTAATGGAGTAATCCATGTTGATGTGTGTCAATGTCATCTTTTATCCAGTTTCCATTTTTTATCAACAGTTTGTTTACATCTTTATGAGAATGATAATACTAGTTATACTTTAAACAACATTTTAAATATATTATCCACCCTGTGAGTGGAGGTACTAGCATGAATACCAGAAGAAAGTGAGGTTAAGTAACTTGCCCAGGGTTATATAACTAGTGTCTACAACAGATGGGTGTAAGTAGGCTGCAGTATATTTTACTTGAAGAATTGTGAAGGGGAAGTGAGATAAAGGACATCATGAGAGAGAAGTGATGGAAAAGGTGTTGGCCAGGTCATATAACAAAAGAGAGGAATTAGGATAGCTCAAATACTTCATTGTCCCCATTATAGGGAGGAAGAACATTAGAAAAATCCCACCCTCTGCATAGTTTCTTTGCATTTTTGATATATTAAGAAATCCCCTTCCTCCTCTTTTATTGGGCATTCCTTGTGGAAGATTTATGGAAAAGTCTAGACAAAGTTTCAGAAGATGATATGAAAGAATGGAGGGTTTGTTCTCTTTACCATTGGAGGAAGTACATTCATAGATGGGATCACGAATTCATCAAAGTTCCAAAGCATAAGAAGAAAATAAGGGGGTTTAAACGATAGCAGGAGGGATTTAAGAAAGATTAAAAACCACAACTGATGGGAGTGGCAAGGGGTGGCAAAGCCTTCTTTACTCTCATAGAACAGAATTCCTTTGTTCCCATTAGGCTGTTACTGAGGGAATATTAGAATCTTCTCCCCTCTGTGGATCCTTTTAGATGAGTATGGAAGATTTTAGGTAAAACATGCCTAGAGGCAAAAGCATGGACTAAATATTGCCTGGGGGGTGGTTCCAGTTCTATTTCTAAAAACTTGGTGATTTTATAGAAAAATTCCAATGAGAAAGCAACTTCCACTCTTACAATCCTTTTTTCCTTTTCTTTCTTTCTTCTTCCTTCCTTCCTTCCTTCCTTCCTTCCTTCCTTCCTTTCTTTCTTTCTTTCTTTCTTTCTTCCTTCCTTTCTTCCTTCCTTCCTTCCTTCCTCTCTCTCTCTCTCTCTCTCTTTTTCTTTCTTTCTTTCTTTCTTTCTTTCTTTCTTTCTTCTTCTTCTTTCTTTCTTTCTTTCTTTCTTTCTTCCTTCCTTTCTTTCTTCCTTCCTTCCTCTCTCTCTCTCTCTCTTTTTCTTTCTTTCTCTCTCTTTTTCTTTCTTTCTTTCTCTTTCTTTCTTTCTTTCTTTCTTTCTTCCTTCCTCTCTTTCTTTCTTTTCTTTCCTTCCTTCTCTTTCTTTCTTTCTTTCTTCTTTCTTTCTTCTTTCTTTCTTTCTTTCTTTCTTTCTTTCTTTCTTTCTTTCTTTCTTTCTCTTTCTTTCTTTCTTTCTTTCTTTCTTTCTTTCCTTTCTTTCTTTCCTTCTTTCTTTCTTTCTTTCCTTTCTTCTTTCTTCACAAATTAACTCTCATGAACATAGAACTTTGGCCTATTTCATTTCTGATCTGGGTTGGTGCCCCCTTCCTTAGCCAACCTGGTGGCTTCCTTTTTATGGGGGCTCACCATATTGAAGTTTTATTTTGTAGGGATTCCTGATGGGTTTGCCCCCTATAACATAGAACCCCAGATCTAAAGTGATCCACCAAGATCAACTTCCTAGGAAGCAGGGATTATAGTTATGTGCCACCTTGCCAAGATCTTAAGATCTTTTCTAAAAAAAAAAAAATCCCTATACCCATGCTACTCATTCATTAAGACTTATATTGATATTTGTATTTCTTCATTTTATGCCCTTCCTTAACAACCCCCAAAGCAATTTTTTTCACACATACACACACATATGTGTGTGCATGTGTCTGTGTATCTATCTCTTTTTTATATTTTTTTTTGTAAGTGAGGCAATTGGGGTTAAGCGACTTGCCCAGGGTCATACAGCTAGTAAGTATCAAGTGTCTGGTCTGAGACTGAATTTGAATTCAGGTCCTCCTGACTCCAGGGCTGGTGCTTTATCCACTGCACCACCTATCTGCCCCTATCTCTTTTTTTAAATAAAGAAATGTTTATCTACAATCTCTCCCATTCTGGTAGAATGATGAGCTGGGTGTCACTATTAGTCAACCTGATTAAAGTATCATTTCTCCTCTTCATTTATATTTGTTATTTGTAGGAAGTTTACCCCCCCCTTCCTTTGGTGTTTGTTTTTTTTTCCTCTCTCATTTTAAAAAACTCATGAATCATGATATGATTTACAACCTCTCTCAAGAGAGATAGGCAACTCTAATGAGTGAGCAGCCTGCAAGTGTAATTAATACCTGCCAGACTTTCCAATGTGTGCAATGCATATCTCCTGTGGATGGGGGAACGATGGAATTAGAACACAACTGCATGGATCTCTGCACCTCTCTGCCCTGCTGAATTAAAAGGGATTAGAGTTAGGACCAGGGGAGGGTCCAACACTACTGTATCATGGAAGGGAAGCACAAAAGGCTAAAATAACCACATGACTGGCCAGGAGAAAGGTAGCAGCAAAGGGAAATACAGGGAAGGCAAGCAGGGTACACTGCAGAGGGAGACTGAGATAGAGATGCTGCACTCAGCTGATGGATCACTCCCATTTAAAACACAAAAATAAGGCAGCTTGCCAGAGCAGTTTGGGCCAGTTTCATTAAAACTCTTCATTCATCTTACTGAAACGAGGCAGTGTTTGTTATGGCAGCAGTGATGTCCCAGTGGGAAAGCTATTATAATACTGAGTGGGTGATCTAAGAAAGGCTACATATCAGGTGGGAGACTGGAATGGAGAATGCATGTGACTAAGAGGCATTGGTGTTTGGGTAATCTTCAGCTCTTTTGCCTTCTCTCCCTAGAAATAATCAGTTGCAAGGTCTTGTGAAGTCCACTTTCATAGCATCTCTTCTCTCTCTTCACATGCAGCCATGTAAGATCAGATCCTTATTAGCTCTCCCTTGGACTATTGCAACAGACACTTAATTGGCTTCCCAGACTCCAGTGTCTCTTCGTACTAATCTATGCTCCACTTAGCTGCCCAATAATCTTAAAGCACGGGTCTGTTTATGCCACTTCCTTGGTCACAAAGCTTTTTTGTTGTTCAGCCTTTTGAGTCATGTCTGGCTCTTCATGACCCCTTGGGGGGTTTTGTTGGTAAAGATGCTGGAGTGGTTTGCCATTTCCTTCTCCAACTCATTTTACAGATGAGGAAACAGGGTTAAATGACTTGCCCAGGGTCACACAGCTAGTATTTGACCATGAGTTTTCCTGACTCCAGATTCAGCATTCTATCCACTGTATTAACTAGCTGCCCTCAAAAAGCTCTAGCACAGACTGTCACCCATGACTAAAATGCATTCCTACTTCATTGTGGCCCCTTAGAAGCGTTAGCTCTTCCCAAGGCCAAGCTCAAGTACAGTCAGCTGCCCTCGTCTACTCTGATCGTGTTGTTGGTATGCTCTGCTCACTTCAATTACTTCCCATTTACTTTTTACATGTTTCTGTTTACTTACCTTTGCACATGCTGCTTCCTCCCTAAACAGCCTCCTCCCTAGGAAGCAGAGAGAACACTTAGCCTAAATTCAAGAAGACCTCTGAATTCAGCCTGATACTTAACTACTAATATGAATCTGAAAGCCACTTAAACTCTGCCTCAGTTTCTTCAGCTGTAGAGTGGTGATAATAATAGCACCCACCGCCCAGGGTTATGTGAGGATAAAAATAAGTAAAGCACTTAGCAGTAGTAGGTACTTAATAAATACTTTTTTTTTTTCAATTCCTTTCCAAGAATGTAAACTCCTTGAGGACAGGAACAGGGCAGTTTTTGTCTTTGTATCCCGAGTGCCCATATTTAGTAGGCATTTAATAAACACTTGTGAAATTCAGTTCAAATCAATTCAACAAAAGTATAAAATGCCTTCTATATGTAAGGTATTTGACTCCAATAATCTGAGGGAAGCATCAGACACCAGAATGACAGAGACTTAGATCTGAGTTATTCCTCTGAGTTTAGCCCCAGACATATAGTAGTCCCATTTTTTATAAGGATTATCTATCAGCCTGGATCAAGGGTGGGGAACCTGTAGCCTCGAGGCCACATGTGTCCCTTTAGGTCCTCAAGTGAAGCCCATCGACTGACTCCAAGTTTGGACTTGAGGACCTACAGGGCCACATGTGGCCTTGAGACTGCAAGTTTCCCACCCCTGGCTTGGATAGTATTTTCTAATATAGCCCCAGAATATAACTACATTACCACATGTTGCTTTTGTATCATCATGGAAGATCAAGTTAAAGGTGAAATGAGAATTTGTTGGTTTTTTTCTTTTCTAGTGATTGATTCCCAAGATAACAATATCAGATCCAGTAAGAAACAGTGAGAACTGTCCAGAATTCTTCCCCACCTCCCCTTCTCCGAGCTTGTCTTCAAATCAACACTCTGCTTTCTAAATGTTTCTAAAACAAACAAACAAACAAACAAACAAAAACAAGTACATCACAATGGCAGAAGGGAAAAAAAAAGTCCTGAACTAGAATGAGTCTCATACTGGGTCAACCTTTGGACTGGACCTTATTACATAGGGGGAAAAAGCACGACTCTTTTTCAGAAGTAGCTGGATATCAGAATCTTGTTCCATACGTATCACTTGCCATTTCCCTAGTGACGCTATGCCAATCTTTCCTGTGCGCAATACTCACCCTGAGATTCTTCTGACAGTCACATTATGAAAAGTTATGTAGCAACGTTGTAGGTGCTATAAACTGAACAAAATCCCCCACAGCTGTGTGTACATGACTGGCAGTGATGTTGGAAAATGAGGAATGAACTGCATAAATCAAACTCGTCTCCAGGCTTTATGATGGATCCTTTTGTCTGTGTTCTTGAGGCACAATGGTTGAGAATTGGTAGCTAACAGTCAGGCAGTAGCTAACAGATACACTCACAGATGGTCTATCTGGAACTCATTTGATGCAGGGCTGATAAGGTCAAATAGCATTTTTGTGTGCATCAAGACCCCTTGACTCTCTACACATGGTCACCTTTCTACCAGTTTGTAATATCCAAGATATGGTTACAGAGGATGAAATATGGATCATGGCCTTGGAGCTAGAGAAGTTAAGAAAGATCATCTAGTTCAACCCCCTCATTTAACAGATGAGGAAATAAAGTCTCCTTGACATTATATGAGTTGACCAAGGTCATTCAGGTAAGAAGGGTAAAGCTGAGATTTGGAACTGGATCCCCTTATTTGGAATCCGGCATTGTTTCCACCAGGTCATAGTAGTCTTGGGAAGTTATTCTTTTGAATCTTGATGTGGCTTATATTATCCATTAATGAAAATTCATATTTATTGAGCAACTTGTATTTGCAAGGCACTGAATCAAGTGAGGTTGAAGATGTAAAGACAAAGAAAGCACTACTGATGACTTCTAGGACATTCTAATACAGTAGGAGGAAGATCAGAAGTGAACCTGTATTATTCCTGTACAAGGTAAGATACAATAAATTCCATGATGGTGGTATAAAATGTCATAGGAGTGTAGAAGAGGGAAAATAAATCCAGTGGGGAAAAATGACAACTGATTGAGTTTGTTATATGTGCTTATCAATTTTGTAAAAAGTACTCTGAGGTGGCTGCATATTAAGAAATAACAGAAAGGAATCTCTATCTTTAGTACTAGATAAATCCAGAGAAAACACAAAGTCTTACTTTGGCCATTTTTTCCCAGTTCTTTCTTGTTTCAACTTTCACAAATCCTGACAGTCTTCTGATATAAAACCATACCTGTAACTGTGGTGTATTTTACCTCAGGGTAATGAAACATGAAGGGTTTCTGATATTATTTATATGTTAGAAGCAAAACTACCAAAACTACTGCTTTGTCTCCAACCTTTCCTACCCATCCACGCTCACATGGAGACAAGTCCCTACCTTCTGACCATAGCGTGGTATTCAGGGTGTTCACCATACACTTCTCAACTGAATATATCTTAAAACAACTGACTTGAGAGGATTTTTAGTGTTAAGTCCTGGATTACATTTTGATAAATTTGCCTTAGGCTCAAAAATTGCTAGTCAAAGTTTTGTGTAAGCCTTATCTATGTTCTTTCTTTCTGCTTTATTGTGGTACAAATAATTTACTAAAAGACAGAGAGAAAGATAAAGAAGCAGAAGCAAGTAATCTTGACAATAGTTATGCTAAATAATTTTACTTATTAATACATTGTATATATATATATATATATATATATATATATATATATAATATATATATATATATATATACACCTAAATTGCAGGTTAACCAAATACATAAATCCATAATAAAATTATAACACTCTAATTAAGTAATTTGATGAGAAGGAACTCTGCCTTAAAAGTCAAAATGTTAAAAAAAAATCAACTGATTAATTATAAATTCAGTGTTGGTTATAATAATATGATAATTTAAAATCATTCACCCGATATCACCACTGTCACATTGCTCATAACCCCCAAATTCCTCTACTTAAATTTCTTCTTGGACCAAATTCAGATCTAGCTGCTAAATATACATTTATCTTACTAGTCCAGACTAAAGATCAACTCATTTTTTTTTTAAACCAAGACAAAGAGTAGTAGAGGGAATATATGTAAGCAAAATCCACAGCTAATTCTAAACCCTGTTTTAGCTAATGACTCCAATCTTTGTTACCAAGTCTTTTCATAAGGCAATTCAACAAATCAAAAGAAGTAAGTTGGCTTCTCTTAGGCCTTGCAGTAAAAATTCCAGTATATAGTAACATAACTTAATGGCAGGTCCCCAAAATAGGAGAAGGAAAAACAAGTTACCTAGATAATTTATGAAGCAGAAAATGATATGCTAGAACTAGAAGGCACCTTCTCTTAGAGGTCAACTGATCCAACTCCTTTACTTGACACATGAGACGATTGATATCCAAAGAGGAAAAGCAATTTTTTTTTAATGCTATGCATCATGTTAGCTTCTAATAATAGGACTTAGGCCTCTCGACTCTAGGACCAATACTTAAAGTCTATCAAAGATAGGAGGATTCCCCAAAGGCTTCTGGTTTAATTTGTACCTTAATTTGAATCCTCTCTACAATATCCCTGACAAATAGTCCTGCTCCCTCCACTTAAAGACATTTAGTGATGTTGAACATTTTACTGCTTTGGATAGCCTATTCCACTTTTGATCAACTTAAATTTTCAGGATTTTTTTTCTACACTGAAAAAATAAACTCTCTGCAATACTTCTTTGCTTGTTTATTCTGGGACCAAATAGAGCAAAGCCTCCACAGCCTTTCGCAATCCTCTAGAATTCTTCCCCCCTCCAGTCTAAGTATTCACAGTTGTCCTCTTTTCTATTGCACCATATTATCCTTCAAGGCATCAATGATGAAAGTCAATTATACAGTGTAACCCAAGCTTCAAAGCCCATTTGATATGAGACTCTCCTCATTAATATAGAATAATTAATTGCTTAGTGTTCTTCACCTTCATGAGTTGATATTTGATAGGAGCCAGAGGAAAAAAAAAACACTCTGATCTTCTGACTTCCAGGTATGAGAGAGAAAACACAAGGTTCCAATCTCTCTTCAAGACTCTGAAGGGAGGGAGACTCTTGAGAGGAATCCAACATGTAGGGAAAATGATAATTTCTATCATGTCAGCTTCTTCCCAACAGTCTTTCTCCTCATTCAGGGACCTTAGGAGAAATTGGAACCTTGTGACTTCTCTCTCAAAGCAGGCAGCCTAAAGAGTAGGATGTTTCTTCTCTCTAACTTACACCAACTCTGCCCCTCCTGAAAGCATGGGACATTTAGTAATTAATCTCCACCAGTGAAGAGAGTCTGAAGCCAACAGGTTTTGCTTCAGAGAATTCTATCTTTAACAAAATAGAGGCAGGAAAATGGAATCTCAAATATGCTACCTCAACATTTTGCCTCTTACACTAACTACCGATGGCACTTTCCATTACTTGGATATACTTTCAATTCAGAACTCATATTTCTATGCATCAAACAAAGCTCAGGAAGCCCAGGGAGTTTGACTCACCATGGTCAAATCATAGAATTATAGACTTTTATTGAGAACTGCAAGCTGCCTTAGAGATAACCTAACCCAACCCCTCATTTATAGATGAAGAAATTGGAGGCTAGGGGACTTAATATGATTTGTGCATGATCACAAAGCTAGTTAGTGTCCTAGTAGACCATGACTAGAGTCCTGATTTCTTGACTTCCATTCCATTCATCTTTCCATTATCCCTACTTTGACTCACTTTGGTGTGACAATTCTAGATGGAGCATTAATACAACCAAAGTGATGATAGCCATCCAAATGTGGAAGGGGCTGTATTAAGAGGGAGTGGGTTATAAAACACACACACACACACACACACACACATATATATGTATGTATGTATATATATACACATATATATATACATTATACATATACACACATATATGTATGTATATATACATATACACATATATACATTATACATATACACATATATATACATTATATATATACACATATATACACACACACATATATACACACACACATATATATACATATATGTGTGTGTGTGTGTGTGTGCGTGTGTGTGTATTTGGTTGTTTCACCTCATATCAATACAAACTTTCATATCAGTACAAGACCTAAAATGACCTAGTTCCAGAATACTTAGCACCCCCCCCATTTATCTACAATCCCTGTTTGAGGTTCATCAGATAAAAGTCAAAGGGTTCCTGTCACAAACTAATAGGAAAAAAAAACCCTTTCTTATCATACTGATTAGAATGACAGTGGGATTTCCTGATCACTTGGTGAAAGGAAGAATCCCTGCACTGTGGGCTTCAACCAATATTGAATTAATCATACGGCTCTACCTAAATACAAATTAGTATTTATTAAGTCAAAGAGAAAAAAATGTTTTGGCAATTTTTGGTCCCCAAAGTACAATTATATCAAAGAATTTAGTGGTCATAATAATATATAGCAGAAAGCTTTCATTAGACAGGAATGATTAAAAATAGAACAGAACAATAGTTTGTATTCTCCTAGTCCATCTCAATGTTTCCACTAGAACATTTCCTGAAAATGCCCACACAAATAAAGAACACATGTACAGTTTGAATCTGCTATTTTGGTGAGTCTGGCATAACTAAGGTACCCATAGTCATAGGAAAGAAGTTGTGAGGGTCTGTTGAAATATCTGGGGAAGCAAGAGACATATAAGAATACCTGGAATATTCTAAGAGGGATGGAGAACATGATGAATATTAACATGAAGTGTAAAAGAGTGACTTCATGACAGCCAGGAAACCTCTTCAATGGGTTATAGGTGATGTGATAGGAAGAAAGTTTAAGGGAATCATTACGTCTTTGTCAGTAATTTTTTTCATTTTTTTCTCTTCTAACATATTTATATCACCCCAAAGAGTCAGAAAAAAGAAATTTTAACCCAGTTTCTTTCATCTTTTATCCACACAGTCTTTTTCTCTTGATTCCTTACAAAGACATACCATAGACCAGTTATTTTTCACCCAAATTATATGCTTGCCTACCACAAATTTAGTGTGGCTTATTCTCACCAGGGTCCTTCCTGCCCCCATCAGCTCCCCATGCTCATTGATTAATTCTGGTCAGGCAGCCCCTTCCCTTAAAGAGAAGAGAGAGGACTTGTAGCAAGTAACAGCTAGAAAAACTGATGAGCCCATTAAGTGCATCCTCTGACTCAAAAGGAATTCTGCCAACTCATGCTTTTATCTCTATCTGGTCTACTCATGATTTGAGTGCTGAAGGTGGCTGGGGTCTGATTACTCTAGATTGCTACATTTGTAAAGGGCTCTAATTCCTTTCATCTACCTTAAGGGGGAAAAGGTCCTAATGTATTCAGGCCAGCCAGTACCAGCATGTGTAGTTGGAAAGTCTGGGGCAGGGCTGATAGCTTGAGACTGTGCCAAGCATTGTTTCATCTGTCAAAACCAAAATCAATACCAAAACTACAGATAGAAAGAATTGGTCAGGCACGTATATTCTTAATATCTTTCATCTGCAAAGTTTATGATACAGTATGCTGTATCATAAAATTCAGGACGAGACTGGCAGATTCACATTAGTTCTTTACTACACTATACATTAAATGTATAATGTTATTCACATATGTATTCAAATATCTCATGGCTCAATCTGATGCCATTTCCATATATATGTTTCTCTGTGTATATTTATATGTGTTGTGCATCGTCCCTGCTTCTTGTGGGTTAATTTCATGGTTGAAATGGAGAAGTCACTTTAATGAAATCTTAAAGGCTGACGAGATAGTTCAGCAGAGAGAAAAGAAGAAAAGCAAATATGAATTGTAATTAAAAAATTCTCCTAAAAGTTATTATTTTTATTAAAGTCTTGCATTTTTTTCCATCCAGTCAAACTTCATAAGTCCACAAGTATTTTTATTTCTGCAACATGCAATAAGCATTTATTAAACTCCTATTGTGTGCAAGGTACTGTGGTAAACATTGGGAGTAAAGAGACAAAAAAATGATACAGTACATGCATGCAAACATGGAGATATACAACATACACAAATATGCAAGATAATTGGAGGAGAGCAGAGACTATTAACAATTGAGGGAATGAAGGTTAGTATAAGGATTGGCTCATCTTCCAGGTCTCCTGTGGTAGTAATCCAGTGAAAGGAAACTCATATTTCATGAGGCAGCCCATTTCATTTGTTTGGCAGATCCCATTATCAAGAAATTCCTTTTTAGACCAGATTTTGTCCCTCTGCCTTATACCCATTTCTGCTACTTTTAATCTGAAGACTGACAAATATAATTCATTTCTTGCTGTTTGCAGATACATATCTAGTATAGCTATGAATTAACTTCGGCATATGGTGTTAGCTTCAACAGAATTACATTTTTACATTGTGGTCAATCAAGCAGCGGGACTGGATTGCAGAATTTGTTTTCTTTTTACAATAGCTCAGACTTTCTGTGATCCCAGATAACCTGGTTCCTTAAGGGGTGACAGTGGGAGTGGCAACCTGATAAACCACATGCCTAGTTGAATAGAGAGGCTCCCAGTAAAGAATAAAGGACATAATTTTAGTGGATTTTACTTTCATGTATGAGCTGGACTAGATGGCTGCTGAGATCCCAAACAACAGAAATTCTAAGCTTCTGTGATTCACTAATTATCCCCTCCCCACTCCACCTTAAGAGTTGTAAAACATCAATAGGTCATTAGAAGGAATGAAGTGAAATGAAAGAATAACGAAGGAGAACAAGGGAAGATTGTCTCAGATACTTTCTGACTATATGAACTCAGGCAAGTAATTTAAGGTCATTAGGTTTCTGTGAAATGAAGACTATTTATCTCTAAGGTTTCTTTTAGTTCTAAATTTTGGAAGAGAAGACCCTCTTCACTAAGGACATTTCAAGATGATACAAGTTGTGTTGGCTTTTGCTGAACCAGAAGTACTGGGTTGGAGGCAGTGTGATGAAAGGTTAAATATATTACTCTTGCCAGAGCTGTTGAGTGGAAATTAGTAGAAGAAATAAATTAATGATATTGCATGTTGGAAATTAAAGAATGAAACAACTAAACAGAAGCAGGATTTCTCCCTTTTCCAGGCCAATGGCCTGAACAGTACTTTTGTGGTTGGTTTCTTAATCCTTAGGCCTCTTGCCTCCTTTATTTTATTTGGAGACTGCTTCACCTTTGTGGGTGATTGAGGCTTTTTTGCTGAGCTCTTACCTCTTTGAGGCTTTTATATTTCTGGGCATGCTTTCCAAAAAGTTCATCAGAACTTTGGAAAAATATAATCCATGGATTTTTAGCCAATTTTTTTTTCCTTTTATGGATCTCTTTGACAGTCTGATGAAGCCTATGGTCCCCTTCTCAGAATAATATTTTTAAATGCAGAAAATAAAATACATAAAAATGCAAAGGAAACCAGTTATATTGAAATGCAATATTCAAAAACATCCCAGATCCAAAAGAAAGAATTCCTGATAGAATCCCACTTCTATCTCTTTTCACGAGCTTGTTTGTATAAAGAAGTTTTTAGGGCTTTGAATTAATGTTCCCCTTGCCCATGCAAAAAGTGATTCACAAACTAAATTTTCTGCAGAGTCTTCAATGTACATATCATTCACATTGGTTTTATATGTTTGGTTAATATTCATACCTGTTTACAATGAGCATTCATCATGGTTTTCATTGCCATACTTTGGTATTTCAGTGGATCTGTGATCCCACTGATATGTGTAGTACTTCCTCCAAATCCAGGCATTTTCTTTCATCCCTCTAATACCATATCAGACTATTGTCAGTTGTCATAACATACAAATTCAATCCCATACTATGGGATTATTATGATTTTACTATGTACAAGGCACTATGATAAGCAGTGGTGACACAAAGATGAAAAGTGACACAGTCCATGCTGTCAAGGAGTTTACAATGTAATAGGACAAGACATATATATATAAATTCGATGCAGAATGTGACAGAATAAAGGCAAGACATAATAGCTCGAAGAAAACTTGAGGAGACAGAGATTACTTCTGCTCAGGGGTCAGGTCCCAAGGTTTAGAAGACTAGTTCTGTTTTTAAAAAATGGTGAACAATCTCATTTATAGTTCTGGTAGGGAACATGGTCAGATCTGAAATAATGGAGGCAATCTTTGTAATACCATATAATAGCCTTTTAAGTGTCTGAAGACATCTATCATGTCCTCTGAGTCTCTCTTTTTTCTTTTTTATCCTTTCCTTCCTTTTAAAAAAGATTGCTCCTTACAACTTTTTATATGGCTCTCATATTAGTTCATTCCCCTATCCAGTTTGTGTCCATTTTTCTTATTATTTATTTCTTCCAATGTCTTCTTTATACTCTGCTTATGGACCGATTTTTAAGTCTCCATTTTTCTTGGTGGGACCTCAAATTTGCCTTTCCTCTATAAACATCTTGGTTTCCCAATATTTCTCCAGGTTCCTACTACTCTCCATACTCCTTTTGTTTTTGTGGTCTAAGGTCATATAAGTGTATTGGTATTCAGTGGATTGAGAACTGGCCATGAAGTCAGGAAGAATGGAGTTTGCATATGGCCTCATACATTCACTAGTTGGGTGACACTGGGCAGGTCATGTAATCTCTTGGTCTTATTTCCTCATATGCAAAATGGGTATAATAATAGTACCTACCTCACAGGGGTATTATGAAGATTAAAAAAGATTACCTATGTGAAGAACTTTGCTAATCTTAAAGCAGTATATAAATGGCATCTATTATGGCTTATTATTGCAAATTATCCTACTTCTGTATACTCAAAGTTTATAAATTTTTAAATATGAAAATGTTTGAAATTCAGTAATTTTAGCAATTTCTGGATTATATCAAGACATTTCCCCCCTTTCAGTAACAGAATTTGCTTACGGGTCCATATAACTAATATTAATAATATATACTAATAATTCAAGATAAAACCAGTCATTCCCCCTTTCAACAAAAGAATCTGTGAAAAAGAATTTTCTCTTTCTTTAAGATGACATATCATGGATTTAATGGCATAATGATTTCTATGAGGACCCTTTTTTACAAGAGATGAATACCTCTATTAGAGGTATAGCTGCCATGTGGACAACTGCTTTCATTTATACAGTATTTTACGTGTGTGTGTGTGTGTGTGTGTGTGTGTGTGTGTGTGCGCGCGCACGTGTTTAATGTTTTGTTAAGGACTTTTGCTTTTTCTACACCAAAATAATTTGCCAATATCTCTTTTCTCTCTCTTTCCCCTCTGGATATTTCTTTCTCACACAAAATTTTAAATGAATCCTTATGGACATTTCATGGAAAGCTAACTTCTATTCAGCTTGAATGCTCTGTCTTTGGTCCCTCAACATTAAAAAAAGAAGCTTCCATTTGCTATTTAACTTCCAAAAAGAAAATAATACTCATGGGGAAAGAAATCACAATTATATAAACAAACCTTTGCGTTAAGGTAAGGTCTTGGCTTATTCGCTATGAATAGACCATGCCAAAATTTAAAAAAAACTAAAGCTATCTAGAGATTAAAGTTTAATTAATACTAGATTTAACTGTAGGAAAAATGTTATTTTAAAATAGGCTATGCAATGAATAAAGTGCAGGGTCTAGAATCACAAAATCTTGAGTTCAAATCCAGCTTCAGACATTTACTAGGTGTTTGATCCTGAATAACTCACTTAAACTCTACCTCACTTTCTTCAACTTTAAAATGGGGATAATTACAGTATTTATCTTTCAGGGTTGTTGTGAGTATGATCACATTAGATCATACTTGTAAAGTGCTTAGCACAGTGACTAATACATAGTAACTGCTATATAAATGCTTATTCCCCTATTCTCCTTTATTAATTAATTCAATAGATATTTATCAAATAGTTCAAATGTCAAATGTGGCAAACTGGGGGCAATGCAATGATTCATATCTGTTGTTTTTATTCAGTCATTTTTCAACTGTGTCTGACTCTTTGTGATCTATTTGAGGTCTTCTTGGCAAAGATACTGGAGTAGTTTACCATTTCCTTCTCCAGTTCATTTTACAGATGGAGAAACTGAGACAAATAGGATTAAGTGATTTGCCCAGGGTCACACAGCTAGTGTCAGAAGCTGGATTTGAACCCAGGAAGATAAGTCTTCCTGACTCCAGGCTTAGTGCTTTATCCACTGTATCACCTAGCTGGTCATAATGATTCATAAGACATGGCCAATTACCTTTAAGAAGCTTACAATCTAGTGTTTGATAGACCTAAAGCTTTACATATGAGGCAAAGTCTCATCCCTCCTCACTTCGCTGTTTCATCACCAAGCCACTTTCCTTGATAACAAGCAGAAAGATAGATAAAGACTGGTATAAGGATAGCAAGGATTTCTAATAAGAGTTATTTTACAAACCTGAAACAAGCTCACATGTATTTCTAGCCTCACAATATGATTTTTTTCCTATGACCTGTTTTGAGGGTGTATTTTGATAATTGAGGTCCATGCACATTTTATTTGGCTGTTTTCAGGGACTCATGAGATTAATTGGTTTACAATCGTTTTACAATGTGCTTCTTGAGCCTGAAGATAGTTTCACTCAACTTTCCTTTATTCAGCCCAACTCACAGAACAAATCCCTTAAACTTTCCTCAAGAGCCTTCTTATTCAAGAAAACGTTTTTTATTGGTTTTTCTCCATTTTAATGATGCACTGAGGCATTCCTTACGCTTCTCAAATAGGTATCTAACATAGTTACATCTTCGGAAACACAAGCTGAAGAGGACAGTAGGATTTTCTGGTTTCATTTGTGCATGTGTTTAAAATGTTGTTGAGGACGTTTGTTTTCTCTACTTTTCTGGATACTTCTCTCTCTCTCTCTCTCTCTCTCTCTCTCTCTCTCTCTCTCTCTCTCTCTCACACATACACACACACACACACACACACACACACACATCTTAAATGAATCCTAATGGACATTTCATGGAAAACTAGCTTCTATTGAGTTTGAGTGCTCTGCCTTTGGTGCATTCCATGTTAAAAGAGAAGCTTCTGTTTGCTATTCGACTCCAGAAAGAAAATCATACTCATGGGAGAGAAATCATAATTATATAAACAAATCTATCTTGCAGGGTTGTTGTGAGTATCAAATTAGATTATATTTGTAAAGTGCTGAGCTTTGTGTTAGGAAGTAAATTCACTTATATGTACAAACCTTTGTACTAAGGTAAGATCTTGGCTTATTCATAGTGTATAACTAGTCATGACAAAATTGAAACAAAACAAAACCAAACAAACTATCTAGAGACTAAAGTTCAATTAATACTAGAGTTCTAGGCAGAAAAACAAATTGTTATTTTAAAATAGGTTGTGTAGTGGATAGAGTTCTGGATCTGGAATCACAGAAACCTGAGTTCAAGTCCAGCCTCAGTATTTACTAGCTATGTGACCATGAACAACTCAGTTAGTGAGTTAAGGAGGAAAGTCACATGGTCAGATATTTACTAAAGAAAAATCACTTTAGCTGTAATAAGAGACTGGAGTGAGGAGAGATATGAGGCAAATAGACTTCTCTTGCAACAATTTAGATGAGAAATGATGAGATCCTGAACTGAGGTGGTAGTTATGTGAGTGGAGAGAAGGGGTCAGATGCGAAAGATATTGTGGAGGTCAAAACAGCAAGACCTAGCAAATGATAGATATGTGGATATATGAAGTGAGGGACATTCTAGGACAATGCCAAGGTTGCAAATCTGTAAGACTGGAAGAATGATAGTACCTTTAATAGAAATAGGGAAGTGTGAAAGGGGGAGGGTTTAAAGGGACAGACAATGAGTTCACTTTTGAATATGCCAAGTTTGAACTGATTCTGGATATCCAGTTAGAAATGACTACTTAAGGGCAGCTAGATGGCGCAGTGGATAGAGCACCGGCCCTGGATTCAGGAGGACCTGAGTTCAAATCCGACCTCAGACATATAACACATACTAGCTGTGTGACCCTGGGCAAGTCACTTAACCCCATTGCCTAGCCAAAAGGAAAAAAAAAGAATAGAAATGACTATTTAGTTATCAGTGATGTAGGACTGAAGTTAAGGGAAGGGACTGAAGTTGGAAAAATAGATACATATGCACTTACACGTATTACATGCTTATACACATATGTATGTACCCATCATATATATCTATATATTTATAGATATAGTATACATACAAATATACACACACTGTCTGTATCATCTATAGCTATATGAGAGTTATTTGCATAGAGAGAGTAGTGATACACATGGGGGCTGGTGAGATCAAAAAAGAGAGAGTTTAAAGGGAAAAGAAAAGAAGGCTTAGGATATGAACTTTGGGAATACCTTCAGTTTAGGGTAGTATTATAGATGATAAGCCATTAAAGGCTGAAATGAAACAGTAATACATCTAGGGGGCAGCTGAAGAGTGTGACAAGACATCAGAAAGGAGTGAATATCTAGGTGTTGAGTAGGAAGCATGGCCAATATTGTTAAATGGAATAGATGGTCAGAGAAGCATGAGGACTGAGACAAGATAATCAAATTTGGAAATTTCCATTTGGTTATTCAACCAGTTCTAAATCCAATAAGCAGCATGACTATGAAATCTCCACTTAACTTTAAGATGTGTAAACAGAACTTTAAATTCTCCTATGTAAACTTGATGGGTTTTCAAAACTAGGGATGTGTATCTGTGTGAAACAGCCTTTCTCCTAGTAATCATACTTCTGGAATACGATGGACTTGAGCCAGGAAAATTGTAGTGAACAGAGTAATTTTCTACTGACTGGCAATAGATAGAAAACAAGGAGTGTAGGATGTGGGGAGATTTTTAATCCTGGGCCAGATTTTTGATGAGCGATCACTTTTTCCTGCATTGACCTGCCAAATCTGACACTTTTTTCCTTCTCACACTTTCCATCTTTTGGCATTCACAGATGCTTTGTTTCTCATGGGAGATAATGCATCCATCTCTAGTCACATCCAGTGTGGGTTGTACCTTCTCTCCAACCCCACTCATAATGCATTAGATAGGGGAAGGGGGAACCATCTTCCTCACTTCCCACTCTCACTTCCAGGCTCTCCATCACTCACCAACCTCTCCTCCTTTGAGGTTCACTCCAGTTATATCCTTCACCTTATCTGGAACCTGGTGGTATCTCAGAGTCTCCAGTCATTGTCCCTCCTTTCTCATGAATTGAGTGCTTGGTTCACTGTCTTAGCCTCCATTTTCACCTTTTCCTTGTGTTTGGAAACTTGAATATATGTATTGCTGTTAGCTGAAATACTTTGGTTTCCTCTTAGTTCATCAATTATTTCAACCAACATAACTTACACCTTCAATCAATCTTAGTAACACACAAGAATGTTCATACTTTCAGTCTCACCATGACCTAGAAAATTTCGACTTCTACCCCAGAATGATGAAATTCCTGATCTTCTATTTGTCATGTCTCCCCATGTCTCCTCTCTCTTAAACCTATTCTTTATCCTCACCGTGGTCCCTCTTTCCTAGTGCTTTCCCAGAGAGTTATCCCCTTACCCATATCCCCTCGCCAATTCCTGAACGAGTCTTGCCAATTCCATTTCCATGACATTTCACATCTATCCCATGTTCTCTTCTCTCATCACAACCACCTTATTTTAAATCCTCATAATTTCTTGCCTGGGCTATTTTTATTCCCTCCTAATTGATCTTGCTTTCAATCTCTCCCCTGTGTAATCATCCTCCACACAGCTCTGAAAGCAAAATTTCAATGGCACAGGCGCTTAATGAATGTTTATTGATCGATTGATCATATCACTTCCCTACTCAAAATAGTCCAGTGGCTCCCCATTTCCTTTAGGATAAAATATAGACTTCTCTGTTTGACATTTAAAACCCTTCACAATCTGACTGTAGACTACCTTTCAAGGCTGAACATCACTCTTCTTTAAGAACACTGCCTCCCAGAAATACTACCACAGTTGCTGCCATCTTTCATCTCTGTGTCTTTGTAAGGCTGGCTTTCCTGCCCAAGATGTAGTACGTCCTCACCTCTACCTCAAAGAATACTGAGTTTTCCTCACAGCCCTATGGCAAGTGGCATTTCTTGCACAAGTACTGTTTCCCTATTGTTGCCGGTCTTCCAATCACTCCAGAAATTACTTTTATCTATTTTGAATATATTGTATTTATCTGGGTTTACGTTGTCTCCCACCTGAAAATATAGACTCTCGGAAGGCAGAGACTTTCATGTCTGCCAAATGGGGCAATAGTTGTAAAGTGTTTAGTATACTGCCTGGTACAGAGGATATACTAAATAAGTATCTTTAATAAATGAATTTTCTACCAAAATAAATGAATGTAAAATGAGATTATCTTAATTTCCTCACTTTCAAATGTTAATAATCCCTAAGGTTCTGTCTACCTCCAATGTCCCATGACCATGAAAGATTTTTTTTCTTGTTTTCTCCAGCAGCATCACCATTCAGAAGTCAGGATGACACATTTCATTATTTTGATCATGATTTAGCAAATATTGTTGATTATTAAATGAATAATGGAGGGTCATTGGCATTGATTTTGAGGACTGCAGTAAAGAGGAGTGTTTGTTGATAGTAGTGACCAAAAGAAAGGGATTGAAAACATGAAACGTGCTGCTCTGTACTCTTTGAAAAGGTATCTTTCCCCTCAGACCCCTCAGACTTCAATCCCTATACATAGTTTAATGTTAAAGTTGATTGTCTTTGATTTATGTTTGCTTGCTTTATTTTTTAAAATCATTTTACTACAAGCCTGATGTTTCCTTTATTTTAGAAATGAGACTGGTTCAGTAAAACCTTTCATGCAGGTAATCAAAAGTCCAAAATTGTGAGGTGTTTGTTGTATTTTTATTTATTAATACTGACATTCATTTGTGCATGGGCTTTCTCAGAAATACCAATGCCTTGTCCCTGTCAATCTCATAAATGACACCTTTGAAATACCTCAACGGGCTTTTTAGTGACGCTCTATAAAATTTCCCAAGTGTGTCTAACTCACTCAAAAGCCCCTAACACCAACATTAAAGATACTAACTAATTTAATTATACAATCAGAGAATATTGGAACTGGAAGGGCCCTTTGAGATCATTTATTTCAACTGCCTTTTTTTTATTGATGATGGAACAGAATTCTTTTGAAGTTAGTGACTTTTCTAAGATTGCACAGAGCTGAGTTGAATTGGTATTTGGTGGAAGACCCTGTGACTTTAAAGCCAGTCTCTTTGCCACTGTGTGATGTTGTCTTCTTCTTATTTCAAAGCTGCAACATTCATCAATATGAAATTCCCACCAAGAATTCTATATTTAATGTATGTATCCACTTGTGCATGGGATTGATATCACAAAACTTCTGGATAAATCATAAGCTCACTGAGGGCAGGACTGATGCACAGCTCTTTCTATTCCATCACCTCCCACAATATTTTGAATGTAGTAGGGACTTAATAAAAAGTCATTGAAGTGAATGTGATGGCAGTGTGGTGCAACAGAAAAAGAGCTGAACTTGCCACCATAGGACATGAGATTGAATCCTGGATCTGCCCCTTGAGCAAATCACTTAAACTCTCTAGGCTTCAGTTTCTCATCTGCAAAATGTAGGGGTTGGATTAGATGACCTCTAAGCTCCCTTCCCACTAGATCTCTCATTCTGTGAATTGAATCAGAAGCATCAATGGCATCCATATACTCTTCTTATCCATTTATTGTTGAGTTCAGTCATGCCTGATTCTATGTGACTCTCTGGGATTTCTTGACAAAGATACTGGAGTGGTTTGTTATTTCCTTCTCCAGCTCATTTTACAGATGAAGAACTGAGGCTAACAGGGTAAAATGACTTGTCCCAGGGTCACACAGTTAGTAAATGTTTGAGGCCTGATTTGAACATGAAGATGAGTCTTCCTGACTCCAGGCCTGGTATTGTATCCATTATGCCACATAATCTGACTATAGAACTACTACTTCTCAGCTGATTTTTCTAAGATATAGCTGAATAAATTCAAGTATATTTTCTCAATGGTGTATTTCTGAGAAACCCCAGGAAGGAAGGAGAAAGGGAGGGAGCACAGGAAGAAAGAAAAGAAGGACAGAAAAGAGAAAGAAGGAAGGAAGGAAGGAAGGAAGGAAGGAAGGAAGGAAGGAAGGAAGGAAGGAAGGAAGGAAGAGGACAGAGGGGGGGAAAGAAGGAAATAAACATTTATTAAGAACTTACTGTTTGCCAGGCATTGTGCTACGTGCTTTACAAATATTATCTCATTTGATGCTCATAACAATTCTGAAAAGTAGATAGTAGTATTAACCCCAGTATACAACAGAGGAAACTAAGTCAACAGAGGTTAAGTGACTTGGCCAGGGTCACATATCTAACAAGTTTCTGAAGGTTGGGTTTGAACTCACATCTTCTTGACTTTAAGCTCATTCATTTATCCACTGTGCCATCTAGTTGCTTTTATGGAGATTACAAGACTTTTTTGAGAAGAATGTAAAAATGAAAAGGTAATGAGTTTATATATCTGAAGAGGGGATTGGTAACATGTAAATTAATATTCATCTGAAATCATGAAAAGTCATTGTATAGATAATAGTTCTTAAAACATTCAACTTTTTTTACACTATTGTTGTCATTGTATAGCTTATTCTCCTGTTTCTGCTCATTTCATTCTTTCTCAATTTATAAAAGTGCTTAAAATAGTTTATTTTTATAACATCGATGTTATAGTACAGATTATTCTTCTGGCTCTCTTTATTTCACTCTGCATCAGTTCATGCAAATCTGTGTCTTTTTGAAATCATCTATTTCCTCATTTACTACCGTCACACTTCTGTAGCATAACTTAGTTATTCTTCAATTGGTGGAATCCTCTTAGTTTCTAGATTTTGACATGATGAAAAGATCTATTGTATGTATTATTTTTACATCAAGAACCTATTGCTCTTTCTTTGATCTCTTTGGTTGTAGATCTGGCAGTGACAGAGCTGAGCCAAAGGGCATGCACTGCTTATTAAAATCTTGTGTATAATTCCAAATTGTTTTCCAATAAGATTGTGCCCATTCACAGGTCCACCAGAAATGTATCAATGTGCCTGTTTTCCCACAGCTCTTTGGACTTCATTTTCCTTTTTCTGTTCTCTTGCTTCTCTGATGGGTATGAGTTGGAATCTCCAAATTACTTTAATTTGCATTAGTAATAATTTGAAGCATTAAAAATATATGGCTATAGATAGTATGGATTTCTTTCCCCTGTGTATTGTTAGGCCATTTGTCAGTTAGGGAATAGTTCTTTTTCTCATAACTTTAGTGTGTAGAATGAGACATATACATGTTTGTATACATCCATTAAGGGAATTTGTTTTGTGTGACTATGCATATATGTTACAGAAAATTGGTTTCCTTTTTATTTTTTCAGTGGAATGGGGGGGGGGAGGGAGAGAAACTAGATTTGTGTCCTTTCAAAAAATAGAAGTAGTGGATGCTTCAGATGTGAAATGCTGTATGCACTTCAAGTTGGAGTCACAACATTATAGTTTTACTTTTTTTATTTTTTTGCTTTGTTACAAGAGAACTCTCATGAAGTGGGGGCAATCTGCAAATGCTAGTAATAAAAAAATAAAACACATCAATACAACTTTAAAAGGGGGATTGGATAAAGAATTCTTACTTAAAAGTAATGGAACTTCATTTCTGTAAATAGCTTCAATCAAATAGGAAAACTCAGGAAACAAAATCAGGAGTATTAGAGGTAAACAATATCCTGCAAGATCTGACCATCATCAATTTGTTATCTTCTAGACATGCTTCCTTCTCAGAAACTCACAATGATGGGGGGGCGGTGGCAGTGAAAGAGAAAGAAAAGGACAGAGAGACAGAAACAAAGAGACAGAGACAGAGACACAGAGATACAGACAGAGAGACACAGACAGAGAAACAGAGAGACAGAGATAGCGAGAGAAAGACAGAGAGATACAGAGACACAGAGAGACAGAGAAAGAAACAGAGAGAAAGGTTGAAAACAGATCGCTTCTGTCTGATAACAGAGCTGAGAATCAGGTTTGCATTCTAATCTTGGCCCGGCTCCTAATTAGCTGTATGACCTTAGGCAGTGCTATGTACCTCCATTTCTTTTTCTCTAAATGAGGGCTTTGGATGAGATGATCACTAAGGTCATATGCCACTTTTTTTTGTTCTGTGATTCTATATGTGTTTTTGTCAGGAAAATGATTGCTAGACGCAGGAATGTTTGTAAACATACTTGGATGGATCCATGATTTCATTAATATCAGCATTTCTTCTACTGATGCAGATTATGACTCCTTCATGACTCTTCATTTCTGATTGTTGCTTATACCTTCTTATAGGCAGTTAGGTGATGCAATGCATAGAGCCTTGGTCCTGGAGTCAGGAAGTACTTGAGGTCAAATCAGGCCTAAGATACCAAATAGCTGCGTAACCTTGGATGAGTCACTTAACCTCTATTTGCTTCACTTTCCTCAACTGTAACACAAGGGTATTAAAAACAGCTAACTCCAGGGTTGTGGTGAGGATGAAATGACATATTTTAAAGTACATAGGACAGCATCTGACACATAGTAGGCACTATATAAATGCTTGCTTTTATTATTATCGTTATTGTTATTAATAATTCCACATATTAGATCAGCTCAGTTTATTGGAAGACTTCCTTTTATTCTTTTTTATTGTACCTCTTCAAGAATACTCCCTTTACTCCCTTGCCTGGACTCACATTAATTGGTTGGGTTTATAGAGTGTAGCTGCTTCCTCAGGTTCTAATTCTGTATGTAGCTACTCTAACTGCTATGGCTCACAAGTTCCTCATGGATTTGCTTCCCATTATCAATCAACCAGTAGGCAAAAAAATAACTCTCCGTAAAAACAATAGCTACAAAACATCCATAAACCCAAGGTTCATTCCTTCACAAGTACACAGCAGCCATGGGAAGAGCGGCTTCAAAGATTAACTTGTTACATTTTAATATTGTGTGGGAAGCAATGAAGCACTCAAATGTTGTTTATCATTTTTATTGTGTGACTTGCACACCTTTTTTTGGCCATCCATATCCTTGATGCATCATTGGAATAATACTTAATTTATTTTTGAGATAGTTTGAATTTTTTTTGATGGTTTATCAGTTCTAAGTGGAACACTGTTCATATAACTTGTTGTTGTTGTTGTTGTTGTTGGAACCAAGAGTGCTGGATTTGGAATCAGAGGAGATTAGTTCAAATCCTGCTTCTGACAGTACTACTTTTGTGACCCTGAACAAATCATTTGACCACTCTTTGCTACAGCTTCATGATTTACAAAATAAGATGGCTGAACTAGAAGAGTCTATCATCATCAACTTATACCTGGAAGGGACATTAGTTGACTCATCATCCAAGGCTAAATGGGGTATCTCTTCACAATAGTCACAGCACGTTCCATCTCAATGTAAAGGGGCTATTTACATATCCTAGTCAACAACCCACGCTATTTTAATGATGTGGGCGCAACAGAATTTGCATTGCTGTAAAGCAGATATTTTCACAAGTCCCTGTCCAATTAACAGTAAATTTGTTTAATGAAGAAGCTATGCCATCGGTGTTTATGTACTATGACTATATTTACATTCTATACAATGTTAAATATTCTTAATTACACTTGACATTTTAAAAAAATGTTATGTTGGTGATGGGGGGATGGTATTTGTGTGCACTTGTAGGTACATAAGCATGCTCCCTTTGGGTTCTATTGGTTCAGATGGTGTTCTATGGCCTGCTTCTAATCATAAAGGCAAAGATCAGTACATGCCATACAATCTAGTGAAAAATAGCTCATTAGGTCTCAGGCATGCAGATCTCCCAGGAACGAGATGTGAGGAATCTTAATTTGGGATTGTGCACAGAAAGGGAATGGGGGGGTGAAGGTGGGGGTTAACTATAAGTTTGTTGCACACAGTTTGCTTCTATTTATTTTAAAATAGGATTTGTGGTGGGGAAAATAAGGTTAATGGGGGGTGGGAAACATTGGGGGGGGAACAAGATGGCTTCACTGTCTTCTCTTCACCCTAACCCATCCTCTGTGCTCTCTCTATCTTACTATTTACACAGGATTATGTCCCCCCATTTCTCAGATAAATTCATCTAATTTGGCTATTTGATACCTTCTTTCCTCATCTCCATCTCCACCCGATTCTGCTATATGCTGATGAAGCACATACAAAACTTTAAATCCTTATCCCACAGTGGTTGGGGCCTAGCACAGTGCCTCTAGCTTTATTATTTTTGATGCCTCAAATGTTTATTGACTGGATTTGTGAATGGATGCAAGGACAAAATTCATAGTGAAGAAATCAGGAGCAAGAGAAATAAAAAGGAGCCTGATGAAGAAAAAAGAGAGAATTACCCTCATTACAAGAATAAAATTAGTTGAGACTCTGGTCTCTTTCTGAATTGGAATACTCTGCTCTGAAACACTCCCAGGACATTAACTTAGAAGGTACCAAATTGAGTGGATGCCTGGCAATGGCAAGATTATTGAATTTGCAGTTTGTAGGTCTGGGTTCAAACCATGACTTCTGTCTACTACCTACAAGAACTTGGATAACCCATCTAATCTTTCTTCTGAGTGTCAGTTTCCTCACATGTAAGATAAAGTGGGTTAGACCTTAAGATGCCTTCATGCTCTCAAACCATAAGCTATGTTCCTTTATTCTCTTAGCATCCTCATCACCTCAGTCTATGGCCAAACAAACAGGGAAGGAAAATGAATGGGAACAGCTGTGTTATAGAATTAGAAATTCATTTTTCTCCCCTACCACCTTCCCTGACCAGCTTCATTCAGTGGTCCAAGGGCACCATTACTGCCCCAAGTCTAGACCTCCTTGTCTATTAGAAAACTAAAGGCAGGCAGGTGAACTGCTGAAAGGCAGAGGTTATCATAGCAGTAAGATGACAGTAGTAACATTTGATCTTTCACAAATAACCTAATAGGATAGTTAGTGTAACTATTATTAGCCTTATTTTTTATTTTTTCCCTTTTATTTTTTTTGGTGAGGCAATCGGGATTAAGTGACTTGCCCAGGGTGACACAGCTAGTAATTGTCAAGTTTCTGAGGCCAGATTTGAACTCAGGTCCTCCTGACTCCAAGGCCAGAGCTCTATCTACTGTGCCACTTAGCTGCCCCTCATTTTTTTAAACAGAAGAGGAAACTCAGTCCTTGAAAGGTTGAATGACTTAAGCCAGAGTCAGAGATAGAACTTATACTCAGGACTTGAGTTCTCAGCTCTATTCCCACTGCCTCAGTGGAAATCAAAGTACAGGAATATCTACATCCTACCATATCGTATGTGTGTATATATGTGTGTGTGTGTGTACATACACACATACTTATATACACCCACATGTGTATAGGTATATAAGTATATATGTGTATATATGTATATAGCAAATGTGTATGTATATGCATATTTACATACATACATATATATATGCAAATGTGTGTATGTGTATGAACAGACACACACTATATACATTTTTTCTGTTACCTCCTCCACCAATTCTTAAGGGGAAAAAAAACCCTTTTAAACCCCCTCTTGGTTAAATAAATGGATGAGCAAGTGGGAAATGACTGTGAGGTAAAGACAAAAAAATCAAGAGTATTTTTATTTTAAATCTCTTCTTTGTATCAGTAGTACATCATTTTGAAGGAAAAAATAAGTATTATTAAGTATATTATATATTAGATTACTTCAAGTCCAGAAAACAGCAAAAGGGTACTATGTTCTCTACAGTATCATTGCTGCAATCAATAAAATATCTCCTTGTTCAAAATTTGCTCAAAATACAGTATTATTCATGTGACCCAATAATAAAATGATTACTAAATTTGCATAACCCTTCTATAAATTGAAGCAATGTGCTTACAAAGGTTTGGTGCAATGTAGGGTTACTGATGCTTGGACCAGTTCCCTCTCCTATTGGTATCCATTCTCCTAAGTAAGGGCAGAAGGAAAAATGCCAGGTATTGTAATTTACATTTGGGGCTATTCATTTGCACCATTTAATAAACTGCTACTATGCTGGAATTCACTAGAGGTAAATATAGTTCTGTCCTTGTTCCATTTCTACACACTTTGCCCTTATTACATCAAATTTTTCCAAAATTGGGATATGTTTTTAGGAGATCTGTGAATTGACATTTGTCCAGGGCAAATCCCAGTATGTCCTATCTCCACTTCCCTGCCTCCCCACTACATTTTTATAGAGGTCAAATGAGTCTGAAATGAGCACGGAGAGCATCATTTAAGATAGAAGGAAATTACCAAATGGAAGAATGAAGCCTGAGAGGAACCTCCACTTGTTTTGTCTCAGCACTGGTAGCTAGGTCGAATTTATCAGCTTTAGGTTCATTGGGAACAATTTTTTTGAAATTAGTAGGTGGCAGAACTACCTTGTTTTACTGCTTCACTTCTGCTTTATATCTCCAGTGCCTAATACAGTGCCTGACACATAATAGATGCTTAATAAATGTTGATTATTTCCCTGCCTCCCTGAACCACTGCCCAGATAGTAGAAAAGAGAGGGGTGGAAAAGTCTCATCCAATATAAGGGACTTGGTTCTCAGCCAGTTTGATTATGTCCTTTTCCTAATCCCTCTATTAAAGTCCTCATTCTATTGAGGTGATTGGTGATTTAAAAGGAATTCTAATAGAGCTCAAGCTCTAGCAGTTCCATTGAGCTGGAAAGGTTGGGAGTATGGGACTGCTGATGAGCTGGGCTGCATCTCTGTCTTCTGAGCACCTGCATAGCTAAGTTCAGAGAAGCTCATATCAGAGGGCCAGTTATTAGATAAAAACCAATTTTGGTTATGACATCTAATGAAGACTCTACTAGGCTATAAAGTAGCTGTGATCTTTGGAGGAAGTAGTTAGATTGTTGAAATGACAGATCTTTTCAAATATTGAAAAAAAAATTTCTTACCTACTATCAGCAGCAATAACACCCTTTCTAACACTCCCCCTGCAACAAGACCGCCATTCATGCCTTGTATTCAAAAGCTATCAAAAGAAAACAGACTGCAAAATGTTAAAAATTCTGAAACAATTCAGCTTAATTTAGCTATTTTTATACCTTTTGATTCTTCTACCCTCCACACCTTACTCTGCTTATTCATAGGAAAATACAAACATATATGTAAACATTTGTCCATTCTTCTGCCATGCTGGACATTCTACCTATATTCTTCTCATCTAAATCCCTAACATTAATTTATGATACATTACTTATTTGAAATCTTGAGAGAAGGAAAGACTTTTCTTTACTTCTCTATGTTTCACAATCACCTTCAGTTTATGGACAGATCTATCTGACCCCTAGTAGAGCTATTTTTTTTTTAGCCACATTCACCAAAAAGCAGTGTGACTTATTCTGGCAAGAATCAGGATCTCTCACGTATTCGTCTTCTATCACGACCATTACTTCTGTTGCCAAGATTCCTCACATATTTCCCTGTCATGTGTACTAATTCAGTGTCAGGATTTAAAGTCCTCTGCTTGCACATGTGTATATTGTATGGGGAGGAAGGGGTATAGGACAGAGACAGAAAGCTAAGGGCATTCCCCTATGGTTTTATGAAAATTCCTTTTCTTTCCTGATGACGAACTTGCAATCATTTTTTTTTCTTTTTGTGTTATACATTAGCTACCCTCCAACACAATCAATTCTGTAATGAAATGATGCTGGTTCTAAGGATTACTGTCTATAACTGGAATTTAAACTCAACCCTGTAATAAAGAGGAGTAAGGCAAGTCAGCAGCCAACTCCCAGTGGATGCTCTTAGATTGTCTTCAGGGCTTGAAAAATGTCCATGCAAACCACATGTTAAAGCAAAGTACACCATATATCAGTGAGTCCACTTCAATAGATCAAGGATGTCGCCGTGGGCTTTAGAATGAAGGGCTATGAAGCTGTAGGTTGGGGTCATGGCAGAATTATTCAGTCTTTTTATCTATCCTAAGTTAATAAATTATGAAGTTTACTATGGGTAGAAAAAAGAGGGTAGGAAATTGTCTTGAGGTATTCAGGAATAATGTGGCTCAGTATGATTAAGTAGAGGATTTGAAGTTAAGAACTTAGTTGCCCTTCTCTACCTAATCACCTATGGGATGGTGATCTAAAGTGAGAAAACAACATGGGGTTAAATGCTGAGGTGAATAGCGCCTTGCTCTCTCTCTCGGAGAATGATCTATCTCTATCTAGTCATCTTCCTCCTCACCTTTAGAGCCTTACTCAAAATTCACCTGCCTTATTAAGCCATTCCAGACTAATGTTACCTGTCTCTGATAACTCTATTCACCCAAGCATTGTCAGCACTTGACTTTACACAAATCTTTCTAGTTGTATGACTTTATATATTTTTTTTAATTACATTTTTTGCAAGGATGAATTTTAGAATACATAAATACACACCCTAGGCCTTTTATGTATATTGGTCCTATCTCCCCCTATTAAGTTGCATGCTCTCTAGGCAGGGACAATATCTAGCCAATATATTTTCTAGATATGTATCTGAAAAAAGCAGCAAAGTCTAGTGGTCTGAACAGCAGATTCCAGGGTCAAGATATCTTCATTCGAATCTCCAATGACCTCTACCAGATAACAATCTCTCTGTGTGTCAGATGCCTCTGCTATAAAACAAGGACTAAAATGTTTTCCTCATTGAAAATTCATTTGAAAGGGTGGGGGGAGAATCCATAAAGCAGTTTGAGTTCCTCATAAATGGCTACATAAATGTCTTGCAAAGCTAAGATGCAATTATTCATCCTGCTGCTCCTTTCTTCAGAAGAGCTTAATCCTAATCCATCAACTACTATTTTTTTTTCTTCTTCATTATACCCAGCTCCACCTTGTGCCTAATTTAATAATTTCCCTCCCTTGGCATTTAAAATTCTATCTACATCTAGATCCTGATTAATGAAGTAGTGGAATCCTGGAATGTTTGCATTATTAAAATGTATACTTTTCAAAGTTATAATGGTGTAAAATATGGCAACTGTTTCAAACCCAATGGAAATATGCAGTGTGAATTCGAATAATGTGACCACTTGATGGATTGATTATGTTCACTAATTGGGATCTAGTTGTCTTTGTAAAATCTCAACTGTAGCCACATCTGTAGGCTCACCTCTTGATTCTAGTTTGTACAAATTTATTTAATAGATTACTTTGGATCAATTTCATCATTAATTTCATGATTTATCTGGATTTTCTGAAAAATTTAGACAAATTATTCTGTGATTAAAAATGATGTTAACTCAAGAATATGTATCTCCTCAAAAAACACATTATGTTAAATTTTGGAGGATTTCTTGCCTTTAGGTCCACTGTCAGATGTGGTAACAGTAGGATTTATTCTTTTTTCCCACAGATATTTAACAAGATTTAGCTCAGGAGCAAATATTAAAGGAGTTGAGGTTCTAGGTGTAGAAACTTTGGGGCAATATCAAAACTTTAGGAAGAACAAGACAAGAAGGCTCATTAGGCTTCAGTTTCTACTCCAGAAACTGACTTTTATGGCTTCCAGCTTCATTAGTGGAAACATTTATGTCATGCATTCAGCAACTGACTATGCCACTCAAACACAGTTAATAAATGAATGCACCAGATTTAAGCTCCTTGAAGAGGGGTGAAATTGCTTTGCTTATTTTTGCATTCTCAGTGCCTAGCACAAACTTTTACCCATTGAGATGGTACAGCGTTCATTTATTGGAAAAATGCTGTTTGGTAACTACAGAAATGAACAGGTAGTTTTCAAAGGAAGAAAACCACATTGTCAATCATAATTTAAAATGCTCTAAATCACTAAAAGATAAAGAATACAAATTAAAAGAAATCTAATGTTCTATTTCATACCTTTGATTTTTGCAAAGGTGACAAAAAAGGAAAATAATAAAAGTTGCAAGGGAAGTGACAAAAATATACATTAATACACTCTTGATGGGAATATGAATCGGTCCATCCATTCTGGAAAGGAATTTGAACTATGGGCAAAACGTCACAAAAATGTTCACATACTTTGGCCCAGTGATACCACAACTAGGTCTACAGATAGAAAAGTAAAAAAGACCCATATGTGTGAACAGATTTGTAGCAGCTTTCTTTTATTATAGCCAAGAAAAAGAAACTAAGAGGATGTCTGTAAGTTGGGAAATGGTAGAATAAATGATGGTGTATGATTACACTGAAATATTATTGTACCCTAATAAATAACATAAGAGACAGTTTCAGAGAATACTGGTAAGATTTCTATGAACTGATGGAGAAGGGACTGGGAGAAAAATTCATACAATTCCAGTAACATTGTTAAGAAAAACAACTTCAAAAGCCTTAAGGATGTTGATTGATGCATAATTCCTGAGCACTGAAGATGAGGTATGCTATTGACCAATTATCAGGGAGATGATTCGCTCAAGATAGAGAAAAAGAAACATTTCTAGATATAGATAATGGACGAACTTGCTTTGTTTGACATGTATCTTTCTACATATTCATCTATCTACGTATTTGTCTTCGTATATATTTGTTACAATTTTTTTTCCCAAGCAACATGCTGTAGTGCTGAGGTGTCAAACACGTAGTGTTATTGTACCACTGTGGTACAATAACACTATCAAATGCAACCCAAATCAGATAAAAATTGGGAATTATTGGGCAATACTTAGCAAAATAAGTAAAAATACAATTAGACATATATAATATTACATTTTAAAACTTAGTAAACATGTGACCTGCAGGGGATTGTTAGTATAGTTCAGTGATCCTAGTTTAGTTTAGTTTCTGAGTTTGATATCATTGTTATAGTGAGAAAGAGCTGGCCTTGGGGTTGGGAAGCACTGAGTTCAATAAGTTGATGGCCATACCAGACCTTTCTTACATTTTAATCTCAAGTATTTCTTCTTCTCTACATTTATTTCCTTATTTATTATAGCACAATAATGTTTTATCACATTTCTATGCAACAACTTATTCAGTTATTCTTCAATTGATGGAATTCCCTTAGTTTCTATATTCTGCCACCATAAAAGAACTATTAAACATGCCATCTTTACATAAAGAATCTATTTCTCTTACTTTGATTTCTTTAGTTATAGACTTAGCAGTAATGTCGTTGGGTCCTGGTCTATATACCAAACTAATATTGTAATCTTGTTGTTTGTATTTAACTATTTATTTATATATTGCATGATTCATGAAATGGATCCCTAAGGACAGTGGCCCTTTTTATCTGTCCTTGTATCTCTAATGCTTAGCACAGTGTCTAGTTTATAGTAAGTGCTTATAGACTAAGAATAATTACATTGTGTTAGGTACTATACTTTTTTCCCCTCTAGGAAAAGTTAACTTTATTGCTATTAAGGACCAAAATATTTCATTCAGGAAATGTAAAAAGTCTTTACCATCATGTCATTCTAGCAGTTGGGCCCCATTACCCTTGCCTTCTTTGGTCTTTGCCTTCCATTTAAATATTAGAATTTAATCAACTGATTTATGCCATCTTTATGGCCTGATGGTCTCCAATTAACTGAGACTGGCTCCTAATCCCTCCAAAGAAAAGAATCCTTGTCACATAGCCCATTTAACATTCATCTTTTCTCAACCGCACAACACTACATGCCCCTTCCTCTCTCTAATTAACACTTCTAGATCATGACATAAGACATCCTAACGTTTCTTGACCGACTGAGTCTGTTTCAAGTTACCTTCCCTGAATTCGTTAGAGTAAGGTTTTCCAAACTCAATCTCACTTTATAGCCTTGGGCATAGATTCCTAAAATCTTTAAGTGAATTTATACTTTGCTCAAGCTTCACTGTGCTTACAACACCTTCCTACTTAGTGTCATCTAAATGTACGTTTCATTAACATGCTATTTATTCCTTTTCCAGATTTCTAATAAAGGCCTTAATGACATACTATTGAAAAACACTATTTAAATGGATTATAACATCCTCAATCATTTCTTTTTGTTCACAGGCTCTTTTCAATTCATTCCTACCAAAAACAATTTAACCTTATTTCATATAATACCTTGCCTCACATTCTGTATCAAATTTATTATATGGCCTACTGGATTGTGTAAACTCCATGAGTATAGGAAACATGTGTTGTCTTTCCCCCATTATCTAACAAAAGCTTAGCAACTATTTGGTCAATTGAGTATTTTTTTAATAGAAAGAACAGTGGGGCAAAACTCAAGACAACTTGGTTTTAGATAATAGCGTGTTCCAGTGTGATTTTAACTAATTCATTTAATTTCTTTAGGACTCAGTTACCTCACATAAAAAAAAATGGAGAAAAGATACAGCCCTTAAGGAAAATAGTTCTGGAAGTTTTGAATTAGAGGCAGTTTATAAGAGTTATATCAAATGTGAGCCTTCAATGGGCTTTAGAGGAAATAACATTTTTAAATGTCCTGTAATGCAAGATTGAAGGTAGCTAGAAATGCCTGATGGGAAGGGAGATATTTTTTTTTTCGTTACACATGGAATGAAAAGTTCCATCTTTGGCAAGAGGTGGGAGGGAGTCATAGCACTGTGAGAGGGAGATATAAATAGAATTTGAATTCTTTTCATCCTTTATATTTTCTTTCAATATTGAAAATGGTACATTCACTATGATTCCTTCTTTTAAAATACTCTATGAACCATTTTATTCAAGTACTCAAATATGTTTACAAAAGAATGACCTTTCTCTCATTACTCATAGGAATCAACTGTTATTATTATTATTATTATTATTATGTCAAAAATATTTTCCTATTTTAAACCTGTGATAACAGGATACTGGAAAAAGTCACTCCCTTTGTGGAAAGCACCTGAGAGAAGTGAGCAGAGTTGGTGCCTTGAGTTGGAAAAAAAATGGATTATGTATATATCAGGGACCTCAAATCGTTAGATGAGTTAAAAACTAGAGGCATCCCACATACTCCAAATAGGGATTTGGTGGGAGGTACAACAGCTAAGCCAGAATGTAGGAAAGGGAGAAATGTAACAACAGTCAGTTCCAGGTCTTTGGAGCAAGCCAACATGAGGGAGCCCAGTTATGGTATTCATGCTCAACATGGTCATGACCATGCCGTATGATCAACAATAAGAATAGGTTCAGATGTGAGTTTCAGATAATGCAGATGGCAACTATATTTAACTAAAGGATAGAGGTAGTATTAAGGTAAAATGAGTCTGGGTGCCCCCAAAACTTTGCTAGTCAATTAAATAGGTAGATAAACTGTGGTTTTCATGTAGTGAGAAATCTGTGCTCACATGTTTATAAACTAATAATTTCTCTTATTTCCTTCCCTTTCCCCTTTATTTTCCTAGCAATTGTCTTTTATAAAACATCCCAAAATTGTCATGGCTAGGGTAAAAAAAAGGCAGAGAAGAAGAAATATTTGTCCAAATCAAGGGCATAAAGCTAGGGAAATTAAAGTTTTCTGGAGGGCACATTTCCTGGTGATTGTTTTTCAATTCTTAAAATTAAACTGTGGTAGCTGGGTCTAGTTCTAAGTTGGAAAGTCTCTGCTTGTGGCTCCCTTCCTCATTGTATTCTTTCTTTTCTTAAGGTTGTATTTATCTGTGATAGACTACTGCAATGGAATGTGTTACTGCATAGAATGGTATGTACCACCATACATAAGTCACCATTTCTGTCCACTTTGTGAGTTGCTGGAGCTAACAAGAGATGAATTACCTGGTGTCCAGCCAGTTCTCTAGGGATGAGGCTGCAGCAGATTAGCAAGGATGACTTGTATTTGAGAATTGGTATAAATGATATCATTAAAGATACACTTGAGCAGAGAAGGGAGTAGAGCAATCATAGAAATAATTGATATTTCTATAACATTTTAAGGTTTGCAAAAAGTTCAGGTGCATTATCTCACTTATAACTCATGATAGTCCTCATCACAAGATGGTTGACCACCTGATAAGTAATCATTTTGGTAATAACAATCCATAGAGTGGACTAAAAAAAAATAGTAAAATGTTTATTGAACATATTGTTTTGTATAACAAACCCATATAAAAATAACAATAGATTAGAGATAATTAAAACCTTTTTGTGTACTATAGGTATCATCAGGCTGCTAGGTGGAGAAGTGGATAGAGCACTGGGCCTAGAGTCAGGAAGACGTCTGAGTCAGCCTCAGACACTTACTAATTGTATGACCCTGAGAAAGTAACTTAAACCTATTTTCCTCAATTTCCTTATCTGTAAAATTAGCTGGAGAAGGGAATGGCAATCTACTCCAGTATTTTGCTAAGAAAATCTCAAAATGGGGTCACAACAGAGCTGGACACAAATGAAAAGACTGAACAATAGATGTTGTCATTAGCCTCACTTTAAAATAAGTAAATGAAGGCTCAGAGAGTTAAACAGATTTGTTTATGATTAAAAAACAAACAACTAAAGAGTATTCAAAGCAGGCTTCCAACCTAGTTCTTCCTAACTCATAAATCTTCTCTATCCAGTCTGTTATGTCATGACAATGAGAGAAAAAAATAGATGAACAGGTCAATGAAGCATTTGTACCTTTCAGATATTAAAAGGAGCAGAGGAAAGTCACTACCATATTGGATGAATCAGTATAAATGAAATAGACAGGAGACACAGGATGAGAAAGAATTCATGAAGGAAATATACATATCAATGAACTGACAGAACTCTCAAATACCAAAATAATCCACTATTTTACTAACTACTAAAATCCCACAGGTTCAAGTCACAATAAGACTTGATTTATGGATCACAAAATTACAGATTCAGAATTAAGATGGATTTTAGAGGTCATCTAGTTCAACTTCCTTATTTTACTGATGAAGAAACTAAGGCCGAGAAAGATTAAGTCATTTGTACAATGTCACACAGGTAATAAATGAAAAAGCAGAGATTTGAACCTATTTCCCCTACTTCCAAAACCAGTGATCTTTCCACTGTGATACTCAGATATGAAAGATTAATATCCTTTTGATATATACACAAGCTTATGAATATCATGTTTAGCATAAAAGAAGACACAAGAGTTTTATAGGTTATCAGATTAGTGTATTCTCCCCATTGATCACTTAGAAGAAAGTCTACCTAATAATTGTAATGATAATGATAAAAATAGCTTTTATTTATATATCACTTTAAGGTTTGGAAAGCACTTTACAAATATTAGTATTCATCATCCTAAAGTAATTAGTCAGCCACTAAGTTCAAACATTTGACAAGAGAAGACAGGTTTTTTTTTTCAATGTCACCTTTTTACAGATGAGGACACGAATACTGGGTTGAAATAGGCAGTAACCAATTGAATCTGGAATCAAAATTTCCCTTGGTGGTGTTCATTAGGAATTGAGATAGAAAAGTTTCAGCTCTGTAAAGCTGGAGAAGTCAATGAGAATCTCTGGTTCTGATTCCAGAGGGATCTCTGGTTTTGATTTTGTCTGGTTGCCTACATAGACAGCATAAGTAGGAATGATTAGCAGTCACTATAAAGAAAGTTTTTAAGCACTGATACAAAGACTTTAGTGTGTTTTGGTTATATGGATTTTATATTTCCACCATGGGACAGGCCACTTATTCCTGTTCTATTTTAAAGGGAAAATAAAATGCAGAGAAAATCAGATGAGTTTTGCCCCTGTGTGATGGGCTTCAGCTTTTCCAAATACATGGGAAGTAGCTTAATGTCATTTCTCTATTATAGACCACATCACCTTCTAAATACTTTCAAATGTGACAAAATTATACAGAGGGAATTTAACATTATTTATCACTTCCTTTTTTGAATATGCATGTGAACTAATTCCCTGCCTACAATGCCGTATCACCTCACTTGACTGTCCCAGGATTCCTCTCTCCTCTCCTCTTCCTGCCAAGCAGCTTCTGTCTGTTGTTGACTTTGCCAACAAAGCTCCTTTATTCCATTAGTTAGAGCTGGTGCTAACAAGGCTAAGGTCATGGTTGTGACAGCTTTGCTCTGCTCCATGACTTAAGAGCGCATCCCTAATCCCAGCCAGATGTCTAACAATTGCTTGTCACTAGACATGGGGAACCTTCAAGAGAAGGTGTGGATCAATGATGATCAATCATGATTCTTGGGGGAAAAAATCCTTAATGTGGATCCCAAGGGTCAAGCCTGGGAAGAATTAAAAATGAAAAGTTTATTTTCAATTGCTTCCCTCTTGCTGTGTCTTTCTTTTACTAGGTACCAACCCAAGCTCTTCTTCTCTAATCAAGTTCCCTAGAAGCTCCATCCACTTGCAAATGAAAGGCTTACATAAGTATGACAGAGAAGATGGCGCTTCAGGGCTGAAGGGGCAATGGGGCTGGTATTTAAAGCAGTATGGATGAGAGAGAACCCTGGAATGGGTTTACAAAGCACTTTACAAATATTAGAATTCATGAGTTTAAATCTTCTTTTGGCACAATGGCAACAGGCAACATCAAAGAAATAAGAACTGATTGTGCAAGAGCTTTCCAGTCAGCTATTTAAGTAGAATAAGAGTCAGATAGTAAGTGGGAAAAGAGCTGGTATATCTTGGATCAAGTGGTGAGTGGAAGGTACAGTGAGAGAGTACAGCATAGAGACTATGGGGCGGGGTATGGGACCAGAGAACCTCATGTTTGTGTTTTTGTTGTTGTTTTGTGTTCTGTGCTTGGGACTTCTCCCTTTGTTTCATCATTGTGACCACTAAGGACATTCACAAGAATCCATGTACTGTATCAGTTGAGCTTACTGCCTATTTCCTATCCCTAGTCTATTTGAGTAGCTTGTTTCTTTCTCTCTATTATTGTCACTTTATCTCTCTCTCTTTCTCTCTCTCTCTCTCTCTCTCTCTCTCTCTCTCTCTCTCTCTCTCTCTCTCTCTCTCTCCCAGTCTTTCTCTTACTTTATTGACACTTTGAAATAGATCACTATAACTTCCCTAATAACCCATCTCCTTATATTAAGCTAGTAAACTAGAGCTATTAACCAAAACAAACTAAAATATTGGACAACAATGCCCATTTTTCATCCATAGTCCCCCATAATGCTGTCTTTGCCCTTTCCCTCATTTCTCCCATAGAATTTGCCTTATATTTTATCTTCTCAGTCCCTTCTTGCCTTAGGAGATGAAATATAAGTTGATAAAGCATTATTCAGATCAATACATTAGCTAGATGCTAACGAATGAGACATAGAGAAAAGGCTGGTTTATTCTTATGACATAAAACTTTTCATTCCAAGTAATAATAATGAGTGAGAAAATTTAGACCTTTAAAATTCAACTATGGCTTAAACTAGAAAAAATAGTGGTGCATAAAGAAACAACAATTAGCAATTAGTAGGTTATTTAGATTACAAACTCAAGTTAGACTTTGTTCCCTCTTTCCTCAAAAGTAGAGAAAAATGACAGAAGTTTAAGCCTGCTACTTATCAGTACCTGAACTTGACAACCACATACAAATGAGTCTGGCTGCCTACTTTCTAGAGGAGGCAGAGAATTATGAATGTATGATTGCATGATGGGATATGTAAGTATAGCCTCAGAGGTTTATGTGTGGATGTAAACCAATTAAATTTAGCACTTCCTGAAATTACTTTCTGCTGTCTGGATGAGAAATGTTCACAAGAAGTAGTATTTAGGTGAAAAATCTTAACATGCAAACCTGGACTAAGTGATTTGTTCAAGGTGACAGAACGTTAGAGATAGAGTTAAAAGTAGATATTGGCAAAAATTGATTCCTCATGATCTAATTCTAAATACTCTGCAAGTTTATCTGAGAGTGTCCTAGTGTATACTAGAACCCTAAAACTAAGTGTTTGGTATGGGATTTGAGGCAATCAACAGGCAGCAATAGAAACATAATTGATTTCCTCCGTAAAGGGTGATCAATTTCATCAAGAATGACACACCAAATTTTAAATATCACATTTATAAATATTTTTCTTGAGAAGGAAAGAGCCCACTTAACATTACAATGTTTTCCACCATCCATAGCAATTAACTATGAATGATGAATTATTTCTTCTGTTTATTCTTACTAAGATGGTATTGAATTTGAAGGATTGTGAACAAAACTTTGTATTAAAGTATGGCTTTAATTTTAGTCTAGGGAAAAAAAATGGAGGGGGGTGGGGATGGAAGGTAGAAAAAAATCATCTAAAAAATCCTCTCTGAGACATTTAAATTCTTAGGTTCTTAAACACCATCATGAGAGAATCCAAATCAGGTTTTTCATATAACATTGAGAATTATTAATATGCAGCTATGATGTTACTTCTAGAATGAACAGGAGAAACATGAAGTCTTCGCCATGTCATTACATAATCGAATGGTATCTTTAGCAATTTAATTCTGGCCAAATTATAAACCAAATTTCATCTCATTAGCTTCCCCCATCCCCAAAGTCTTCTCTCATTAGAGATATTAATTTATTTCCTCCCCCTTATTTCTATAAAGGTGTTCTGCTTTAGTGTTATGTCAGGAGAATCTTAGAGACGGAAGAGACATCAGAGGCCTCCTGGCCAAGAATCTGAAAACATATCTCCTTCCCAACATACTTAACAAATGATCATCTAGCCTTTGTTTCCAATCCCCCCACTGAAGGGTAGCCCACTACTTCCCAAGCATCCCATTTCACTCTGAATAGAACTAGTGTTAGTAAGTTCTTTTTTTAAAATGGAACCAAAGTTTACTTCCATTGTTTCTAGTCCTGAAGCTAACTGGAATGAGTCTACTTCCTCCCTCATGTTGTGGTCTAAAACTTGAAGGTAATAATCATGGCATTTTTTCCAGGCTAACTATCCTCACTTTCTTCCATTGATATTCAGATTGAACACTCCTGAGATCATTCAGCATCCTGCTTGATCTCCTCTCTAGACTTTTCTAGTTTATCCGTATTTTTTCCTAAAATGTTGGCATCATATCTGGCATAATGTAAGTACTTAAACTTGTTGACTGACTGATGTAATTTCCCTGGAACCATGTGTTCATTTGACTGTTACAATATGATTTTAATTTCAAGAAACAAGGACATTATAGTGAGCTACATCTTATTTTGCCTAAAATCTGATAACAAAAATAAAAGTCCAGTGAAAAGGAAAGGCCCTTTAATTTTTTTCCCCCAAACTGTGGCCATATCAAAGGCCTAACATAGCTCAATTTTTCTCATCTGCTTTAATAGAAAAATAGTGTCCAGAATGGTGGCTCAGTGTTAGGGGTCAGGGAAGAGAAAGGATAACAATCTTCCTACTGTACTTCTGTACTGATACATGAAGCATTATGTTTAGTCTTGGGTGCTGTATTTTTGGAATGGCAAAGACAGTGTTAGAACACTTAAAAATAAGAAAACAGTATTTGGCTAAATAAATGCTTGCTAACTTTCTTCCTCATGAAGTAATCCATTTCATTTGGGAGAAGCCCTAATTCTTTGACAAATTACAAACTGAATGATAATGATAAACAGAAGCAAGTCCAGAGGAGGGTGTCTGAAATGCTCAAGACACTCAAAACCATGTCATGCAAATACTCATTGAAAGAACTGGGGATTTTGAGCTTAGAGAAGACTTAGAGGGGAAATGATAGCTATCTTCATATGTTTAAAGAGCTGTCCTTTAGAAGAGGAGGAAACATGATGAAACAGAAAATATAGCTGACTCAGAGTCAGAAAACCTTGGCTAAAATCCAGGTTCTGTCATTAATTAGCTTTTTGTCCTTGGGATAGATAATTTATTTCTCTGAGCCACCATTTTTCTCAACAAAAATGAGAGATTTGAACTAGATGGTCCCTAATGTCCTTTACAGATAGATCATTTTAAATTCTAGACTTTTTTTTTTTTGGTTTGAGAACAAAGGATTCCCAGCTAACAGCAGTAAGTGGAAGACCCAAACACTTGTTGTAGGTATCATTACACCACAAGAAGTACTTTCCTAAGAATTATAGCTTCCCCCCCAGTGAAATGGATTACTTCATCAGAAAGAATATTAACACACATTCATTAATCCAGGCACTATTCTCTTCTCTTTAAGTGTTCAAACAACAGTTGGATGACTGCATATTGGAGATGGAGGGAAATAGGATTCATCTTGAAGCAAAGATTTGGACTAGATGCCTTCTGAATTTCCTTCCAACTAGGTCTCCAGTATAGTGATTGACACTTTCATTAAGTCCATGAACTCCTCATTGGCCAATGCCTCCCATGTAACTCACAATATCTGGTTAGCTGCTCCAGCCATGTTTCACTGCCCTCCCACACCATCCTCTCACCAGCTGTCTTGCAGAGAATATGAACCCTCTGGGCTGTTCCTGAATCCCTTACCAGTCCTGGAACCAAATTCTAATCAATACTTCTAATGCTAATAGAAATAGGTGTAATGGCTTATTCCCATGTTGCTCCACTGTGACCACTCCTATAATTTTCCAAACCAAATACCCTTCCCTGGCCATTACTCCCCTATTAGCAAGTAAGATCTTCGAGAATAGGGAGCTTCTTCTTTTTTTTTTCCCATATTCAGTTTTGTACATAACACATTGTAAGCAACTACTAACCTTTTTCATTTATTCATTCATTTCTATCACATCACGTAACTCTACAAAAGACAACCTTCTTAGATTTAGTTTTATTCCTGTTTAAATAATTATGTCAATAGTGATGGAATGTTTCTACTTCCTGTAATTGAGTTAGGAATAAAAGGGATGCCTGTGTAGAAACATTCCCCTTCCACCTTGTTTTCCCATTTCATAACCTCAGGTGAGGACAATCATGAAAATGGACATATTCCCTATTTAATATATACTTTTATTAAAGCCCATTGACAATGGGGGCAGTTTTGTACAATTAAAACTAAGTGTTTTGTGAAATAGAGCTTGTGTCCAACCAGTGCAAGAAGCATGGCCTTAACTATGTCCAAGTAATTGAAATCCATGACTTCTTACATGTACAAGGGCTATTTTCTGCATATATGCCCCTGTACTTATTTTATTAATGTGTATTAAGCATCTGATTTCAAATAATCTTTGGCCATATTTACCGTTATATTCACATTTAGCGCCTGGGTGATCCAAAACATGTTTTTTGGTTTGGTTTTGCTTTTTGCAGATATAGGTATCCACACCTGCAACATCTACTGATATAATTACATATGTTTAGGTTTGCAGAATCAATTAGTAGAGTCACCATTTAAAAGATCTAGATTGGATCTACATTTAAGCTACACTGCCACCAAGTGACAATAGGGACCTTGCTTTTGTGGTCTGATTTGCTAATTTAAACTGAAGGTATGAATACCTGGAGGATTGATATTTGCTTATAATCAGGAATATGCTATAGCCGACTGTACCAGCTCCTGAGAGCCTATTGTTAAATTTTCAGTGTTAACATTATAACTTGGAACTAAGTAAACACTAAAAATCTGGGCTTGATTTCCTGTTTTGTTGGTTGTCCAGGCTTATGAAAGTAATAGAGAAAATGTCGATAGTACAGATTAGCTTAAAAAAATGTGCCCGGAAAAAAAAAGTGCCCTGCATACATTACCCTCCCACCCCCAAAAGCCAGTTGTTAAACATTTACCAACACAACATTGCTTATAATCCTGTTTTAGATCTTCTAAAAAATACCTATCCCTCTATTAAATCAGCTAAGCTAAAAAACGTGCTTGATTTGAATATGATACCAATAATTCATTAGAAAAAAAAACACAGCAATTTCAAGTGCCAAAATACAACTGAAGTATATTCTCAGGGACAGCAAAAAAGAATGTAGAAGAGACTTAGGTTCAGGTGTCAACTTGAGGTCATACAGTGCTTGTGGGACCTGGAACATGTATCCTTTCTCTCATTACTTGTTTCCTCAACTATAAAATTAGGGAACAGGCTATATTATCTCTAAGGCTTAATTGAGCCCCAATATTCTATCATTCTAATCCTTAACTCTAATCAGTTACTAGCTAATATAACCCTATTTTCTACTCAGATACAGTTTAAAATGTATATTTCTCTCTTATCCTCAAACCTTATCTTAGAATTAATTCTAATAGTCCTCAGTTTCCTTTATAAATTGAGTAGTTTGGACTAAATGGCCTCTAAGGTCCTCTCCAACTCAAAAACATAATGAATTTTAAGAAAGAATATCTGATATTAAATGAATCATTCTCTGTAAAAATTATATCCTGTGGGCTATAAGATGCATACCTGTCTTTTTTACCTTCCTTCCTATTTCTTACAGATACATAGTCCTAACTTTGCAACAAGAGTCTTTGCCAGCTCTTCCTACATATCTCCAAAATCTGAAGTAAGGCTCTTCTGCTTATGCTGTTAGAATCACACACACACACACACACACACACACACACACACACACACACACACAAAGTTGTTTTCCTTATAATAATATGTGTCCAGGGCAGCTAGGTAGAACAGTAGATATAGCTCCAGCCAGGAGTGAGGAAGACCTGAGTTCAAATCTGACCTCAGACACTTAGTAGCTGTGTGACTCTGGGCAAGTCATTTAACCCTATTTGCTCTAATTTCTTCATCTGTAAAAGAACTGGAGAAGGAAATGGCAAACCACTCCAGTATCTTTGCTGAGAAAACTCAAATGGGGTCATGAAAAGTCAGACATGATTGAAAGGACTGAACAATAACAACAACAATATGTGTCCATTAGTCAGGCTGATGAGGACACTTAAAAATTATAGTCAGTGCAAGAGTGAATAGAAGTTAAAGGAAAAGCCATTAGAGTTTGAGAAAGGTCAGAACATAGGATTCACAGAGAGAAGGGGACATGTGTATTAGAGATTTAATCTTGGGGTTGATCCAAACAATGGAAATAAGATATGATCCACTTTGCCAATTCAACATCGTAAAGACAAACACCTTTGAAAGATTTGAGAAGTGTGATCAACACAGTGACGAACTAGGATTCTAGAAGACTGATGATAAAATCTGTTACCTACCTTCTGACAGAGGGGATGGATGGTGATAGAGTACAAAACAAGAAAAAAATTTTTGAACATGTCCCATATAGGAATTTGTTTTTGCTTGACTACATACATTTGTTTTTTCTTCCCCCCCAACACTCTCTACAGTGAGTAGTGAATGGGAGGGAGAAAAAATATTTTTATTAATTAAAAAAAATTAAAAATCTATGTTCAGTATAAATCTATTGACAGCACACTATGTCCAAAGCTCTGTGTTAGGTATTAGGAAGATACACATTTGAGGGAGAGAGATTACATGTTATCAGAGAAATTCCAATTTAGTAAGGGAAATCATTTTTCAAAAAACAAAAAAAAATAGAGAGGGAAAGGTGGTTAGAGGTTTTAACAGGGAGCTACTAGTTAAGGGTCTCAGGTTGTATAAGGTGAGATTTCACTTAACTAACATTTGTTTTCTAGATCATAATAAGAGGCAGTGTTGTACAGCATTGGGTAGCTAGAGCTTGGAGAAAGGGATCCCTAGATTCTAATTCTTTCTCTGACTCTTACTGTGTAATTGACCCTGAGCATTTTATTGAACCATCATGCACCTCAGGGATTTTCCTGAGGCATTTGTTTATTCACTCAAGTGTAGTGGAATGAAGCTGGTTCAAAACTTACCTCTGTAACTTATCACTTAGATGACCTTAGGAAGTCATTTAACCTTTCTAGGCCTCAGTTTCCTAATCTGTAAAAAAAAAAAGATATTGGACTAGATGGCCTCCAAGCTTCCTTCCAACTGAAAAATCAATCGTCCTGTGATCCAGAGATGAGATTTCCCAGGGTTGAGCAAATTGAAGAAGGATTTCTAGTAATAAGAAAAGTCTTCATTGGACCTGTGTTCTTTTTTGGCAATGAGGAATCTGAGTTTTCTTTTTTCTTCCTCTTTTCCTTGTAATGTCATCATGGAACTATTAATTTAGTAATGGAGATAATTATTCAGGAGCCAACAGAAATACAATAGAGAAGGAAAGGTGATCAGAGGTTTTTAGGGAGAAATTTTGGTAAAGCTTTTACTAATGAGGGTCTCTAGGAGAATGAAAATGAATTAGAAGATAAATAAGTAATTGCCCCGCAGAACTGACTGATTGTAAACTACCAGGACGGGGCAGGACTTTCAGGAATTGGTCATATACAATATAATGTCTTTAGCCCTACAGCAATAAACTAGGGCATCAATCTGTGTGGTGAGGGAATGGGCCATCTCTATAATTGCCAGTACCACCTGCCAATCACCTGCCACACTTGAGGTAGACAAGCCAGCTCAGATGATGCTGCAAGGTTCCCTTAGGGTGAGCCCCAGTGAGGCCTGTGCCGAGTGTCCCAACCACCTCAACCACCATCTCCCCTCTGATCTAGGTGGAGACAGCCCAGTACCCTGTGCCAAAAGGCTGTGGAATCCAGCCCTGCTTCCAGCTTGGCCCCAGAATCCATCATCAGGGGAAGCGACCCTTGTGAAGATACGACCTTGCCAACTGCCTCTGTAGGGAACTGCACATCCTCCTGCTCATCAATCACAGCTACTGAAAATCCAAAAAAGAAATCTCTCACCACGTCTGAAGTTCTTGGTACCCTCAAATGCTTCAGTATCAGAAACAGATAAGATTTTATCAATGGAAATGAAACTAAAGGAGTTGGGCTACCATCTGCTTTGCTGCTATACCTCAAGGACTGTGGGCCTTTCCATCTGACTTATAGTTGAATTCACATGTTGCCCCCCACTTACTGAAATGACTGTGAAGTCCTTGATAGCAAGAACTATTTGTTTTTCTATTTTTATTTCCAGTGCTTTTACATAGTAAACACATGATACATGGATTTTTTTTTTCATTCATACATTCATTCACATAATGGTGAGGCAGGGAGAAGCTTGGACACCAACAGAAAAAGTTTGCAAAATTCCAAACAACCTTAATTTCAGAACACCCAAGATAGGAGGAGGGGCTTCCTCTCTCCTTTTTCCTCCTGGCCCCAGTCCTTACCTTACAAATCAATGATTAATCTAAGGGGAAAGGTCTTTGTTTTAAAGTTTTTACTGCACCTATGCAAATGCCATGGAAATTCATGGGTCACATTTACATTTGTCATGGGCTCCAGGCATTAATAGCATATTTAAAAGTCATGATGTCACTGCTATTAATCAGGCCCCTTTGGTGCCTTTGCTTCTGCACCATCGATTAATCACCAGCAGTCTACAAGCTCACATATTTGGAAAGGCTAAGTTTGGAGCCATAAAATATGATTTATTTTTTTTAAAGTAGCATTATTAAAGATGAATTATAAGCTCCCTCTTTTGGAATTTCCTTAGGAACAGTCTGGCATTTCCAAAGTGGACCTGAAACTCTTGTTCTGAAGTCCAAGGAACTCCAGCGGTCCTGGTGGAAGGGGTAAAAAAAAAAATTCCAATGACACTTCTAAGATGCAGCTTTTGCATTCCTTTAAAAGGACTTTAGCTCACATGCAGTTCTGTTGTTCCTCTCCATCTCTCAGAGAAGGAAAGAGAACTGTCACAGTTATTCTGACAAAGAAAAGGGATATTGAGCTAGAGAGGACACAGATGCAAACTCTAATAGATTTACTTTTCTTGGAGCCTTCTTTTGGGTCATGGTTAGTGCTACTCTGCCCAATAAAGGAAAGTTTGTGAATTTTATTTGCTTTGTATTTTGTGGTGTGATCTTAGAGTTTGACTACAGTAGATTCATGTATTGTAGCACCAAGAGACTGAATGGGATAGAAAAGAAAGACTAAGTGGAAAAATAAAATAAATTCAGGAGACTGTAAGAGAGAGAAAGGGAAATAAAACAAAAAGCAAAAGAAGAGATATGATAGGTCATGAGAAAAAGAAGAAGATGTTAAGAGAGGGAGGAGGAGAGAAGGGGAAAGCACTGAACAAAAGGGGAGAAAAATGACTTGAAGATGAGTCGATATTGTAATCGCGTGAAAGAGACAGTAGATATCCTATCAGTGTGGAACAATCTGTTTATTCATTAACTATCTGAGATCTCTTGGCTCTGATTGATCTGTGCTCTTCAGATGTCTGCATGGCTCCAAAATTGGGATGTAGACTCTGAACTGAGCATTCCACATCGTTGGTACTGATGAATAGTATCACCTTCTATTTATGAGGGATTCTAAAGCACTCAACATGCTCCATGTGAATTGCCCATCTAATTTCTTTCCAAATCTTCTCTGCAATACTTATTATTATTGTTCCTGTTCTACATGCAGAGAGATTGAAGCAGCAGGGAACTTAAAAACTCAGTCATGAGACTATTTTCTAGTTCATGCTTTGGGAATCAAGCGCCAACTCTTCAGTGCTGTCATTTTTGTGATTTAACAAGGACAAGAATATGCACTTCATGTCACTTAACTTGGGTAAGTCACTTAACCCCAATTGCAAGAAAGGAAGGAAGGAAGGAAGGAAGGAAGGAAGGAAGAAGGAAGGAAGGAAGGAAGGAAGGAAGGAAGGAAGGAAGGAAGGAAGAAAGAAGAAAGAAAGAAGGAAACTCTGTCCCTGTTGCAATATATCACAGGGCTTTCTTCCTAAGTTACAAAGGCAGAATGGCATAATCAAAAGAACACTGCATTTGGAATGGGAGACCCTTGGGTTCAAATCCTACTTCTGTTATCTACTACCTGTGTGACCTTGGGAAAGTGCCTTTACGTTCCTCAAACTCAGTTTTTCTGTATCTGTAGAAGCAGGGGGATGTACTATATGAGGTCTATGATCTCTTTCCTAAATCTCTGATGTTAGAGCATCATCTCCTTTCTCTAAACCTTGATTACATTCCTTCTCCATACTGTTGTGGTGCTATACTCACAAAACAGAAATTTTTATTCCAAACTCAGAAGAAGTATTCTATAATTTTGGAAGAATTAGGGTGGTTCTTCTATATCTGCAATGTCTTTAGACAGTTGCTACTAGTAATAAAAAGGGCAGGTTGCAAAATAGATTAAATGTTGGGTTTTACGTGAATGTGAGGATCTATAAAAATATCTCATTTATTGGGTGAGAAACTATAGGGCAGTGAGAGGAGTGTAGGCTTTGGATCAAAGAACCTAGGTTGATATACCATTTCTGAACTTTTCTATCTATGTGTTCTTTGTCTTTAAACTTTTTTTTTCTGGACCTCAGTTTCAACATCTGTAAAATAGGGGAGGAGCCTAGATGGTCTAGGAGGTGCTCCCAGATCTGAGATCTTTGATCCCATGTCTTTGCTTGATCCAGCTCATTTTTTCATCTCAATTTTTCCCCTTAACCCCTGTGAGATATTAGCTGAAAGGAAAAGAGGGGAAAAGACTGCTTCAAAGGCAGTAGGGGCCACTGTCTTGCTCTCTACTTTCTCAGTTCCTACTGTACCTGGAGAACTCCAGAGAAGTATATTTAATTATGAGTGTGTGTGTGTTTATAAGGTATCTCTGGACACTACACTGTTTAAAAGAAAATCCCCTGTGACCTTGAGATTTTGTTTCTGTAGTCCCTAAGTCTGAGAAAGAATCCATCTGTGGCCTGGAAAATTCAAAATTTCCCCAGCGCTAAGGAGCATGTGAGTAATATAATTTGGGAGTCATTTTCTTCCTAGCTGGAAATACTGAAAAAGGAAACAAAAAAAGCTAATGTATAAGTTTCAAATTTTCTTGTTAGATGATCTACTGTCTTTCATAAGACACTTGGCTCCTGGACCATTAGCTAAGCTCTGTGTGACATACGGAAGTCAACCAGTCAATAAGGATTTATTCAGCACCTATTATGTAAGTGACTGTGCTAAGTGTCTTATGAAAGTTATCTGATTCTCAAAATAACCCTGAAATGCAGGTCTATTATCATCCTCATTTTATAGTTGGGGAAAATGAGACAGACAGAGGTTAAGTGACTTGTCTAAGGTCACACAGTTAGTGAATATCTGAGGAAAGATTTGAACTCCTCTTCCTGACTTGAGTCCCAGTGGTCTGTTCACTGCACCACCTGGTTACTTAGCTTTCAAGGGAACAAGCTGTGGGAGCTCCATTTTTAGGGCTCAGGAAAAGGGGAAAAAAGAATCCCTGAAGGAAAGACCTTGAACTCTGAAACAGCCTTAATTTATACTGAATTCATCACGTGATTTGCCGGGTCTGGAATAAATGGAAAAGAAAAAAGAAATAAAATAAAAGCTTCCTTTGCTTTCTATTGTCACAAGTGGTGGCAGCTCTGATGTCAAGGAGCATTCATCCCTTAAAAAAAAAAAGAAAGAAAGAACCAATACTGTGATGCTTGTTCTCTGTTTTAATTAGAATTCTTGCTTGCTAACAGCCTGACTTCCTTCCTTTAGGTCTAGCCTCATTTCTCCATCTCTTCTTCGCTTGAACTAATTCAAATGACTCTAAATAACTGTTGTTTAAAAAGGCCTGCATATCTCTTAGCTAACTTTTAATTATATCGATAATATAAAAATTGTAAATTGGTAGTCCTTTTCTCCTCTGCTCTCTCTTCTTTTTCATGGACTTTTCTGCATTTTTTTTTTACTGAAAGAGCACATTTCCGGTCATAAAGAAGTGGACTTTGGGGTTCAAATCTGTCTTTAACATTTCAACATTCCAAACACAGCAAGAGTATGGGAAGAAGAGCTTTAAATCTACCCTGGACTGCAGAGAAATGGACCCAAATGCTAACAATATTCCTCCCCATTAGCTTTAATTAGATTGTGTCCTAGTGGAACAAATATTTCACATGAGGACAGAGCCTAGCCTCCGGGGTCACTTTTGCTCCCACACTCCTCTAACACAAGAACTGTGTTACAACAACCCTGCCAATCATTTGATGCTTTGCCTTTTTTCCCTCTCATAAGCCCATGCCTTTTATTTGATTTTTTCATCTTTTTTTTTTCTTTCTTTCCATAGGGATGTGGACACTAGGGGGGAGGGCTATATAGGGGGATCAGGAGAAGATGTTATCACAGCCTGGAGAACAAGCTAAATCAGACCTAAAGACGATTCTGCCTTTTTTTTTCCCCTTCTGTACTCTCTACATCATTTCCTTTGTCTTCATCATTTACCCTCCTTCCTTCTTTGTTTCTCTACTCAAGAAGACAATAAAACTAAATATGTTTGCCTTTGAACCATCTGTCTGCATTAACGCTATGGCATGAGAAAGAGCAGCCATTATATTCCAGGGCTGGAAGCAGGAAACTGTGATTGTCCCCATCTGGTTACTACAGAGTTTAAAGTGAATCAGTATTGTATAGCTAGGCACATTATCCCAAAGAACCTTTGGACCACATTTCACTTGTCTTCCTCTAGTTTAAATTAAAAAAGCCATCATCAGCATCCTATAGCATAATTATTAAGGTCAAAATTATATTCTTTTTTGAATGAATAAGAAAAAAAATCTATTAAGTGCTTAAAGTGTACAAACCACTATGGTGAGATTTTACCAAGGCTCTGATTTTTATCCATATATGGAGCTCCCTCTGTCAAATCTGATCAGCAACTGCTCAGCAATTTATCATCTTAGAGAGATGCCCTGAGTGCAGAGAAGTTAAATAATTTGCTTAGGTCATGCAGCCAGTCTGCATAAGTGATAAAATTTGAATCCAGGCCTTCCTAACTCTGAGACCAGCTCTCCATTTAGTATACTACTTGTTGCTTAATTATAAATTATATAATTAAATAAGTCAATACATTGCAAGTCGTCAGAAAAAAAAATTGTGTGAAGAAGTAGAAATTCCAGTCATCATGAGAGAGAGCAATGATAGTATTCATACTCCCTTGATGTCAACACAGTGTCAAGAGATGCTAGAAAGGGCTCTGGTATATTGGGTGAATGCGCAGTGAAGGATTGGTGGAGGAAAAAAAAATATGAACAAGAGGAATAGAGGAAGGACACTGACAGTGGCTGAGTTGTAAATTTAAGCTTTGGAGAGAATAGGCACAACAATAAAATCACAGGCTCATTGGTATAGCAGAATAAGGCCACTTACATATTCTGATAAAATGCTATATTCTCACACAATTCAATAGAGGATATAATCCAGGTAGCTTTGCAATAGTGGGGATAAAACTAAGCTAATCCATCTATATTCTCTTCTTTGGTAGCCAGGTGACAACATACCCATCTAAAATTAACCAGTGTACGGAAAAAAGAGCAATATCAAATAATCCGATGTAAAACTGAGGGTTTTTTTGAGAGAGGGAACAAACACATGATTTCTCTGCTATAGAGAACCTCCACTGTAGAAACACTCTCAACCAATGCATATAAGCAGCTCAACTATAAGTTACCTTGCTAAAAATCCATCTGGGACATTGAAAGGTTAATTGATTTGCCCATATTCACCCAGTTAGTACACGTCACAGGCAGGACTTAACCTTAGATCTTCCTGATTCCAAGGTTGGCTCTATTCACCATCCACAAAAGCTCGCAATGATTTATTACCTGATTAAATTGCTTAAGACTACTTGGTAGTTTGGACTGAGTATATAATTGTAGGCTTTGGCTACTTTGGGGACTTACTTTGAGGAGTAAGAAACAAGAATTGAATCCAGATTTATTGCAGCATAATACTTGGCTGTTTATGGCTTGGCCCTACCAGGTTTTGATGTTTCTGTTGACTTCGTGATGCAAATCATGGTTCAGAACCTCTGGGCAGAGGAAAGGAAGAATTAATCCTTCTGAAATTGGCACAAGACAAGAAACTAACCTGACCCATTCAAGTCTGGAAAACCCCTCACCCCAAATGTGTGATACATTGAAAAGCTACAACTGTTACAGCAGAGAGCAAGTCTGGCCCAATTGCAAAAATTATGGTAAGACAATAAGGTTACATATGCTGATCAAATAATTAAATTGTCTGAAGTGTGCATATGTGTATGAGGGGAGGAATTAATAAGGAAGAGGGGAAAGGAATACACATTTACTAAGTGTTTACTATGTGCCAGGCACTTGTAAATGCTTTACAAATATTATCTCATTGTATGCTCACAACAACCCTGGGAGTAGGTGTTACTAAACCCCCTTTGACAGTTGAGGAAACTGAGGTAGAAAAAGGTTAAGCAACCTTCCCAGGGTCACATAACTAGTAAGTTTCTGAGGCTAGATTTGATCTCAGGTCTTCTTGAAGGCAGCTAAATGCACAGTGGATAGAGTGCCTAGCCTAATGTCAGGAAGATTAATCTCCTACCTATGTGACCCCGGGCAAGTCATTTAACCCTGTTTGTCTCAGTTTCTCCTCTGTAAAATGAACTGGAGAAGGAAATGGCAAACCACTGCAGTATTTTTGCTAAGAAAACTCCAAATGGGGTTGTGAAGAGTTGGACATGACTGAAAAATGACTGAACCTTCCTGCCTCTAGGTCAAGGACTCTATATATTATGCCACCTAGCTCTCTTTGGCAGCTAATGTAATGCCCATATCTGAGGTCCCACAAGCCTTTGGTATTTTCAAATCTCAGTCCCTTGTGCCATTGTAGGATAAAGGGTATATCTAAGGTATTTCCCTAGCTTGACACTTGGTCTCTATGGCTGTGGCAGAAAATGAACCAATTTCCATAAAGAGTATATGGGTGGGCTATTCATGGTAAATATTTAGTGACCATATTATTTAAAAGCTATAAAACAGAATAACCCTTCCTGAATTCAATAACTGAATCTTCTTGTGGAATTCTTTCCCGAAATATTTCTGCCACAACTGAGATAGGATAAAAAGAAGTATGTTAGGATGAAGTACCAATGAATTATGATTCTTCTTTTATACCCTAAGGAAAGAAAGGATTATGAATTTTCAATTGGGAAGAGAGTTTAGAGTTCATCCAAGCTAACTCCTTAATTTTAGAGATGAGAAAACTGAGGCCCAGAAAGTTAAACAAATCTCACTAGGTCTTATAAGTAGCAAGAATCAGTGTTGGGATTCAAACTCAAGTTCTTTGAGTCTAAAGTCAGTGTGGATATATAATGCTACCTTCCATAAGACAGAATGGATAATTCAGTAAAACTAATTGATATCACTGTTCAACCTAGTAGAAATATTTGTTTTTCTTTTGTTTTTTTACTCCAGGTAGAAAATATGAAGAAGTTATGTCTTTGTCAAGAGCTGAGGTCAAAGAGGAAATTAAAAGAGGTCAACTTAAAGGCATTTACTTCAGCAACTTTTTTTTTTTTTACTAATTGGGCATTCTTTTCATTGAAGGAATGTGAGAATCTTCTGGAGCTATGCATTTATATACCATTTCAGAAGGCAGTAGGAGATTTATATTTCAGTGATTATAATGTACTTATATAATAGGACCCTAGGGTTAATATGTGTTAAGGTCAAATTATTCTGGGCAATAAAAATAAACACTAAAATCTTGTTAAGAGAATTATGGTACTTCTGAAGACCCCCTCAGGCATGGAAGTAGAACCAAGAAAGCAAAGATGAGGAAACATTCATTTCCATCTTCAATTAAAGCGTGCTAACATTGTACTCAGGAAGCTGCCTTTAATTCCAGAGATTCTACAAAATGGCAAGTCACTTAGACCTGAAAATGTAATGCATGGAAGCTAAGGAAATCCTTTCAAAACACCTGTCACCTGCTATATATGCATATGGTAGCCATGAATACTAATCTGACAGTAGAGTCTGGCAGACCCTGATGAAGAACACTGCCAAAGGAATAGCAGCCCAACAGTAACTGGTGTGCCCAGAGAATAAGACTGAAAAACCCCAGGCAGAATTAGAGATCCAGACTGCTTAAAAACATTGATGGTAAGAGGATAAGGGAGAATATGATATTAATTCCTTGACAGATAGGTTGATGAGGAATGCAGAAGGTATGCTCAGCACCTTGTACAAATCCATATATACACATATATAGACACACATACACAAATATGTGTGTATATGTTTGTGTATGTATGTGTATATATATATATATATAGAGTGTATGTAAATATGTAGGTATGTATACTTGCATATATTTATATATACCTATTTATATATGCATATACATATGCATACATATATATTCATATTCATACTCCTGTCAATCAATACACATTTATTAATTGTCTACTATGTGCCAGACATACTGCTAAATTCTAGGGATACAAAAAGAGGCAAAAGAAAATCCCTGTCCTCAAGAAACTATAAGTTTCTTATAATCTAATGGTATATGGTCATTTATAAGATTATATATGACAATATGTATGTATGCATATATCAAGATCTATACATCTGTACCTCTAACTATATATGCTTGTATTTATGGTAATATCTTGATATTTTCACTTGAACCATTTACCTGTCTTGACTTGGATCAAGTTCCAATTTGTAATACTTGCATAGATTCAAGTTTGTCTATTTGTGACCTGTTTCTCATTATTATTCACTTTCTTTCTGTTGGTCATCCAGATTCCAGTACCTTACCATGAGTCCTTATTAGGTGGCAGGGAATTGTCAATCAACTGAAATTTCAATGACTTGGTAGATATTTTATTATAAAATCTAGCTTCCAATAAGAAGCTATGGCATAAGTGAAGTGACATAGTACTTGTGTCATGCCATCGTTGTAAACGTACCAAATGATATATAGGTTAGGGAAGTGTTGGGGGGGGGGGAGTGGGTGTTATGGAACTGATGGAATGCACATGTTTAATAATGTGTTATGTAATTTGTTGTTGCTTATAGTTTTCATCTTGATAACCTTATCTTTGGTCCCTGAACTTCATACCTAACTCGACTTTTTGCAATCGAATATACCAAGTTCCTTTTAATGTTAATAGAGGAGGCAGAATGGTACAATGAAAGGAACACAGGCAATTAGGGATTGAATTTCCATTTTTCCAATAATTACTTATATGACTATAAGTTACTTCATGACTCTTTACTTTGCCTTTCATGCATTCAAATACTGACTAAAAAAAAATAAGCAGTCTTGGGGAAACACATACACATAGATATATATTTTCTCAGACACAGATATATTATTTTGACCACCATGAACACAAGGTAAGAATAATTGTAAGTTTTAGGAAATCCCTTGCAAGACCTAAGGAAATGATTTCCTTCACATCTGTTCCTAAATAGCTCATGATCCTTGACAGAGTAGGGAGACTGGTGTCACGATAATGATGTGAAAATTATGTTTCAAAAGGTTTCTCAAAATAGGAACTTATTCAAAAGGGAAATTCCATATTATAAATCCCGGGCAACACAAGTCTTCAAGAATTCTAGCTAGAAAAGCTCACTAATCATTTTAATTATCCAGATGTGTTGATTTTAAATTTTTAAATACTATGAGATAAGACTTAATTGAGACTGCAAATCTGTATAATGTAAAACAACTAGCTTGAGTAAAAGTAAAATGATTTGACTTAATAACCAAACTATGTCTATATCTGATAGAATGTAGGATTATAGAAGCTGTCATCATCTCTACATATCTGTTGATATTCTAGGAAAATGTAAGCTCTTTGAGGGTAGAGGTTTTCTGACTTTTATATTTGTATCCCCAGCACCTTACACAATGGTTGGCACAAGGTAAATGCTTAATAACTGCATTTTTGATTGATTGATTGCTCTGCATTACTGAAAACAGAGATTTGGGGATGGAGAATGGGGCATGGTTCTTTCAGCTAGAACATAAGGTCATAGATTTAGACCTGGAGAAAAGACCTTGGAGAGAGTGAATTGGTGTTCATTAAAACAGTCAAGAAAATGCATCTGTCCTGGCAAACACACAAGCTAGTCCAATCTCTGGGAGATTAAAAATCTAATAAAATGAGATAGTTAGCTCTCATTTTTCTTTTTTCAGACTGACCATATATCAAAAAGTGTTGAAGAACTTATGTGAGATAAAAATGATTTTTCAATTTAACATTGAGAAGATCGTTTGAGGACTTCATGAATGGTATCAGAAACTAAATTCTAAGTAGGTTTGGGCATGTATTGATTTATAGAAGAAAAAAAGAATAGGAGTACATGGATGCAGAGATAGAGTGAAAACTCTGCCTGTTGCACATTCAGTTGTGTATGTGTTATGGTAGTTGATGCTGAGGAGATATCATAGAGACAAATGACATCGGGGAGCATGTTGAGGTGGCATAGGAGGGAGTATAAGGGCAGAAGAGGAGGAAGTGCTCAGGCAAGAGAGGGATGGGGGGTGGTGGCTTCAAGATAAGGGAACACATAGGGCAATCTCCCTGCTGGTAGGGTGGTAGTCTTTCCCCCAGACAGATGCACACTTAGAGCCTATTCTTGCACCTCTGAATAACTGTGGGATTACTCTTTGGAAGGAAGGATTCAAAGCCTATTTTTCAGGTAAATCCTTTTCTGCCTTTATTCCAATATCATAGATTGTGGTTTGTCCTTCTGTCTCAAAGAGGACCATGACACCAGGGAGATGATGACATGACTTGAAATTGACTTTGATTTAAGTGAGGCAGAGCTATACAAAGTCACCAGCCTCATTTTCTCCTTCAGAGCCATCTCGGTCCAATGGCCAGATATCCGATATCAAAAATCATGAAAAAGGAAAGGAATGGAATGAGATAAGACAGATAATTGGAGTACAGGTAAAATCTAAAGTGGCCTCCTATCATAACTGTTTCAGATCACATCTAAATATATCCCTTCTATTTCAAAATCATTTACCACATCTCCTAGATTACCTGATATTCCTGATCCTGAAATTCATTTGACATGGAAAATACGTGATGTGGCTCAGCTACTTAGGGTAGGTAACCAAGAAGTCAACTTCATTAGTCTCTCAGCTCTGCCAACTGCACTTGATCTCTATGACAGAATTCTGAACCTTTAGCCTTTACACTGACCGGAGAACTATAGTCATGCTTTGAGCCCAAGTAGGATGAGGCAAGTATGGCTGGATGAGTAGCAATAAATTTTAATATATTTTAAGATACGATCTTAAAAAAAATAACAAAAAGTCTATGGACTACTGATGACTGATTGGTAGTATTATTTTTCAATAAATAGGGCTGACAGTCTTTGAGAGAAGCATGTCCTGTCCACCAGAAGTGGTCTTGTAGCTTGGATAGGGGTAGCCTATATACCCTAAGATCATAGGGTTAGAGTTTAGAGTTGGAAGGGAACTCATCTAGTTCTAATCCTTTTATTGGTAAGAAATCTGAGGCCTAGAAAGCTGAAGATACTTGTCCATGGAACAGAATGTATTTGAATTCCTATTTTCTAAAGCCACAGTGCTTTCTATTAGACCTGGGCTTCTTAACTGAGGTCTGTGAAATTTGGGTGTGTGTGTGTGTATGTGTGTGTGTGTGTGTGTGTGTGTGTGTGTGTGTGTGTGTGTGCAAACCTCTATCTATAAAAATTACATAAATGTATATACATATACACACATATTTAAAATGTAGTTAATCTCCTTTGTAATCCTATATATTCTATTTTATGCACTTAAAAGCATTATTCTATGAAGGGGCGATTAGGCTTTGCCAGACTGCCGAAAGGATCTATGACACACCAAAAAGGTTAAACTTCCCTGCGTTCATTTGTCACACTAAACATCTTGAGCCCATTTCAACTACTTTTCTCTAATTCCTTATTCATGAAGCCATTTTTTATGCTAAATTCTCTGGAAGATTCCATCTTAGGGAATAGCTAGGTAATTGATAAGTTGGAATTCTAGTGTACATATCAGTATCCTGTAAGGTTTTTCATTTTGTGGTCTACTTGGGCCTAATCATGGTTGGTGGACTACTAACATGGTACTATCCTAAGACACACCCTCACCCTTTATTGCAGCAATAGTTTGTATAAAAAGGCTTATAACACATATTCTAGCTCAACTGTCTATAAAAACTTGAGGTTTGCCCCTATCAATGAAAAAGGCTCATCTCCAGCATCAGTGGGGGTAGTAGAGTATAAAATCAGAGAAGAACCACCAGGCTACTGTGAGTTCTTCTGAATCCTGCTCCAACCTATCCTGTTTCAGTTTGATTTATTCGTGCCTGAGGAATTCCTCTCTTCACACTTCAGTAGTAATAGTCCAACTTGTTTGCAGTCTTCAGGGTCTCTAAGATTACTTCTAAAGGCCCTTGGTTTTCAGTAGTGTCAGTGATTTAGAATATACCCCTAGTATCCCATAGGCAATGTTTTCAGATGATTTTTAGATGATGAATGAATGATAAAACATTTATTAAAGCACTTATTTACTATGGCATGTTCTTTGCTAACTGCTTGGGATACAAATACGAAAAATGCAAAAGAGAGACAGTCCTTTCCCTCACAGAGCTTACATGTTAATAGGTTAAGACAAAATTGAACAGGGAGCTGGGAAGGGGAGGCGTATAGGGTGAGGTCCTCAGTGTGGTTTAGACCAGGGTGGGAAAGTGATGGGCAAGCCTCTTTCTAGGGAGGGAATTTCATCTATCACAATCCAGAGTGGTACTAAGGACAAATTCCAAGGTTGTAGTGGGAAGGGGATACAGATGAAGACAATGGCCATAGTTCAGACAATGTAAACACTATACGGTTGGAACAAAAATTCCAGTGTGATCTAAATAGGTACTTAGTGAGTGAATGAATGTAAATGAATGAAGTTAAAGGAAAAGGAACCCAGAGTACTAAAATTCACTTTTTGCATTAACTTACTCTGCTTTTCTCTATTTGAAACTTAAATTTTAATTGATATCAGGAACTCTTGGGGACAACTTCCCTACTCCATTTGCAGAATGAGCTATCCCGAGTTTGCCTATCAGCGCTTCATAAATCTTCTTGGTCTATTTCTTGCTCTTTCTTGCCTTTTTTTCCCCTCCCTTTCCTCCACAACACGGGACCAGCAATGTGCTGCAAGTCTCTAATTCTGGTGCCACTTTCAAAATGTTCCAGCCTTTTCCACACTCCGATTTTAATACTCCCATGATTGGGCAACTCAGGCAGACAGCTGTGTTGAGAGATTTTTCACATCATAACTCTATTAAATCAATCCTATTTGAACTCTCCCTTCTCACTACTTCACTGAAAATAACCTCCTGGGGACTGGAGGGTCTGGAAAGGGCAAAAAGCTTTTACTGTTGCTTTGGAGAAGACTTTGTGTATAAAGTGCATATCTGGCTGATCTGTGTGTTTTCCCCTACCAGGTTTACCTGTCAGTTCACAAATACATTAAGGGGAATACAGCATAATTACCAACTCAGGTGATGATTACTGGCAGGCAATAACAAGCCCTCTGTAAGCAACCACTTGGCAAGGCAAAGAAAATGGATGTTTTAAAAAATGATGCGAAAATCAGGGAGCCCATAGCACTGAGAGAAATATAGGCAAAGACCCTTATACATAATGGGTTTTTGAGTGTTTAACACAAATGTCCCGTCTTCTACCCCCAAGCTCAAAAAAGTTATAATTCTTTCTTCCTACTGTATGTATACTCATCATATTCATAATGAGAGAGGACTTTTAAAATCAAGAAATACTTCTTAATACCTAGAATGCCTTCCCTGAATCTTTTACCATAACATCCTTCTAGCTTAATGGACAGTGTTAGACTTAGATATAGGAAGACTGATTGCAAACCTTGCTTCAGATACAAGCTGGGTAACCACTGGCAAGTCACATCATCATCATCATCATCATCATCATCATCATCATCAGTATTTCTATAGCACTTTACATTTTGCAAACCTTTTTACATATATTTTATCCTGATGAAACTCTGAGAAGTAGATATTATTATTCCCACTTTAGAGATGAGGAAATTGAGGCATCCAAAAGTAAAGTGATTTGGCTAGGGCCTTAGATCTACTAAGGGTCTGAGGTTGACATGAACTCAAGGCGTTCCTTACTCCAGGTCCTATGCTCAATCTATTGTGCAGCCTTAGTCACCTTATCTATAAAAAAAGGATAATGCAATCTGTATTAATTACCTTGCAAAGTTATTGTGTTGCTCACATGAGATGATGTATTCAAAATGCTGCAAAATGGCAGTCATTTTCTTCAGTGCTAACCAAGAAAATATCTCCCCTTCAATGAATTCAAGGCTAAGTAAACAACTGAGATGTTCATAACAATAATTTTAAAATTAGCCCAAGATCTTTTAAAAATTTACTGCCTAATCATTTTGTTGTTGCTGAATAATATTCACATTTCTAATTTTTTTTTTTTATCTCTGCTGGGTCCAGGTCTAATCTAAGACCTTAAGTACTTCCTTCGAGTACAATGAAAGGCAATGGAGTGTGGCTGTGAGAACACTAAGCCTAGAATCAGAGGATTCGTAATTAAATCCCAGGTCTCCTATTTATCATTTTTGTCACCTTGAGAAAATTCTCTTCAACTCTCTGAGCTTGTTTCTTCATCTTTAAAATAAAGAATTTAGACTCAGATCTTAGATCTAGAGCTTGAAGTAACCTCAAAGATCATTAAATTTTTTTCCTTTTTTTTTAACAAATGAGGAAATGGAGGCTTAGTGGCATTCAGCGACCTACCAAAGACCACCCAGGTGAAAACTGCTAGAGGTAGCACTTGGACATGAGTTCTCTAAAGACAGAATAAGTACTCTTTCCTCTGTACTGTCATTTTAATGTACATTGTCTTATTTAATCTTTGCTGCATTCTTGTGATATAGGTAGAGAGCACTTAGTCTTCTTTATTCCATAAATGAGGAAATATGAAGTGGTTAAATGATTCCCAAAGACTTCAAGGATAGTAAGGAGCAGAATCAGCAGTACAGCTCAGATCTTCACACTGTGATGCTAGTATTTTTTTTTCCTGTTTACAAATGAACGGGAGGCATTCACAAGATTTTTTTCAAGGTAATGAATGGAATTGCCCAGATGATGTGGGCTGATATATTCAGGTTTTATCGGAGAATTTAGGCATTCTGAAAAGGGTACCATCAAAGAACATGGACAAGTAGTTTTCAAAGGAAGAAGTCTAAACTACCTATCATCAGCCTCATGAAACATGATTCAAATAGTAATTAGAGAAATGAGAATTAAAGCAATTCTGAGTTCCATCAATGCTCATCATTTTGGCAAAGTTAATCAAAGTAAAAAAGAAATGTTGAAGGGGCTATGGGAAAACAAGGATATCAAAGCATTGTTGGTGGTGCTATGAATTGGCCTAGTCATTCTGAAAAGAAATTTAGAACTCTGCCTCTCAAATTGCTAATGCGTGCATACCCTTTGACTCAGCAATACCACTACTAGACTTATATCCCAAACCTATGAAAAAAGAGAAGTATTCCTATATTTAGATATATATGTATATATTGATAGCTGCTCTTTTTTGTGGTGGTAGCAAAGAGCTAGCAACTAAGAGAGTGTCTATCAAATGGAGAATGGATGAATAAGTTGTGGTATGTGCAATAATGGAATATTATTCTGCTATAAGAAATGATAAAAGGAATGGCTTCAGAAAAGTCTTGGGTGACTTGTAAGAATTGATGCAGGTGGCACATAGGTGGCACAGTGGATAGAGCACCGGCCCTGAAGTCAGGAGGACCTGAGTTCAAATCCGGCCTCAGACCAAACACTTGACACTTACTAGCTGTGTGACTCTGGACGAGTCACTTAACCACAATTGCCTAAAAAAAAAAAAGGGTTGATGCAGACTGAATAAAGCAGAACCAGGAGAACAAATTATATAATAACTACAACATTGTAAGTACAAACAATTTTAAAAGACTTAGGTATGCAAAATAGTTCAATGACCAATGATGGATCATGCCTGCCAGAGTGTGATGGAGTCTAGGTGCAAATGAAACATACATTTTTCCCATATGACCAATTATGGAATTTGTGTAGCATGATTATGCATATTCATTACAAGGCTTTTCTTTTTCTTTTTTTTTTTAATGAGGGAGAGCAGGGAGAGAAAATAGACTTTTGTTTATTTAAAAAAAATAAAATTAAAGAAGAGTCCATGGTAGTAATGAAAGGGAAAACTGGACAAGATATGAAAGAAAGAAAGAAGAGAGGAGCTGTGGGCTTCTGAAATATGAATAAAACAATGGAAAAACATAAAAATGTAGATAGAAAAAAAAACTGCCTAGTCTTTTCTTTTTTTGTTCTGAGCTAAAATGGGAAAGACCACAAGTGAAGGAACATTTTGGAAGCCCTACCTGGGCATACAAAGCTATGGGCTGAGTTTTACCTTGGCAGGCATTGCATAGGTAATTAGACCTAGCAGCAAGGAGCGAATGCCCTTTCTGTGATAAGGCAAACAGACCGAAGAGCTTTTGCCCCTGGAGTGTCCAGTGCAGGCCAGCTGAAGCAAAAGGGTACAGTAAGCATTCACACTGAACAGCTGATTGAAGTACTGCTGTTCCACAGTGAGTTTAGCCCAGAAAGGTTTTTAAATGCCAAAGTGGTAGAGTATGGATTGTGCATAGGCATAAAACACTGTGAGTGGGGGAAAAGGGAAAGTTAAAAATTAAATAGGACATGAGATGCATTTGTTCTGCTCTGTTCTAAGTAAGTTTTGTGGAGCTGGGTCAGTAAGTGAGGAAAGCTAGTTTGGGGCTAGGATTACCCAGAGAACCTTGATGGCAAGTGTTATTTTAGATGGCAGATCAGGAGTCAGGTAGCAGTCGCGAGCTGTGTGCGGGGGGGGGGGGGAGATCACTTGAAAACATAGGCTCAAGGGTGGTAAGTTAATGGTTAATAGACAAGGACAAAGTAAATAGAAATGCCCAATCAGAGGGCAGAAGAATCAGAGAGAAAACAAAGGTGCTCCAAAATCCTACCCATTCCTCAAGGCCCAACTCTCTCAGGATCCCAGACTTAGAGTGAGCCTGGAGGGACCTTACTGGTCATTTAGTCCAGCTGAAGTCCAATGTGGTTAAGTGACTTAGACACTACCTCTTCCATAGAACCTTCCTTGACCTCCAAATAAAATTGTTCTTTTCTGTTTGCAAATGCTAAAAGATCTTGTTTGTCTCTTAAACACAAGTCATGGGGAAGCTGGGTGGCACAGTGGATACAGCACCAGCCCTAGAGTCAGGAGGACCTGAGTTCAAATTTGACCTCAGACATATGACACTACCTGCGTGACCCTGGGCAAGTCATTTAACCCCATTGCCTGGAGGGCGGGAAACATAGATCATATTTTATGCTATTTGTTTTCATGTCATAGTTCCTTTAATTCAATTCAACAAACATGAAGTACCTATAATATACATTGAGTACCTTTATAAGGCCCTGTTCTGGGAAGGGTAGGGGGAGTAATTCAAAGAGTGCTCAGTGAGGGAAGCTGATGAGCTGGTGTCTGTCTTCTGGGATTCAAAAAGCCAGAGGAGTTCATATATGTCCATATGTTGGGTTTGGCTGACAGGTCTACCCCTACCACTTCAACAAAAAAGATCTTAAACTATATGCTGCTATTTTGTAGTATGCTCAGCCTTTCTTTAAAACTTTAAGTGTAGTATTAGTATTCATTTTTAGCAGATATTTCCAGTAAAAAAAAAAGAAAACAAAAAATAAGGATGGAGGAGAGCCAAGATGATTGACTTGGATCTATACTCCATGGGTCTGGCCCTAAGTATAACTGTTTCCAGAGAAGAAGTACTTTCTGAAAATGAATCTGCTCACAAATAGGATAAAATAATCCATAGCATCTTACACCACATGGACAAATGGGGAATTCTTACCTTGTATAAGTATGCCTATTTTGTTTTAAACTTCCAGACTTAGACATTTTTTCTCCTGGGACATTTATCTAGTCAGATGTTAACTCTAAAATGCTTACTCATGTGCTAAAGTTAATTGAAAATCAGTAATACTTAGCAGACTATTCGTAGCCATTTTGTTACCTACGGGAAAGGAACGGGAACAGAATTTGAACCCAGGTTTTATGACTCCAAGTTCAGCACTCTTGGTCTATGGAAAAACAATCCGTAGAAGCTATTGTACCATGGCAGTACCTAAATTATTTCACAGTGACACATTGCCACCAAAATAATTTAAAAGCCTGATGTGGTGATGGAAAAAAAAAAAAAAGAAGATAGGAGACCAAACCACACACAAGTAAATGACCAAACACAAAGCAGCAGGGACCTCCAGGAACACAGAAAGAAAAACAGGATCCTGGAGAAGGTCTGATAAGGAGAACCATGGAAATAGCATTCGGCTCCCTCATGGAGACACTAATACTCACACCTAGGAGCATCAGTTAATTCACTCTTGGTATATCTGTTGTCTATGGTATAGACATGACACAAGATTTTTTTTTAAAGTGAATAGATGCAACCTGTCATAGAAACTGTCTAAGGATACGTTGTTGCACAGCACAGAATAAGAAATGCAGGGAAAACTGGAAAACAAAAATGATAAATTTAATAAATGAGCTATCTGAGGGAATAACACAAAGAATTTAAAGAGAGAAGAATTTTTTTTTTTATGAAGAGGTGAGAAAATGGGGGATGACATGACATCGCTCTGTTCCTTCAGATTCCAGAAAGGTGGCTACGATGGATCTGGACACCTGTCAACACTGGATATGGAAAGACGCTGCAAATGATGATGTACCTGAATAAAAAGAACGAAGGCACAGGCAGGCCATGAAAAAGGTAGAAGGTGGAAGGAAATGATGTAGCTGGTAAAGAGCAACTTGAAGACTGCTGAACTGACAGACAGCACTCGACTACAACAAGAAGAAGAGGGGGGAGGGGAGTATCATCTTATCACTGTGTGAACAATACCACTTGATTTATTAGCAGTAGGTTTGGCTAAGAGTTGAGAACATGAAGGACTCCAGATCACAGCATGTGAGTAGCTCCACTCTAGAAAATACATTGCTTTATTAGGAAAATCAAACATTTGCTAAGTGTCTGCATAATTCTGTCTTTGATTGACAGAGGGAAAAAAAAGTACTCAGAAAGAAGCCACAGTTTGGCTTTGGTTTTCTCCCCTAAGGATAGAGTTTTTAACAAGGGAGAGAAGAAATTTCACAATACTTCTTCACTTTCCTGGTGTTCTCTAAATTGGTTTGTCATTCCCCTAAACACAAAGCAGAGAATACTTGTTTAAAGTGTCAGAAGAGCTGAGGAATAAAGAACTAATAGTAATGCTTGACTCTACAGGCTGTGGTTAGAAGTCCCAGGAAGGCCCTGCTAACATCTAACTCTGAAGGAGAAAGAATTAGGATGCCAGAAAATAGTATCTTGTTCCTGAGAAGTTATAGCATTCGTTCTATGCAAGCAGGCTTATTCATTACAAGGTAAGTAAGAAGAGCGAATAGCTAGTGTTTGTACAGCCCTTTAAGGTTTACAGAGTACTTCATGAGTATTATTTCTTTTGACCCTCACAACAACCCTATGAGGTGGGTGCTATTGTTATTCTATTTTACAGATGATAAAACAGAGGCAGATAGGTTAAGTGATTTGCTGGCGGTCCTACACCTAATAAGTGTCTAAGGCTGCATCTAAATCCAGGCTTTTCTGACTTTAGACCAACCATCACTCTATCCATTGCGTCAAGCGACTTCTTCATAGATCTGGACTTGAGAGACACCTAAAGCAATGCTCTCAGACAGGTCAAGTGAGATGCCTAAAATAGGTCAAGTAAGTAGCAAAGACAGAATTTAAATTCAGGTCCTGTGATTCCAAGTTCAGCCTATTAATCTATGAAAAAGTCTACATAAGTCACTGTACCACAGCACTTCTGAAAATACTTCACAGTTACCTATGGTTACCATTCAAATCTGCTACAAATCTGAGATTGTGATGAAAACAATCTGCTTCTCCGACAAATTCTTTCATTTCATGTTACATTTGCTTTCTCTTGCACCATCCCTCCCCCCACTCCACTTGCCCTCCTTGGACTATTGCTGTGTATCCTTTTCTGACATTAGAAAAAGTTCACAATAAGTCTACAAACAAGAGCTGGTAATTGGACTATTACAGGCTTCCGAGGATAATCTGGGTAATTCTCAGCATTGTCCCTGAATGTCTCTGCAGTCCACAAGGAAGCTTGAAGAAAAGCCAGCTCTTGGTCTGATTTTTAGGATTCTATTTTAAAAGGCGGCCAACCACCACCGCAATTGGCCCTAATTGGTTCCCTTGTTGGCAGTCTCAGGAGAGGGGACAAGGGCTGAAAGAGCAGGGGAGACTAAACTCTCATTAATAGCAATGGTCTGATGGATCAGGGCTGAAGTACACAGGGGAATCGACTGAACTGCAGGGACCTCTCCACAGCCGCACCTGTCCAATGGGTAAATGAGATGCCAGCCTTGGGACTTTCAATTTAGTATTTCTCAACGGGAAAACCTGAATTGATTAAATGAGCAGCCGAGTGGCACCAAAAATGAGGAGAACTGAGGGACATAGATGGTCAGTGGATTTAGCTTTACAGCATGGGGGTGCTGGGGGTTGCCCTTGAAAGAGAAGTGAGGTCTTGAGCTCTCATTACCTCAGAGCCTGGATAGGTTAAGACTGTGTTTTCCTCCCTTGAATAATGAAAATGCTACCCACTAATGAGGAAAAGAAGCCCTGCTTGGCATAGAAATAGAGAGTGTATAGAAATGAGGTGAAATCTGTATTTTTTGGAACTGTCAAATAGAAAAAGCAAAGTTGTTTTGATCTTCTCCTCAGACTGCTTTTGTTCAGCAATAGTGTAGGAATCTGGGGATGGATCAGTCTCTTGTCCTGCTGTAAATCATTGGGATGTGACCACTGCTATACTCTGTAAGGAGGTGGGGTGGGGCACTGGATATATTGGTCAGAGTACATGCAGAAAGTCAGAATTTTTCTTTTCTTTTTTTTTTTTTTTTGGCTAGGCAATAGGGTTAAGTGACTTGCCCAGGGCCACACAGCTAGTAAGTGTTATGTGTCTGAGGCTGGATTTGAACTCAGGTCCTCCTGAATCCAGGCCTGGTGCTCTATCCACTGTACCACCTAGCTGCTCCAGAAAGTCAGAATTTTAAGATGGTTATAGCATCATAGATAAAGGTTGGCCATTTGGTACAACTCCCACATGTAACAGATGAAGAAGTTAAGACTTAGAGAGTAAGATTGACTTATTCATGATCTCACACACAGAACCAACAAGTGTCAGGATTTGAACCCTAGTCTTCCAGACACTAAAGACATCACTCCACCCACTATCATATACTTCCCATGATCACTTTTTCTGCTATCAAATAAGGAGACTAAAGCTGTCTTTAAACTAGCCAGTAGGAGCTTAAAAAAAAGTGATTTGATCATTATTGGGTCTTACATGCTTTTACTGATTTTTTAATATATTTTGACTTTTTATCATATTCATTTCTGAATCTACTTCTCTTTCATTTACCCAACAAGTCTTCCCTTGCAATAAAAACAATAACAGATCAGTAAAACCATAACACATAATAACCATATCTGACAGTATGCTCAGCATTCCAAATCTGTTATGCAGTAGAAAGAGTATTAGCTCTGCAGTAAGAATCCTGGGTTCAAATCCTACCTCTGATATTTACTCTTGCTAATATTGGTCAAGTCACTTTAGCTTTCTAAGCCTCATTTTCCTCATCTTTAAAACAAGGGGATTGGTCCATATGGTCTCTGAGGTATTTTCTGGCTTTAGATCAAGGATTCTATTCCCTATAGTCTATTAACTCTCTAATGAAAGGAAGGAATTTCACTTTCTTTTATCTCCTGTGAATCATGATTGGTCATTACATCTTCACAGCATTTAGCTTCATTTTGTACTTCTTTTCATCCTCAATGTTGTAGTCACTGTGCATATTATTTTCTTGGTTCTGCATACTTCACTCTGAATCAGTTCCTATAGCTTGCCCATGATTCTCTGAAATTTTTATGTTTGCCATTTCTTTCAGCACAGCAGTAGCACCTTAACATCCATATAATTCAACCAGTTCAGTTGTTCTCTAGTCAGTGGGCACCTCCTCTGTTTCTAACTTTTTGTTGTTGTTCATTTGTTTCAGTCATATCCAACTCTTCCCAACCCCATTTGGGATTTTCTTGGCAAAGATAATGCAGTGCTTTGCCATTTTCTTCTCCAGCTCATTTTACAATGAGAAAATTGAGGCAAACAGGGTTAAGTGGCTTTCCTAGGGTCACATAGCTAATAAGTGTCTGAGGCTGCATTTGAACTCAGGAAGAAGAGTCTACCTGACTCCAGGCCCAGCGTTCTATCCACTGTGTCACCTAGCTGCCCCTTCTAACTTTTTACAACCATGAACATAAACCTTATACTTGGAAAACACAGGAAGGTGCTGAACATCTTTTATGGAAAGAAATTTTGGAATGGAATTGAAGCAGAAGTAATTATCTATATGTAGGTTGCATATATTAGGCCCCAAAGTGACTCCACTGGGCACAAATGCTGCATAGAAAAAGAACTACATAGTCTTTTAATATTCAATTAATACAGAGAAAATTTTAAAGTAGGTCTTTTCAGAAATGTATCTATATGCCTGTTCTTCCTTCTTTGAATATATTCTTGGACTATTGAAAGTTTAGCAGAACAGAAATATTAACACGTATCATTGTAAAATTAATTTTATTAACAAATCACAGTTCAACTGTTCCTCTAATTTTCCACCTAGTCCCTTTGATACTATCTTACGTGAAAGGTAGGGGTCCATTTGAACACACATTAATCTAGTATTTAATGTCTTTTTAGACAGGAACAGATATCTCTGTATTCACGGTAGGGCCAACTCTCAGATTTCTGAGCAATGAATAAAGTCTGATATTATGAACTTAGTCATGATATTAATTTGGTATCATTATAGATAGAATAATAACTTCATTACCCAAAAGAATAAATCATCTCTTTTTACCAAGAACTTCATAAACAGAGGTTTTACACATATACGTACTTATGTAAATATGAAAAATATATATATATATATAAATTTAATGCATAAATGTAAGTGTATGTATATGTACGTAAAAAGTCTATGAAGCTCTTGATAAATGTATCTATATACACACATTGCATATATGTATATATACACACATACACACATATAGATACACATATGCATGTGTAAATGCATGTGTATATATACACATCTATATGCATGTGTATGTGTATGTATGTGTACATGTATGTGTGTATGTGTTTGTGTGTGCACAAACATATATGTGAGGTCCAGGATTAGGTGCATGCTACCAAGAAAAAATCATTAACTGATAATTAAGGAAAAAAATGTCAGAAAATTACAGTATGTATTTGGGGATTCTGGAAAGAGAGAAATTAGGATGGGGCCTTGGTTTAAGGCAAAGGGATAAGGTGTTTGATTTTCATTCAGACATTGAGGGGCCAATGGAAGAAGCTATAGAAATGTGAATTTTTAAATACTGAAAGAAGTTGGTGACATTAAGTCATATAAATATCCTTTACCTGAAGCAGCTTCATAGACTTTTTACATACATATACATACACTTACATTTATGCATTAAATTTATATATATATATATATATATATTCATATTTACATAAGTATGTATATGTGTAAAACCTCTGTTTATGAAGTTCTTGGTAAAAAGAGATGATTTATTCTTTTGGGTAATGAAGTTATTATTCTAACTATAATGATACCAAATTAATATCATGATTAAGTTCATAATATCAGACTTTATTCATTGCTCAGAAATCTGAGAGTTGGCCCTACCGTGAATACAGAGATATCTGTTCCTGTCTAAAATACTAGTCCCAAACTAGGGGGACAGGCTTGCCACTTCTGGCATCTTCTCAAATTGCCTTAAAATGACTAAATCTGTTTTACATTAAAGGCTAGAAGAGTAATCCTTCTATGATTCATTATAGTCCCTCACTATCCTTCTTTAACTCTCCTAACAAACCAAAAGACTTCAAAAGTAAGTAATTCGAATTGCCCCTCCCAGGTCATAAGATAGAAATAGAGAGCTACAAATTTAAAGTTAGAATGGACCTTAGATGGCATCCAAGTCCACTAATCTAATTTTTAAGAGGAGGAACAAAGGCACCAGGAGGTGAAGCGATGCTTGGGGACATCCGGCTGCTAAGTGTCAGAAGCAGAATTTGAAGTCAGAGCTTCCTGACTGCAAATGCAGTGACTTATTCACTTTACCATATGGACTTCCCCAGTCCTAGGATCTGATGGCTGACTTTAATGAGTGAGCTTCAGTTAATATAGAAACAGTTAATCCAGGGTCATGGGGGAATTCTGCCCTTTCCGGTAAATAGCACCCCAGTTCCAAATTAATTGATATAAATTATCTTTTATTTTTTATTTAGTTCTTTTTTTCCTCCCACCCCTTGGAAGTGCAATTTCCCCTAAACTACCTTCATCTCTAGGGAGAGTGGGCCCAGACTTAATGAATTTGTACATAATGTTGGTTCCTCCAAGTTCATATCCAAAGATGGCATTGCTGCAAGTCGTGCCCTTATCGTATTGCTGATGGATTTGGTCTCAAGGTCACTATGCACTCCTCAGGCCTCAAAACTGGACCAGCATGACATTAGCTGGGTACTCTATACAAGGTCATAAGGACTGGCATCACTGGACAGTCTCCTATCACACTTGTAATGTGCACTTGACTTTATGCTGACTGGCTGAGGCATTTGTAGACATTTTGTAACTGTTCTATTCTGCTAACTGTGCCGTGAATAGGCGCCTTTGATTGGTTATAGATACAGAGATGCAATTGGGACTACATTCAAACAGCACTAGTCCACCTCCTCCCTTATCTTGACTTCTTCCAGTTGAGATTGGAAGCTATGACCTTGTACATTTCCAAAGGTCAAGTGACTGGGCCACCAATAACTCTTGGAGTAGAGTTCTCATCAGGGACTATAACCACATAGTCCAGCGATGAAGCCTGAGGAACAAGGAATGACCTGCAGACTTTCAGGGCCCAGTGAAGCACTAACTGAGGCAATGTCTCATCTCATAGTTATTTCACGTTTGGATATCAACTTGGTGGGTCTAACACCATGTAGAAACTCATTAAATCTGAGCTCATTCCCCCGAGAGATAAAGGCAGTATATGGGAAAGTGTGCCCTCAAAATGTTGGGGGAAAATATCTGTATGTTGGTGCTCAGCATAACTGTGAAGTAAATATCCCTTTGTAAAAAGCTAATTGCTATTAATTCGTTAAAATGGAATGGTATGCTAGTCACTAGAGGAAAATAGAAGCATAATGAGATATTGGAATGGGGGAATCAAGCCAATAATGTTAGAGAAAGATACCCCAACCCCTGAGAGGCACCCTGAAGCAGAGATGTAGGTTTCTTTGCCCTAGAAGAATAAGGCAGTTTCATATACATTTATCTTTTTTTTATTATACTATGTTATGGAAATGCTTGTTTTATTCCATAAATTAAAATTAAATTACATTTTAAAAGGCCAGAAAGTACTCACTACACCAGAAATAATTCTATATTGATGATGTCAGTTATTTCCCCTGACTTTGCAGAAAAAGAGATGAAAGGAGCAGAATATATTCAGAGTTGTAAGTAGGGGGTAAGGGGACTACGTGAGAGGGTATAGAAAGATGTGGCCAGGGACAAACTTGACAAAGGCCACAACTGTATTTAGAGTTGACCGTGTTTAATATGAAACAGATACAGAAGGATAAGGTAAAATGTATTTGGGAAGAATTTATGTATTAATTTATTTTTAATAAGCAGGACTAGGCCTCCAGCAGGCAGTGCTGCTTCTTATGATTTGTGAAGGGTTTTTTTAAAATTCGTTTTTATATTCATTTGTTTTTAGTTGATTTAATATAAATTCCAGCTTGATTTTTAAATCAAGCTACCAAAATGTAAGAATAATGTTAGAACAAGATTTCTTAACTTAAGAATCCATGAACTTGTACTTTAAACATTTTTATAACTGTATTCCAATATAATTGATTACCTTTGTAATCTTATGTGTTTCATTTTCTGCTTTTAAGGCCATTATTCTTAGAAGGGGTCTTTAGGCTTTACCAGACTGCCAAAGGAATCCATGACCCAAAAATGACTAAGTAACCCTGCTCTAGGAAAAGGAAAAAAAATCCGTTTTATTAGAAAAGAGAGGTAGACTAGCTGGACAACCTGCTTCAGGTAAGGGGGGGAAAAAAGGAAGCAGAGGACATGAGTGAAAAGCTTTGATCTTCAGTTAAAATAACAATTCTTGAGGCAAACTGATGTGATATAAAGCCTGGGCTTGGGAAAGACATGCTCTCCCACAGAGAAGTCTAGGAAGGCTTGTCTGTGTTGGGTGTGGTAGGGAGCCCCCAGTGGGCAAAGAGCATTCTAACTCAAAGACTTCTATTCTGTGCCCTGCCTCTGTGTGGGGGTGACATGGTTCTTTTAATTTTTTTTTTTAACCTGTGATAGCATGGGAGATAGGATGAAATCACAGAAGAGTCTGTTCTTTGTGACTCCAAGGTTAATAAGAGGGAAGCTTAGTAATAGCAGGGCTAACAGAAGGAAAAAAAAGATTTTATATATATATATATATATATATATATTTTAAAGCCAGAGATAGAAAGGTAGTCTATGTAACATTTTTTCACACCAAGAAACCTGATTAATTATCCACAAATTCAAAGGTAGAAAAACTAAGAACTTTTGACAGTTGGAGAGGACATAACCTCATTAACTATTTTGCATCAAGTTTTATTTCAGAGCATTGCCATGATGGACAAATGAGCTAGTATGTGTGAGATCAGAGAGACATTAGGCTGAGATCTTGGTAATAATGGTATTTCAAAGATAATGGTGATATTATACTAAATGCATTTTCCATCCTGGTTCTAACAAATTCATCCAGAATTGTAAAAGTTCACCTGAGGCTTGGAGGACATTGCAGGCAGCATTGGAGTGTGAATGACAAAAGATCATCCAAAAAAAAATTTCAAGTGGAAAAAAAAAAAAGAAAAAAATCTGGGGGACAGCAGGGAGTATGTTGGAAAGCACCTGCCCCCACTATAGTATTTGCTTGATGAAGCAAGATTTCTGCCCTTTCCAAGTTAGTTTGATTAATGCATAGCAAAAGGTTCTTACCTGGGCTTATTATGTCATTCATTCTTTTTACAATCTCACGAAGCCTATAGACCCCCTTCTCAGAATAATGTTTTTAAATGCATAAGGTAAAATGCAAAATATTACAATGGAAACCAAAAATTAGTAAAACTCAAGAGGGTTTTTGTTTGTTTGTTTTCCATTTTTGTTTATAGATATCCTGAAATCTAATCCCAGATCCCTGTCCTCCATGTGTTAAAAACCCGAGGTACATAGGTTTATAGATTGAGGGCAGGAAAGGGACCTCAGAGGCCATCTGGTTCAACCTTCTCATTTTACAAATGAGGATAGTGAGGCCCAAGGATATTAAATGACTTGCCCAAGATCACAGAAGTAGTTAGTATTGGAGGCCCATGTGTAATACGCAGATACTGTACTTAGCATTGAGCTTTCTTTCTTTTTATTTTTTTAATTTTATTTATTTTATTCTGAACTTAAGAAATAAAACAAGCATTTCCATACCTTAGAAGAATAGAAAAAAAATAATTGTACATGGAACTACAAATCTATTATGTACTACTTGCTATTCCTTCTAAATATATAATAAGGTCATTATGTAATTTTCTTTTTCTCCCCTTTTTTCTTCCCTTCCCCCCTTCTCCCCACCCTAGAGATAGCTACCATTAGATACAAATATGTGTGTAATATGTAATATGTATGTAAATATATGTATACATACACATATATGTAAAACCATTCTATACATACTTCTATTTATCAGTTCTTTTTTTCTGGATGCAGAGAGTATCTTCCCTCATAATGTCCTTTGTAGTTAATTTGGGTATTTATAATAGTCAAAATGACTTAGTCACTCAAACTGGTTCTTAAAACAATTTTGCTGTTACTGTATAAAATGTTCTCTTGGTTCTGATCATTTAGCTCTTCATTATTTCATGCAAGTCTATCCATGTTTTTCTAAGATCATCGAGCTCATCATTTCTTATAGCACAGTAGTATTCCATCATGACCAGACATTCCCCAATTAACTGAGCGTTGAGGTTTCAAAGAAAGGCAAAACAGTTTTTGGACTTAAAGAATACTACAATATGTAAATCACTAGGTATATGCCAAATATATAGAGAGTAGATGCAAAGTAATCTGAGAGGGAAGGCATCAGTAGCTGGAGGGACCCAGACAAGCCTCCTAAAGAAGGTAAGATTTGAACACATTTCCTTTGACTCCAGGGTCTATGCTATTTCCAATGTACCAGAAATAAATGCCTTAATATACTCTCCGGGGATGGGGAACCTGGGGCCTTGAGGCCACATGGGGCCCTCTAAGTCCTCAAGGGTGGTCATTTGAATCCATTGGATTCAGTCCTACCTCTATATATACTATATGCTATGATTAGGAACAATGTGCTAAACTGGGAAACAGAATTACAGCCTTAATGGTCCTCTCTTTCACCCTCTAGGGATATTTTAGAGTCAGCTCAAACCAGCTGGAGAGAACTGATTGTTAAATTTTCATTATGAATTTTTATGCCTTGGAAATTGGCAAAAGGTACAAATCAGGGCTTGATTTATTTTTTTGTTGAATGTTTTTTTAGACAAAGCTTTGGAGAAAATGTGAATAATGCATATTAAACTTATAAGTGTGTTGGTATGTCCATTTTTTTTTTCCTGGAGGACTTGTTAACATTTACAGCACATGACTACCCCATCTGCCACTAGCCTGGCACCTCTCTGATTCCAACTCACAATATAGGAGGTGCTCTGTCCTTTATTCAACAGTTCACATGTATCCTCAGCAGCAAGTTCACATCTCACTTATTCTACTAAAATTGGCTTCCTCCTTGCTTCCTCATTCCTCTTTCCTCCACTCGGCATTCCCCAGATCGGAATTGCAACATTGCAGGGAATCCTGTATTTCTTCACTAGGAGCTTAGATGCACACCACAGACCAACAGGCATTCCCAAACATTTTGAGATTCCCCATCGGTTTGTTTCTGACTTTGGTTTCAACTTCACAAAGGTACTGATACATTAATATGAAAAGGTGCATGCCTCAACAGGAATCTGAAAAAAATAAAGATATTGCCAGGCAACCTGAAAACACTATGAATCCTGTAAATGAAACGTGACAGCTCAAAAACGGGTATTTCTTTTTCTCTGTTCCCCGCCCCTTCCCATCCCATTCTAAATATTAGGAGTAAACTGCCATTCTCCAGCTCTCTAGTTCACACATAGACAACAACATACATATCTACCTAAGAATATAAAAGATTGCAAGATTACCTTTGATTCTCAAATCCTTTTGCTAGGTGTATACCACAAAGATATGAAAGACAGAAAGGAAAAAAAATCCCAAATATATGAGAGTATTTATGTGAACACTTTTTGTAGTAACAAAGTATTAAAAACAAGTAAATAGTCATCAAATGAAAAAAATGACTGAACAACTGTAAATGAAAAGGAATATTACAGCTTTGTAAGGAATGACGAAAATGAAGAATTCAGAGAATCATGAGAAAACTCATTTTAATTTTTTATTTAAAAAGTAAAAAATAAAATAAAATGAAACATCAAAACCAAACAGTGAACAGCGGAACAACAAAATCATCCTATGTGAAACTGTAAATCTTAATTTTATTCCACTTTAGAAAAAGATATAAAATCCTACTTTTAAAACTGTCCTGCTGGCCTATGCTTCATGCAAATACTTATGTGAATAAATGCAGAGTGAAGTAAGCGAAACCAGGTAACAATATACACAATTACTCTAAATGGAAAGGATGGAAAAAAAGAACACCTGAATGCTGTGTACTTGTAATGACAAAGCCAGTCCCCAAAGATGTATAAAATGTTCTCTCTTCATTTCATTGGAGAAGTAGAGGACTATGGATGTGGAATATTGCATATACTGGCAGATTTAATTGCTGTGTTGGTGAGTTTTGCTACCAGACTCTCTGTCTCTCTCTGTGTCTCTCTCTGTCTCTGTCTCTCTCTCTGTCTCTTTCTCCTCTTTTCTGTCTCTCTGTCTTTCTCTGTCTCCCTCTCCTTGTCTGTCTCTGTCTTTCTCTGTACTCTGTTTCTGTCTCTGTGTCTGTGTCTGTGTCCTCTCTGTCTCTCTGTGTGTGTGTCTCTCTCTCTGTGTCTCTGTCTCTCTCTTAAAATTTTGTTTACAAAGGATAGCTTCTTTGATGAAGTAGGTGGAGGAATATGCCCACAGGTGAAAATCACATAAAAAACAGAACACATAAATGAAACATATTGGAAAAAAACCCACATAAATATTAGATATAAACCTTTGCTGTAACTTTCCCAGAATTCCATCTCCTACATGATATTAAGGAATAGGTTATGGAAGGGTATGTTTGACTGCTATGGTGTCACACTTAAGGCATAAGCCTTAGTTTCAATACAGTCTTATGTTATTCTAATCACCTTGGACATACTTTAGTAATTTTTTATTGATTAAAGTAATCATCCATGACTTGACATAAGCCTTCTTGAGCCTATTTATATGTTCAGTATAACATTTCTTTAAAGTGATAAAGTCCATAAATTTAGCTTGCTACTCACACTGTAAAGTAGCATCTACAGTAGAATTTAAATTTTTTTAAGAGCAAACATTGTCTTTACATTTATATGCTTAGTCCCATCACAGTGCCTTGAATTTCACAGGTGATAAATAAAATAACTATTTGCTGATTTAGTCCTAAATTTAGCCTTAAAAAATTCAAGGCAGTCTGCTCTACTTTTAGTATTTTTGTTTAATATATCCATATAATTTTAAATATCTTTTATTGTTGTCTTTTTTTAATCCCCATATTTTCCTCCAGTATCACTCCACTCCCTCCAAATAACCATCCCATTAAAAAAAATAATGAAAAATAAGAAATAAAAATCAGGGTAAGTAATCAATACATCATAAAATTCTGAAAATATGTGCAAGGCACCACACTTATGGACCTCTACATCTCTTAAAATTTGAGGGGAGAGGATAGTTGAGGATCTATTCCCATTTCTCTTCTTCTGAGTCATGCTTTAAAAAAAAATTTTCAACACTCACTTTTGAATTTTTTGTGGTTGCTCTTTCTGTTTACATTGTAATCATTGTGTTTATTGTTTTCTTGGCTCTGCTTAATTTCCTCTGTATCAGTTCATGTGGATCTCTTCTCTGTATTCCTCATATTTCTTCATTTTTTATACAACATAGTAATATTTTATTACATTTATTTACCACTATTTGTTTAGCCATTCTCCAATTGAAGGACATCTCCTTAGTTTCTGATTATCTTTGCTATCACAAAAATGTTGCCATAAGTATTGTGGAGTATTTTGAAACTTTCTTTTTATTGATAGCATCTTTACAGTATTAGTCTAGTGGTGGAATCTCTAGGTCATAGTGTATGGATATTTTAGTGATATGATCTGCATTATTCTAAATTGCTTTCCAAAGTGGTTCTACTGATTCACAGCTCCACCAAAAATACATCAGTATCCCTATCTTCCCATAATATTGATTATTCCATTCCTTTGTCATATTTGCTTATTTGCAGGGCATGAGGTGAATCTTCAGAGTGGTTTTGATTTAAAAATCTCTTTTTATTAGAGACTTGAAGCATTCTTTCATATGATTGATGGTAGTTTGAAATGTTAACAAGGGCAAATTAGAAACAATGGAACTCAACAACTAGTTCATTAAAATGGAAAACATAAGTTATTAGAAAAGAACTCTCTATTTGATAAAAACTGCCAGGGAAACTGGAAAGTTGTCTGTCATAAATTAAGCTTAGACCAACAACTTATCCCATGTTCCATAATATATTCTAAATGGATATATGACCTTAATTTTAATAACCATAATATAAAAATTTAAGAAAAGCAAGATGTATGCCTTTCATGTTGTGAAAGTATATGTGATGTATTCTTAGCTAAACATGAAATTGAAGCAATTTCAAAAGATAAAATAGAAAGCATTGATTACATGAAATTAGCAAGCTTCTGTATGAACAATATTAGTGCACTTAGGATAAGAAGGGATGTAGATGAATGGAAATAATGAATCAAATTTCTCCAATAAGAGTTTAGTAATATATCCACATCTCTAGATTTATAAGTGCACACACATAGACATATTCTCTCACACACACACATATATATGTTATTCACACACACACACACACACACACACACAATTATATGTAATAAAAAGCTATTCTACCATGATAACTGGTTAAATAACTTGAACAAACTGTTCTTAAAATCACACCATCCATTTTTAATTTAATGATTTTATGTACTTCTGACATATTCTCTCATACTCTACCTTTTCAGATAGGCGAATGCTCTTATACCAATTACCTTGGTTACCCTCCTAGGAATTTTCTCCAGGTACATTATATTTGCCTTAATGTTGATTGGAAATGATCAATTGATTGAAATTATGCATAGTTTTACAGGTGCAAATGAATCATAGTTTAATACAAATATAACTCAGATCCTCAGTATTCCTGGGAGACCTGTTCTGAAGTTCTTGATGGATAAGTCCATAAATACTGGACAGTTTTGCACCATGTGGTTGTTGTTGCTTGTCCTTCTTTCTCGAAGAGGACCATGACATCAGGGAGGTGATGCCATAACTTGCACGTGAATTGGATTTGAGTGAGGGAGGGCTGTGCAAAGTCTGGTCCAGAACAATCCAGGTCCAGTGGCAAGATAGTGAGTAGGATGACTGGAGATGATCTCGGATGCAGTGGGAGACCTTGGTCTTTTTAAGTTAGTCTTTTCCAGATCTCAGTTTGACTGAGGCAATGCCCATTCAGTAATTAAGGCATTAAGAAAAGAGGCAAAGAATGGCTTCTTTTACCTAGTCAAAAAAAAAAATCAATCTGGGAGGGGAAGACCGTCTGGATTTCTGTCCAAAACAGCAACAACTGATATTTACACTCACTCTGAGACTTCAGGGACCAAACAATGACTAAATGAAGCTTGGGCTGGGTCTTCTTGTTGTCCAAACAATGATAGCTAGAGTGACTTGAGCTTATGACATGAAAGAAGTCTAGCCCATAAACACCAAGGTATCAAAGACATAAGAGATCAAAATTTACATTCCTTTGGGTAGAGCACCCACAGGTAAGAGTTTGATACTATATGTGGACAGAGGGAGAGGAGAGAAGCAGAGAAGGAGGGACGACTAGGCCATGTAGTACACTGATAATAAAGCTGAAGGAAGAAAGAAATGCACCCACATTTTTCTGTTCTTCTTGACCTTCCTTTTTTTTTTGTATTTCTATTCCTCCTCCTTCCTCTTCATAATATGGGTTTAGGCCCTCAGCAAACTAATGGCAGACACTGACCATAATGGTCAACTATTTGCCAAACATGCTGCACTTGCATCATCCCTAAATCTCCTCAACCTCTCTGTAGCATCTGACACATTTGTCCATTCCCTCCCACAGGATAATTTTTTTTTCTTGGGTTCAGAGATGCCTCATAGCTTTAGTTTTCTTCCTATTATTTTAACTAGTCCTCTAATTCCACATATGTATATATGTGATTCCATATATGTGTGTGTGTATATATATATATATGTATATATACATATATATATACATGTGTGTGTGCATGTATGTGTTTATGTATATATGTATATATAATATATATTATCTATATATACACACACATATGTATATTTTCCCCTTTAAGGGTCGGTCTCTGACCCTCTTTTCTTACTATATATTTCCCTCAAGAATGTCATTCAGGGAGCTAAGTGGTATGGTGGATAGAGTACCAACCCTGAAGTCAGGACACCCTGAGTTCAAATCTGGCCTCAGACCAAACACTTGACATTTACTAGCTGCGTGACCCTGGGCAAGTCACTTAACCCCAATTGCCTAAAAAGAAAAAATCTCAGTCTATAACTTTACCGTCATCTCTAAAAGGATGACTCCTAAGTGAGAATTACATCTGCCTATTGAGAAGTTCCATTGTCTCATTGGCAGCTCAAACTTAAAATGCCAAAAATCAAGTTGATTATATTTACCATGACTCTGTGACTCCTAACTTAATGATCGCTACTTGTGATTTTTAATTGAACTGTCTCTCATGCTTGAAAACTTGGAATTATATTTGGATATCTCCTCACCTCTCATGTCTAGTCAGTTGCCAAGTTCTATCAATTCTACCCCTGTGATATTTGTTACATCTACACTGTCCTTTCTCTGCCACCACCTAGTACTATATAGGCCCTTGATACCCTAGATTATTGCAATAACTCTTTAAAAGATCTTCTCTTCCACCTTCTTCCTTACTTAATTCATTCCTCTTATTTTTGAAAGAATAATCTACCCTGTGCATAGACCTGGTTATATAATTGCTCTGGAAAGCAAACAGAGGAACAAAGAAACTTTTAAAAGTTCCCTCCTGCTTAGCAAATACAATTCAGGTCTTTCTGTTTGGTATTCAGATCCTCAACAGTCTTGCACCTCCTATTGATGTGGTCTAGAGGTTTAGGGGTGCTGGGACCCTGAGATCATGACAAGCGGGGCCTGCCTGAATGAATTCTACCTAATTCTTCTTTCAGCCAGAGAAAAAGTTTATTAGAGATAAACCATACAGGCCAGAGTCTTAAGGAATCTGAACATTAGTGATGCCCATAGGGACTAGAGAGCATGAGAAAGTCTCAGTGTTTAAATGGGGGCCAGGGTGGATCTTATATACACTAAAGTAATTTTGGGTGACCAGAAGAGCTACTGGGAAGAGATGCTGAGTGACTGGGAGAGGAGTTTAGGGAGAATAGGAGTGTCTGGATTGGGTCACCCAGGAACAGATAATGACGGACTAGGCTTTTATCAAATAACAAAGTAACAAAGAACTGGAAAGAAGAAGTTGATAAGATCAAAGGTGGATCAAAGACTAGGCTTCTTCCTTAGGATTTCAAGGACAGGCTTCTTAGACAGATAGGGAAAGATCAGAATAAGAATAAGAGAAAAGGAAGGTCCAACTGAATGAAATGTAAGGGTTTTCTGGGACCTATAGACAAATGGGAGCCAAATCCTTTTTGGATAAAGGGGCAAAGTTCTTGGCCCATATGTCATCACTATCTTTACTTAAGTTTAATTAGTTTCAATTAATAAAAATCTACTTGCTATTCTTTCACCCCATCCATTAAAACAACAAAGAAAAATAAAACCCTTTTAAGAAATACATATAGTTAAGCAAAAAAAATTCTAACACTGACTTTGTCCAAAAAATATATGTCTCATTCTGCACCCAGAATGTGTCACCTCTCTGCCAGGAGATGGCTCGCACATTTGATCATTGGTTTTCTGGAAATATGGTTTGTCACCTCACTGCTAAGCGTTCTTATGTCTTTAAAAATTGTTGGACTTACAATGTTATTATTGCTGTATAAAATGTTCTGGAAGATAGCGGAGTGAAAAGGTAGTCTCTCTCACTCTCCCCTATCAACCTCTGAAAACCCAGAAAATATCACCCCAGAAAAAAAAAAAAAACTTGGAACATCTAAACTAGAAAAAAGACTGGGAACAGCAGTGCAGCAGCCCAGCACCCTGCAGCATTCATCTGAAAGGAGGTGAAGAAAGCAACCTAGAGGCTTCCTAAAGTCCCAGCCTTTCTGATTCCAACCCAACACCAGGTAAGCTTTCAGAACTCTGCACCTCCAACTGTCAACCAGGAGGAGATCCTGAAGTCCAGGTGGTAGAGCATGCAAACACCAACACCTGGACCTCCTAGTGCCTCAGCGAGGGTGGGGAAACCAGTGGAAACCAGCTCAGAAAATCACCAGGTGCCTCGGCACTCTACCACAAAGCAATCTCCCAGTGCATTAGCAGAAACGAGGGAGGCAGCATTGCAAGGGTCCCCAGGCAGATAAACATCCTGCACCACCCATCTAAAAGGAGCTGAAGAAAGCCAAAGGAAAGGAAAAGCAGGCAACCTAGAATTGCCTGAAAGTTCCAGCCTTGCTGATTACAGCCCAACACCAAGTAAGCTGCCAGAACTCTACAGCCTCCAATTGCCACATAAGAGGCCCCAGCACACAAAGTCAGTGACTAAGACCCAGGCTCCCAACACAAGGAACTTGGGTCAATGCCCTCTGTTCCCCAGCAGGAAAGTTCAATCTCTTTAAAGGCCAGGGAATAAAGAAAAACCATGAGTAAAAAGAAACATACCATAGATTCATATTCTGAGAAGAGTGAAGATCAAGACAGAAATTCTGAAGAGGACAACATTGTCAACAAACCCACATCTGCAACGTCAAAAGGGAATATGAACTGGTCTGAAGCCCAAAAAGCCTTCTTAGAAGAGCTCAAGAAGGATTTTAAAGTCAAATGAGAGAGGTAGAAGAGTCCTTAAAAAATACAATTGGCCAATTGGAAAAAAATACACTGAAGAAAACAAGTCCCTAAAAAAACAATTGGCAACTGAAAAAAAGTACACTGAAGAAAACAATCCTAAAAATACAATTGGCAAACTGGAAAAAAAGTACACTGAAGAAAACAAATCCTAAAAACAAATTGGCCAATTGAAGAAGGAAGTACAAAAACTAACAGAAGAAAACAATCTGTTAAAAACTAGAATTGGACAAATGGAAACTAATGTCTCTATGAGAGAGCAAGAATCAGTCAAACAGAAACAAAAAAAATGAAAAATAGATGAAAAGTAAAATACCTCATCAGTAAAACAACCAACTGGAAAATGATCCAGGAGAGACAATTTAAAAATTATTGGACTACCTGAAAATCAATGAAAAAAAGAGCCTGGACAGTATCTTTCAGGAAATCATAAAGGAAAACTGCCCTGAAGTCCTAGAACCAGAAGGAAAATAACCATAGAAAGAATACATCGCTCACACCTGAAAGAGATCCCAAATTGACAATGCCAAGGAATATAATGCAAAATTCCAAAATTACCAGATGAAAGAGAAGGTGCTGCAAGCAGCCAGAAAGAAACAATTTAAATATCATGGAACCACAGTCAGGATTACACAGGACCTTGCAGCTTCTACATTAAAAGACCACAAGGTGTGGCACATTATGTTCTGTAAGGCAAAGGAGCTTGGACTGCAGCCAAGGATCAACAACCCAGCAAAAATGAGCATTTTTTCAAGGGAGGAGATGGATATTCAATGAAATAGGGACTTCCAAACTTCCTGATAAAAAGACCAGAGCTCAACAAAAAATTTGATCTTCAAGTACAGACTCAAAAGGATAAAAAGGTAAATGGGACAGAAAGATACAATATGTTGTTAATAAGGGGCTGTTTACATCCCTACAAGGGAAGATGACACTTGCAACTTGAGAACTGTTGTTATTACACCATGTTAAAGGAGTATACATAAAGGGTGGATATTAGTTGACTTTGATGTAATGATAAAAAAAAATCTAATCAAGTGGATTAAATGGATCCAAGTAAGTGGATTAATCTGATCTTAGAAAATATACTGAAAAAAGGAAGAGGCAGGCAAGGGTAAAATACATTACAGGAAAAGACAGAAAATTCTATTACAGCAGAGGGAAAGAAGGGAGGGCAGTGAGCATTGTTTGAACCTTACTTTCATCAGATTTGGCTCAAGAAGGGAATAGCATAATTAGTTAGGTATAGAAATCTAACTTGCCCTATAGGCAGTAGGAGGGAAAAGGGGAAATAAAAGGGAGAAGGGATAGAAGGGAGGGAAGAAGCAGTAAGTAAAGGGGAAGAAAAGGGAAAGGAATAATGGAAGGGAGGAGAGACTGACAGAGGCAGTGGTCGAAAGTGAAACACTAGTGAGGGGGGAAAGTAGAAAGGAGAAAGAAAAGCATAAACGGGGGAAAAAAGGATGGAGAAAAAGACACAAATAGTAATCCTAACTGTGCATGTGAATGGGATGAACTCTCCCATAAAACGGAAGCAGGTAGCAGAATGGATTAAAAGACACAATCCTACAATATGTTGTTTATGGAAAACACTATCCACATCCAAAGAAAGAACTATGGAAGTTGAATCGCTATCTTTTTTTTCTCTTCTGTTGAGTTTTGTTTCCTCTTTCTGATGGTTCCTCCTATTGGTTTTAATTTTTACTTACAACTTCATTAATATGAAAATGTTTAATAGGAATGTAAATATATAACCTATATCAGATTGTGCACCGTCTTGGGGAGGGTGGTGGAGAGGAAGGGTGAGAAAAATTTTAAACTCAAAAGCATATGGAAATGATTGTTGATGAATCAAAATAAATTAATAAAATAAAAAAAATTAAATGTTCTAGTTTTGCTCTCTTTTCTCTATATAATTTCATACAAGTCTCCCCAGGTTTCTCTGAAACCATAACCTTCATCATTTCTTTTAGCACAGTAGTATTTCCACTATATTCATATAACAATTATTTTATCCTTTCTCCAATCAATGTCTCCCCTTTTTGTTTCCAATTCCTGGTCACCAAAGAAAGGTTTGCTATCAATATATATTTTTTGTGTATATGAGTCCTTTTCCTTATTTTTTTTTCATCTTTTGGGGTATAAGCCAAGTAGTCACATTACTAAGGCAAAGAATATCAAAGTTTAATAACCTTTTGGACATGGTTCCAAATTGCTTTACAAAATGGCTCGCCTAAGTCACAGTTGTACAGCTCATGCATTTTTTCCCAGTTTTCAAAAATTTGTTTTCTTTTAAATCAGCTTTGACATTTGATAGATATGAGGGTGAACCTCAGATTACTTTAATTTGCATTTTTCCAATTATTGATAGTTTGAACATTTTTTTTAATGTGGCAATTGATAGCTTGAATTTCTTTTATTTTCTTTTCTCTTTTTTTTTTTTAAGAAATCTGCTCCCTCATACACTTTGACCATTTATCAATTGGTGAATAGCTCTTATTATAAATTTGAATCCATTCCTTATACATCTTGAAAATGAGCCTTATCAGAAAAAAATGCTGAAAATATTTTTCCTAGCTACCTTATTTCCTTTCTAATTGTATCTGCATTAGTTTTTTTTACAAGTCCTTTTTAATTTGATGTAATCAAAATTGTCTGTTTTATCCATTTTATTTCTTATTTCATTATGACTCCTTCCCTATTTACAGATATGGCAGATTTTTTTTTCTCTTCTTTTTCTAATTTGTTTATGGTGTCACTCTTTATGTCTAAGTTATGTGTTTATTTAGAACTTATCTTGATAGGTGATGTGGGATTTATCTTTACTTCTTTTCTGATATCCTTCTCACCCTATCTTTTCAGTTTTAGGTTCCAGCTATTCTGTTCACATAATTTATGATCTAGCTAATTTGTACTACCCTCTGCCTAAAGAATTTCCTCCCCAATTACATAATGTTATATATATACATACATACATACATACATATATATATACATATATACACATATACATATACATGTAGAACATACATACTCACACATACACATACACACACACACACACACACACACACACACTTTGGAGTTTCTCATTCCTAAACCCTCCCAGACCTGTTGAATTTCTGTTCTTTCTATAAGACCTAGCTAAAAAACTGTCTTCTTCATGAAACATTTCTTTTAACAACTCTCCTTTTTGACTCCCAAAAGACACTTTTCTCCAACTCTTTGATCCATATATAATATTGTGTGTTAGAGTAATTTGTGCTTTTGGTTTATCTACCTAACAATTGGTAATTGTTGTTCACTTGTTTTAGTCCTGTCTGACTCTTTATGACCCTATTTAAGGTTTTCTTGGCAAAGATACTACAATAGTTTGCCATTTCCTTTTTCCAGCTCATTTTATAGATGAGGAAACTGAGACAGGGTCAAGAGATTTGCCCAGGGTCACACAACTAGGCCATTTTTGAACTCTGGTCTTCCAGACTCTAGGCCCAGGGTTCTATCCACTATATCACCTACCTACCAAATACTTGGTAAACTCACCAATGGAAATGAAATTAAAGCAATTATTACAAGCTGTTGTGCCAATATATGACAATGAAACTGAAAGTTAAAATGAAGTGGAAGAATATTTACAAAAATATAAATTCCCCAGGTTAGCAGATGAGGAAATAGAATACTTGAACAGCTCTGTCTTACAAAAAGACATTGAACAAGCCATAAATGATCTCCCTAAGAAACAATTCCCAGGAACAGATGGATCTATAAGATACTTCTACCAAACATTCTCAAAACTATTAAGTCCAATGCTATATAAGCTATTTTTTAAAAAAGGTAACAAAGGAGTCCTACCAAATTCCTCCTATGATATAAATATGCTTCTGATACTTAAGTCAGGAAGAGCAAAAACAGAAAAAGAAAACTATAGATCGATTTCCCTAATGAATATTGATGCACAATTTTAAAATAAAATACTTGAAAAGAGACTACAGTAATATGTCACAAAGATCATAAACTTTGACCAGGTTGAATTAATAACCAGGGGTGGAGAGATGGTGGAGAGATGATTCAGTTTTAGGACAACCATAAGCACAATCGACCATATTATGAACAAAGACAACAAAAGTCACATGATTATATCAGCAGATACAGAAAAAGCTTCTGACAAAATATAATACCCATTCTTATTATAAACACTAGAAATCATGGAAACAAATTGAACTCTCTTAAAATGATAAGTAGCATTTATCTAAAATCAAAACAAAGCATTATCTGTATTGGGGATAAACTAGAAGCTTTCCCATAAGATCCAGGTTGAAATAAGGATGTCCATTATTATTTTTATTATTAAATATTGCACTAGAAATGCTAGCTAAAGCAATAATACAAGAAAAATTCACTGAAGGAAGGATAAAAACAGTCAATGAGGAACAAAGCTATCACTCTTTGCAGATGATAAGATGGTATATTTAAAGAACCCTAGGGAAGCAACTAAAAAACTAGTTGAAGTAATTAGCAACTTCGGCAAAATTGCAGTGTATAAAATAATATCACATAAATCATCAGCATTTCTATATATTACCAACAAAAGCCAGCAGGAAGAGACAGAAAGAGAAATTCCATTTAAAATGACTTCAGATAATATAAAATATTTGGGAGTCTACCTACAAAGACAAACCCAGGGGCTATATAAAAATAATTAGAAAACACTTCACACAAATAAAGATAGATCTAGAGGAATACTAATTGCTCATGGGCAGGCCAAGACAATATAATAAAAATGAGAATTCTACCTAAATTAATTTACTTATTGAGTGCCATACCAATCAAACTACCAAAGAATTATTTTATAGAGCCAGAAAAAAAAATCATCTGAAAGAACAAAAGGTAAAGAATATCAAGGGAATCAATAAGAAATAAGAGGAAGGAAGATAGCTTAGCAATACCGGATTTCGAATAATAATACAAAGTGATAATCACAGAAACCCATCTGTTACTGGACAAAAAATAGAGTGATCCATGGAATAAACCTGATGAATCTATGAATCTGTGACTTTAAATTCAGGGTCTCTCTACTTTGCTTTGCTATCCATTTTTTTTTTCATCTTCAAAAGAACTTCATTGTCATCTGGAAAGTCTACAACAAAATCGTAGAATGTGATAGCTGCAAAGTATTTACTAGCTGAAGCAGTAAGTTGTAACATTCTTGAGAGCAGGAAGCATCTTCACTTTTTCTTTGCAACATCAAAATACACTCTAGAACTGGGGCATACTTAGTGCTTCCTTCATCACAGGTCTTTAAATGCAGCCTGTATTAAACACTTCTCAAGGATGCTGGAGTGGAGATGCCAATTCTTATTCAAGTACCAGTTAGATTAAATGCCATTTCTTCTGAATGTAAGCTCCTATAATTCTGAGGAAAATAGATTTGTCTCTTCCTTGATATTCTGATGTTTGGGCTTATTTAGTTTTATAGGGGCAGGAAAAAAAATCACTCACATACAAATAGCCAGGACTATGATTTCTTTCTTTCTTCCTTTCTTCCTTCCTTCCTTTCTTTCTTTTCCTTCCTTCCTTCCTCCTTCCTTCCTTCCTTCCTTCCTTCCTTCCTTCCTTCCTTCCTTCCTTCCTTCCTTCCTTCCTTCCTTCCTTCCTTCCTTCCTTCTTTCTTTCTCTCTTTCTTTTCAGTTAAACACAATGACAGCTAGCAATTATGAGGCAATTCTTCCCATGTCCATAGCCTGAAGAAACAAGGCTCTTAACATGAGAGGCAAGATGCTAAAACTGTTCTAGTGGCAGATCATGGTACTGATGCCTAAAATTTCATAAAGGGTATTGAATATTCATATTGAACAGAAGCACCAAGTTTCAGAGAACACAGATTCAGAGACCAAGGACAGAAGCATAAATGTCAATCATAGCCTTTTGGGACCTGTCAAGTTGAAAAGATCTAAGTCATTGAAATGCCACTTCCCATCAGGTGCAATGCCCTTAAATGATGATTTGTTATTAAGACAGGACATGAAGGTCCTTTGGGGTCTCTTTAAGAGGAAAAGTGCAGGTTTTAGTTGTATCAAGCAACAGGCATAGTTCACCTTGTTACATATTAAAAGCCATTCCTGGGAAACTCTTAAATCTTCTAAGAATGACATTTAATGTCTCATTTAACTAGCTACTTGAAAGAATGAAGTATTGTTTCAAAACAGTAAATGTTCTAGATAACAGAAATTTAGTGACTTAAGTATCAGCACTTTAACATGATTACTTTAATCATTTAAGTGGAACTATTTCTAAAGTACACTGTGTTTTCTTAGCTTTTTTGAACAAAGCATAATGAATACAATTTAACCTCAGGGTAATTATCTACTGCTATTGAAGGTAAAAAGAGGCATGCAGGTGGTGGAATAGATAAAGTTCTGGACCTAGAGTTCAAATCTAGCTTCAGACATACAACAACTATGTGAAGCTAGGCAAGTCACAATTTCTTTTTGTCTCAGTTTCACTATCTGTAAAGTGAAGATAACAATAGTCCTTCCTTTCTGGGGATTGTTATAAGGATAAACAAGAAAATGCTTATAAAGTGCTTTGAAACTGAAAAAACACCATATAAATGCCAACTCTTATTAACTAAACTTGATTAAATATCTGGCACTGAGGTGGTACAGAAAATAGAGTGCTAAACTTGAAATTAAATAGATTTGAACTCAAATGTGCCTAAAACAATGTAATTAGTTGTGTAATCCTGAGCAAATCACTTAATCTCTTTGAGCCTCAGTTTCCTCATTTGTAAAGTGAGGTGGTTGCACTAAGGTAACTTTCAGCTTTAAATCTATGATCTTACAACAATGAAGAGAGACCTCAGTGAAGGTGCATGGTGATCCTATAAGTAAAGTGACAGAGCTGTTGTTTTTGAACTTTGTGACATTTATTCTTATTTAAAATAATCTTTATTAGTACTTTTCATTTTATATTATAGTCATTTCGAGATCCTTGTCCCACTTTCCACTCTAATAAAAAAAAAATGAATGCTATCATAACAAAAAAAAACACCTAAAGTAAACAAACAAACCCAACAGAGTGTTCAGCACAAGCAAAGCTCTCCACCAAAAGGAGGGAGCTGCTTTTTTGTCCTTTTCCAGGACAAGATTCGCTCTTATGATTACTTGGTATTTGGCTTTGTTTTAGTAGAGTTTAAACTTAAATTATTATAGTCATTGTGTAAACCACTCTCCTAGTTATTCATAAATCTTTAATCTTATTCTTACCATATTCCTCTAAATTCTTTACTTTTGTAATTTCTTATGGCATATTTTTCAAAATGTTCATGTACCACACTTTTTCAGCTGCTTTCCTATTGATGGGCATCTACTTTGGCTCCAGTTTTTGCTAAAATAAAAAGTGCTTCTAGTAATATTAAAATATTTATTATGAATTTTCTTACTGTTTTTCAATCCCTTGACACAAATGCATGATAGTTGGGATCTCTGGGTCTCTCAGAAAGGCTTTCTAATTTACTTTTCTCACATAATTCCTAATAATTTCCTTGTCAGAATGGTTAAATAATTCACAGCATATTTTATCACAGCTCTTTAAAAATTAACTATTTGTTTATTGTGATTTTTTTGATTAGTTTCCCTGATTTGGAGTGAAATTTTATAGTCATTTTAATTGGTATATCCCTGCCATTTATTAAATTGCGTCTGATTCTTGTTTATCTATTCTGGTCCACTAATCTACTTTTTTTTCTTTTTTTCTTTCTTTCTTTTTTTTTTAACCAGTACCAAATTGTTTTATTCATTACTGTTTCATAATATGTTTGGAGGTTTAGAAGCAGTCTGGTCAATTGGTAACTATACTTTTTCACTATTTCCAGTTTTCATTTAAGATTTCAGTAATTTTTTGCCCTCTAGATGAAATTTATCATTTTGTTTATTTTTATAAAATAACTTGTCATGTGACTAAATCTGTAAATTAATTTGGCTAGGAATTTTATTCTTAGTATATTAGCACAGCCCAACCATGTAAAATGAATATCTATCAAATGATTTTTCTTTATTTCTGTAAAGAATGTTTGAAAATTCTATTTAAATACTTAAAGAAGTTCCTCGCACATAATAGGTGCTTAATGAACGCTTCCTCCCTGCAGCTTTCCTTATGTCTTCAGAATGGATCCCACATATTTTATGAATTTTTTAGTTATTTATAATGAGTTTTTTCTTTCTATTATTTCTTCCCATTTTGCTGCTATGTAGAAATGATAGAGGATTGTATAGATACATAATTTTATGTCCACTTTTTTAATCCATTCAAAAATAGCATAGTGCAGTAGAAAGAACATATGTGTGATAGTCAAGAGGCTGGTTTTGAATTCTGGTTCTGCCTTTTACTCATTTTACTGTGTTTATTCATCTTTTCACCTCTCTGGGTCTCAATTTCCTCAGCTACAGAATATGCCATTTGGACTATAGGCTCTCTAAAGTTCTTTAATGCTCTCTAACGATAATATTTCCATGTACATTATCTATTTTTCTTCTTGCAGTACCACGTGACAGACAAAGCAGATATTACTATCTCTTATATAAAGGCAAGTGATATTATATAGGGTAAGAAGCACCATGACACAATGGATGTCAGTGAATTTTGAGATCAAACTCTGCCTTTGATACTTGCTAGATGTGTCGCCTTACAGAAATCACTAAATGTCTCTGAAACTTTAGCCTATTTCTTGGTGAAGGGAGTTTCCCTACACTGAAATCACTAGTCCTTGATATATTACAAAGATGCAGAAAATAAGGCTCAAAGAAATTCAGTGGCTTGCCTAAGGGCCACATAGCTAGTAGGAAATGCATATAGGACTCTATCCTTGGACTTCTGACTCCAAGTTTGGTAATGTTTTCTTCCTCTGGGTAGGTGGTTTGTCTCCGATCAAATGCAACATGCATTTAATAAGCACCTATTATCTGTAAAGCACTGTGAAAGCTAATGCTATAAGGTAGAAAGACAAATAGTCCACATTCTCAAGGAACTTCTGGTACACTTGAGTGATACATGAAGATAATATGCTATTTGAAGAGGGAGAAAGCATTAACCATCTAAGTTAATATCCCAAGAATGTTAGGTTTAATTTTCTTTGTCTTAGTCTAATATTACCTATCTCTTAGTGTAGTATTTGTAGACTTTTTAAAAATAATTTTTCTTTCCATCTAATCATTCAGCACTTACTTCTTGCTACTGTCAATGTGTATAGTTCCAGTAGAGACATTCTTCTCCCATTCCTCTCTATCCATCAGAATTTTCTGCTTCTTATATGCTATAAGTAGGCAATTGGAAAACTTTCTGCAAGTGATTGGGAAATGGAGAACAATTTATACTCTAATATCAATATTGTAAACAATAAGTTTTTTTTTCTTTTGAAAGACATACAAATTCTCAACAATGTAATAATCACTCATGATTCCAGAGGATCCAGGATGGATACAACTTGCTGCCTGACTGAGAGATGATATAGCATGTAATATCTATCTTTAGACAAGGCAAATGAAAGAATTAGTTTTGCTGATTATGCTTATTCATTATAAAAGTTTTGTATTTGTTTTTGTTTCTTTGTAAAGAAAGGGAGTTGGGAAGGAGAAAGATATAAACACTTGACAATTAAAAAAAAGAGATTTCATTTAAATATAATAATGGAGCTGATTTTATGTTGCTTTTTCTGTCATTTCTACTCTGATTAAATACTTTGCCCATTCAAAATTGAAAAAAAAAAAAAGAATTAGGTCTTTTATTAAGGCCTAGGAGTCTCTCTATTAATGTTTAGTTTCAGTGAATGGACTCAGTGATGTTTATTTGGGTACCTTTTAGACCTCTCTTGCCTAATTTCTGGTCTTTAACTGTGTTCCAGATATTTGAGTTTGTAGGTTAGTGAAATATCACTTTGTTATCATAAATTAATCAATCTGCTTAGTGACAGGGATGTCTATGAACTCAACATTCACTCTCAAACTACCACAGTGTCTCTGGATCATTTGGCTTAATCCTTATCTCTCCTCTAGCATCATCACCATAAGAAAAGTCAAGTTAGCTACTACAGTTTGCAAAATGCTTAGCAACTGATTGGGATCTATGGATGATAGCCATCCCTTTTCGGTCTTCTATATTTTGCCCTCCCTAGTGACCAGTGAAAACTAATACATACCAAATCGTTTCCTGTCAGTACTGCTTCTGACTTTCACACATCTCATTCCCTTTTAAGCAATTATTTTGCTTATCATCTATTCCATCTAGCCATTCACAACCTTTCTCCAGATCGACTGGCTCCCCAAAATCTCTATACTTGTTTGGCTTTTTCTCCCTGGAAAATGCTTTGAGATAACACTGAATTAGTAACATAATTTTCAAGTCAATTTAATATGAAGTTGGTTTTTTTGGGGGGGAGGGGAAAGAAGAGGAGGAATTGATGATGATAGGCTTGTGGTAAGCATTTATGGTATTCAGGAACTGACAAGAAGAGCAATAAAAACCAATATATTTCAGGAAAATCAAACTACCACATGTAATTAACAGAGTATAATTATTCACCTAGAGAAGGATTTTGATGGATGCCTTCCAGTAAATTATTTTTTACTCTTCCTAGATAATGGGACAGCTATAGAGTTGTCACATGCAGGTAAAACTCATTGCATTGAAATATTAGGGAAGTGCAATACCTCATTTTGGCATAGGGCAAACCCATTATATCTATATGTGTTGGAATCTATTTTTAATTATGTTGCAGGATTGTAAAATGGGAAATCATAGGGGAAACTATTGCAAGATAAGTTAGTGAACACCTTGTAGGGAATAAGGTATTGCTAGTCAGTAAACAGGATGGCTTGCTCACGAAAATTGTCTCACCAGATCAATCTAATGATCTTTTCTGTTTGCCTGACGAATACAATGGATTGAATGGAAGGGACAATATGTATTGCGAATTAATATAGTTTTTTAAGTCCTGTTTTTATTGGATATTAAGTAAAGAAGACATGCTTCGACCTATCTTATTGTGTTCTGTTAAAAATATATTCATAAGAAGAAAACAAATTTGCTCCATCTCTTTAAAAAAGGTAAGTTAAAAAAATGCTGTTAAGTTGTATTTGAAACAGAATATAGCAACAGTATATAAAATGTTAAATACACAGGCTTCAGAGAGCTCATAAACTAATTCAATGTTAATTAAGCATTCATTAAAGAAGAAGGATAATAAGAGATCCCAACTAAAGAAGAAAATAAGAATTCCCTAAGCTAGTAATTCAGTCATCTAGGTAAATATATATTGAATGAAAGTAATAAGGTTGGCATCAACAATCTAGAGGTTAGCAACTAACATGGTTTTCACTCTTCACTTTCGGACGTGGTTGAAATAGCAGGAAAAAAATGTCTGAATGGGGTTTAAAAAGACAAGTTACAAAGTGGAAGTAACTGTAGTGAGAGGTTGGGATCTCCTTATAAATTATGATTAAGATAGCTATTGTGAACCAATTGATGAAGGAAATTAATTTAGCAGTAGGGAAAATCTGCTGGAAGTTGATTTTGTTGTTTTTGGTGATATTCATTTGTGTGTTATTCCTAAAAAAAAGAGAGAAAGAAAAATCTTGAGAAGTATATAATCCTATTCACCTGTAGAACTCAGAGGCACTGACCATTAGAAAATGAGAATAGATTGCAATTTATTCTCTTGGGAAGTAACCAAAGGATAACCAATCAAGTGATCATTAATAATAGCTGAAGTTAAGGTGAATGATGGTACCAATCTGCACCAAAGCTCTCTATTTCTTTAAACCATGCACCTTACAGCAGTTCTTATTTGTTCATTTCTTGATAAAACTAGATTGGATTCACACTGTTGTTTTAATAGTTATGGTTTCACCAGGGAAAACCTAGTATATCATCTCACATCTCCTTTATTTATTTTATAAAAGTGGTCTAAACATGTTCTATTATTATCCTAAAGAGCACCAATTGCTTAGCCCACTATATCTAGTTGGCCTATGACCAGAACAGAGCTGATTATGCTTCGTCTAACTTCCAGCTGTCCACCTAGGCCATCTTGCCATCTTCCAGGTTGTTGTACATATATCCCTACACATTCCTTTTCCTGTTTTCCATCTCATTCTCTGGATACAGTCATCAAATCAACCATACCATTGCATGTGGAAAGAGCATACCATTTGACTGTTATAGAAATATCCACTATCCCTGTGATTCCTTAGACCAAAATTAACTTCCCTGGCTAAAGCTCTCTGTATAGAGTATTTGCCTCTTTTAGAATACAAGTTCTTATAGAGCTGGGGCTTTCTTATTTCTTTGACATATTTTCTTGGCTTAGCACATAATAAACTCTGAATATACACTTTTCATTTATTTATTCATATCTTACTTAGTGATAGTTCTTGGAATTACAAGCATAACATGGCAGTAGGAATAAATTTTCTAATAGGTAGGCTTTGAAATTTTAACGTAGTGTGGTTGATGACAAAAATTACACATACTTATAAATTAACATGGGGACAGGTAATAAATTTGCTTGAATGAATTGGGACATATACATGTATATGCACAGAGAGAGAGAAGGAGAAAAAGATAATGTATATTTTAGAAATATTATGGGGGCAGAGCCAAGATGGTGGCATGAAATCAGTGACTTGCTTGAGCTCTCCCCCAAACCCCTCCAAATACTCATAAAAAATGGCTCTAAACAAATTCTGAAGCAGCAGAACCCACAAAAAGACAAGGTGAAACAAATTTCCAGCCCAAGACAACCTGGATGATTGATCAGAAAGGTGTATCGTGCCAGGCTGGGAACGCAGCGCAGCGTGGCACAGTCCTCAGCAAACCTAGAGCAGGCCTCAGAGGACTGAATCATGGGCAGCTGTGGAGGTTTCCAGACTCCTCAATCCATGAATGCCAAAGACAACTTAGAAGGTCAGTGGGAAAAGTCTGTTTCTCTAGGTGGTCAGAGAGGAAGGTGGGGTTTCAGCTCCATTCCCCAAAAGTGTGGATGGGGGGGGCAGCTGCTTCCTGAGCTTCCAGCCCACAGCCTGAGGGGGAATCCAGTGGCTGATCAGAGAGGGATTGCAGGGATCTCTTTGCCAGTGCTGAGGCAGGAATCTCTTGCTTTGCCCATGTTTGGATCTGGGTCACAGTTCTGGGTGGTGGTGCTAGGGTGAGGAGGGAGCGCTGGCCTGGTGGAGCTTGTAGTGGCTGTAGGGAGGAACCCCTCCTCACAGTTACAGGACAGAAAGGAATACTTGTGGTCACAGGACAGGAAAGGAGTAAACACCTTGCCCCTTATCATACCACCTTGGAAGAACTGAAAATTTACAGGTCCCTACAAGTATCTCTGAAAAAAGCTTACAACCCCCTGAAGCTTGGGACAGTACACTCTCTACATTGGAAGCAGACTCTTACCTTAACAAAGAGTTTAAAATTCAAGTAATTAGCCAGAATCATGAGCAAGCAGCGCAAAAAGAGTCAGACTATATTATCTTACTTTGGTGAAAAAGAAGATCAAAATATACAACCAGAAGAAGACAACAAAGTCAAAGCTCCTACATCCAAAGCCTCCAAGAAAAATATGAATCAGTCCCAGGCCATGGAAGAGCTCAAAAGGGATTTTGAGAAGCAAGTAAGGAAGTAGAGGAAAAACTGGGAAGAGAAATGAGAGTGATACAAGAAAATCATGAAAAACAAGTCAACAGCTTGCTAAAGGAGACCCAAAAAAATACTGAAGAAAATAACACCTTAAAAAATAGCCTAACCCAAATGGCAAAAGAGGTCCAAAAAGCCAATGAGGGGAAAAATGCCCTAAAAAGAAAAATTGGCCAAATGGAAAACGAAGTCCAAAAGATTACTGAAGAAAATACTTCCTTAAAAATTAGAATAGAGCAATTGGAAGCTAGTGACTTTATGAGACATCAAGACACTGTAAAACAAATCCAAAAGAATGAAAAATTAGAAAACAATGTGAAATATCTCATTGGAAAAACAACTGATCTGGAAAATAGATCCAGGGGAGAGAATTTAAAAAGTATTGGACTATCTGAAAGCCATGATCAAAAAAAGAGCCTACACATCATCTTTCAAGAAATTATCAAGGAAAACTGCCCTGACGTAGTAGAACCAGAGGGCAAAATAGAAAATGAAAGAATCCACAGATCTCCTCCTGAAAGAGATCCCCAAAGGAAAACTCCTAGGAATATAATAGCCAAATTCCAGAGTTCCCAGGTCAAGGAGAAAATATTACAAGCTGCCAGAAGGAAACAATTCAAGTACTGTGGAAACACAATTAGGATAACACAAGATTTAGCAGCTTCTACATTAAAGGACCACAGGGCATGGAATATAATATTCTGGAGGGCAAAGGACATAGGATTACAACCAGAATCATCTACCCAGCAAAACTGAGTATAAACCTTCAGGGGAAAAAATGGTTATTCAGTGAAATAGAGGACTTTCAAGCATTCCTGATGAAAAGACCAGAGCTAATAGAAAATTTGACTTTCAAATACAGGACTCAGTGGAACATGAAGAGGTAAACAGGAAAGAGAAATCATAAGAGACTTATTAAGATTGAACTGTTTACATTCCTGCATGGAAAGATGATATTGTAACTCATGAGAACTTTGTCAGTATTAGGGTAATTGAAGGAAAAAAATTATATATATGTATATAGAGATAGATAGATAAGAGGGCACAGGGTGAGTTGAAGATTAAGGGGTCATATCTGGAGAATAAAATTAAGGGATGAGAAGGATGATACTCAGAGAAGAAAGGGAGAGGTAGAATGGGGTAAATTATCTCACAAAAAAAACAGAAAAGAAAAGTCTCTCACAGTGGAGGGGAAACAGGGGAAGGTGAGAGGGAATGAGGAATCTTATTCTCATAGGATTTGGCTTAAGGAGAGAATAACATACACATTCAATTGGGTATGGAAATCTGTCTTACCCTACAGGAAAATAGGGGGAGAAGGGGACAAGAGCAGGGGATGATAGAGAGGAGGGCAGATTGGGAAAGAGAGTAATCAGAAGTAAATACTTCTGAGGAGGGACAGGGTCAAAAGAAAGAATAGAATAAATGGGAGGGCAGGATAGGATTAAGGGAAATAGAGTTAGTTTTTCACAACATGTCTACTATGGAAGTGTTTTGCATAACTGCACATGTACAACCTATATTGAGTTGCTTGCCTTTTCAATGAGGGTGGGTGGGGAGGGAGGAAGGGAGAAAATTTGGAACTCAAAGTTTTAAAAACACATGTTTAAAAAAATGTTTTCACATGCAACTGGGAAATAAGAAATACAGGAAATGGGGTACAGAAGTCTATCCTGCTCTACAGGAAAATAGAAGGGGAAGGGGATAAGAGAAGGGAGAGGGGAGAGATAGAAGAGAAGGCAGACTAGGGGAAGGGGTATTCAGAATGCATGCCATCTTGGGGTGGGGGGAGGGGTGAGAAATTTGGAACTCAAAAACTTGTGGAAGTGAATGTTGAAAACTAAAAATAAATAAATTTATATTTAAAAAAATAAAACAAAATAAAACAAAAACAAAAATAAATATTATGTCATAATCAAAATAATGGTTGATGAAGTTGATTCAGGGAGATTGAAATAATGAGAAGTCACAAGCAGTAAGTGTGGCAAAAAAAAAATCCAGGAGAATGAGAATAGAATCACTAAGTCTTTGTATTTGTACTCCTGGAACATAGTTCCTGGCAGATAGTAAGGACTTAATAAATATTTGTTGATTGGTTGACTGGTTTCTGGATGTGGCTGACCAAAAGGAAAAGAAAGAACTCGTCAGAGAAAGATGGTTAGGGAGGAATCAGCAAGGTTTGAATATTTGACTGTCTTGTAGAAGATAGAAGGGTCAAAAATGAATGTTAGTCTCACTGACTGAAAAAATAATTAAATTGCTTATAGTTGGGAGAGGGTAATAGTAGAAGATCACGAAAACTATTTTAGACATTGAGGGTTAGGTGGGGGAAAAAAAATCTCCTATTCTCACCTCTAGGACTGATTTTCTTCACCTTGAGATATGAGTTGCCTTTGAGCTAAAATATACCCATAGCACTAAGATTACTTTTTACTACTACCTGTGGATTCTTCTGACCTCTCTTTCTGAGATTCTGAGACTTCAATCCTGATGGTTGACTAGAAAATGTAAGTTTTGATTAATGGTCTCTCCCTTTATTTCTTTAACTGTAGGTTTCTATCTGTTGATAGCAATAGACAGAGGATGGTTGAGAGGACTGTAGTTCATGATATTTAGATTTGGGAGTCACCTGAATATAGGTCATAACTGAATCAAATGAAGACAATTTCCTCCATGAATGAGGGGTTGTTAAAAAAAATGAGTAGTACAATCATATTTGTGTCTCTTTTTTTTCAAAAGCCAACTTTGTAAAATTCTGTAACTGTTGTTTGAATGAGTCCTTGAAATTGAAGTTTTGGCACTTGAGGAGGTTTTCACATACATTTAAAAAAAAATCTGAGAATCTGGAAAGTAAAAAGCTTTTAGAAGGATGTGTTATAATTCATGAGCACAAGTATAAGGCCTAGAGTGGGATGCCTGAGGGAAAAGGAAATAGGCAAAGGGAAAATACTATCATGTGAAGTGTTAAAAAAGGATTTGGAGGCATAAGCCTTGGGTTCAGGTCCTGGCTCAGCTACCTGTGTGACAAGTCATTTAACTTTCCTAGGTCTCAGTTTCCTTATCTATAAAAAGGTAAGGGTTGTATGAGAGCATCTCTAATGCCCCTTTCAGTTTAGATCGGTGATCCTATAGTTCAGGGAAAAGGACCACACCTGATCTCAGGCACCGAAGAGGAAGAATAAAACCCAGTCTCAGTTACCAGTGTGGGTATATCGGGTGGGTGTCCCGGAGGGTTGATAGGTGTAATGGTCACACTCTGGGTCCATCAGGAAAAGAAAGGGCAATATGCAGAGGTAAGATCTCAGAAGCCACCCTGACCTTGGAAAACTTACTGACACCAAGCTGCTGTCACCCCTAGTTCAATGTGAGTGATGCCATGTTATCGGCAGTTGTTTTTCAGTCTCATCTGACCCCGTTTAGGGTACCCAGATACTAGAGTAATTGTGATTTTCTTTGACTTGCCCAGGGTCACACAGTTAGGAAGTATCTAAGGCTGGATTTGAACTAAGGAAGGAGTCTTCCTGACTCCTAGGCTCAGTACTCTATGCACTGTCATTGGGTCTTTGTTAACTCAGTGGTAAGGATAAAGACCACAGGTTTATAGGGAGAGGTAAGTTCTCATTCTTGTTCATCTGATTGACTTTACATCTCTGATGCCTCAGGGCCAGGAATGGCAACCTGTGGCCTGGAGGCCACATGTGACCTTCTAAGTCCCTGGGTGTGGCCTTTTGACTGAATCCAAGTTTTACCAAACAAATCCTTTTATTAAGGGGGTTTGTTCTTGAAGTTTGAACTCAGTCAAAGGGCAGCATTTGAGGAACTAGAGGGCCATTTGTGGCCTCTAGGCCACAGGTTCCCCAGCCCTGCCTTAGGCAGAAAGGTCAAGGAGGCAAGTTGGTGAGACCTAGTTGAGTATAGCATAGGACACAGAAGTTTATAACATAGAAGTTTTCAAACAGACAGCATTTTTAAAAAGGGAACAGGGCAGTAGCAGAAAACCTAACTGAATATCTTAGAGACATTTGAAACTTAACACATTCAAAGCAGACCTCATTATCTTTCCCTCAAACTCTCTGTTTTTCCAAATGTCTCTATTTATATTTCAGGCACCACCATTCTTAGCCTCTAAGATTTCTAGTCTGGGTATTATCCTCTGCTTCTCATTCTTTCTCTTCCATATGTACAATTGCTAAACCTTGTATATTTAGCTTCCACTGTATCTAAACCTTTTTTTTTTCCTTTACTTGCATAGCTACCTCATCACCTCTCCCCGGGATTATTGCAATAGACTCCTATCCTGTCTCCTTGTCTCACATCCCTCCCCAATCCAGGCTATTTTACACATACTTCTTGAATATTTTTTGTTAAGCCCAGACATGATCATGCGCCTCACTCTATTATATATTCCAGTGGTATCTTGACACTGTCCATAGGTTTTTCCTTGGCAAAGTCACTGGAGTGGTTTGCCATTTCCTTCTCCAGTGGATTAAGGCAAACAAAGGTTAAGAGACTTGCCCAAGATCACACAGCAAGTAAGTGTCTGAGGCTGGATTTAAACTAAGGTCTTCCTCACTCCAGGCCCAGTGCTCTATCCACTGAGCACAAATAGCTGATTCCTCAACTCCGTGATTTAGGTTCTATTTTTATGCCCAATATACAGATGAGGAAAATGAGGCTGATAGAGGTTAGATCATTGCCAATGGTCAAATAGCTAGTGAGTGTCTGAGGAAGGATACGAACAGAAGTCTTCCTGACTTCAGGTTTAACTTTATCTATTGTATCACCTAGTTATCCATTTTTTAAAAAATAATAAATTTATTTATTTTTAGTTTTCAGCATTCACTTCCATAAGATTTTGAATTCCAAATTTTCTCCCCATCTCTCTCCTCCCCCTACCCCAAGATGGCATGTAATTGATATAGGCTTAACATATACATTCATATTAAACCTATTTCACATTAATCATGTTGTAAAGAAGAATTAGAACCAATGGGAGAAATCACAAGAAAGAAGAAACAAAAAAAAAAGAGAGAGAGAGAGAGCATTCAGATTCCATGGTTCCTTTCCTGGACATGGACAGCATTTTCTATCACGAGTCTTTTTGGAGTTGTCTTAGATCCTTGCATTGCTAAGAACAGCCAAGTCTATCCAACTTAGTCATCACACAATGTGGTTGTTACTGTGTACAGTGTTCTCCTAGTTCTGCTCACTTCATTCAGCATCAATCCATACAAGCCTTCCCAGGTTTTTCTGAAGTCTGCCTGCTCATTATTTCTTATAGCACAGTAGTATTCCATTACATTCATATACCAACAACTTGTTCAGCCATCCCTCAATTGTTGTTACCCATTTTTAGTGATTATTTTCAGAAATTAGTCAGTCACACAACAAATAGTCACTTAAGAAATCTCTATTCTTTTATTGTTGTTATAGATCGATTTGCATGTCGTTTTCTTTTTTATGATGTGAAGTGGATCTCTAAATACTTGTAATCTAACTCTATGGTATTGTTAAGACTAAGGTCAAATCTATTAGGCTCTAATAGATTTTATACCTTTATGGACCACCCCTAAAGTGATGTGGAAGATATAATTTGTGCATGTTCACCACACACACTTTTTTTTTCAAACAGGCAATATGGAGAGACAATTTATGAAACATTAGGGTTTCACAGAACAGAATAGGAAAAGTCTAAGGGGCATGGGTCATGAAAAAAACCATGGATTTGGAGTCAGAAGTCCAGCATTATGCTTTTAAAGCATATTTTCATTTATTTCATGAATTATTTCCCAATTACATTAAAAATTATTAACATTTATTTTTTAAAAAGTTCTAAATTCTCTCCCTCCCTTCCACCCCTACCCCACCCTTTGAGAAAGCAAGCAACATGATATTGACTATACATTTGAAGTCATACAGAACATATTTTCATATTAGCCATATCTGCATTGTATTTTTTAAAAAGCTATGAACAATTGAATCACAGTATGTGAGTTAGAATTCCAGTTGTGACTATAGTAAAAATAATGATGAAAAGAAGGAAATAGGTATTTATTAAGCTCTCACTGATGGGGTGGGATCTGGGCCCCAAAAAGGAAAAACCCTGGAATTTCATACATGGCCAAATCTCTGGTGTTGGCTTGAGGCTATACTCCTATCAACTGACCTTTCATTATCACTTATGCCCAATCTCCCAATTCTGTTACCTATCCCTCCCAATGTCTATTACCTCCAGATGGCCCTGGCCACTTCCCACCCTTAATCTTATCTAGATTTCATTCTCCCTTGGCCAACTGGTTCAGGTCCCAGCCATTCCCATCCAGATCTTTCCTTATACCCCTCCTCCAGTCACCCCAAACTACTTGTCCACTCCTAGATCCCTCCTACAGTCTTTCTGTATATAAGAAACATCCAGGCTGCCATTTAGAAGCTGAGACTTCCTCATGCTGCTTGTCCTTAGGAACATCACAAATGTTCAGATTCCTTAAGAGTCTGGACTATATGGTTCATCTTTAATAAACCTTGTCTTTCGCTGAAAGAAGGCTTGGGTCGAATTCTTTTGGACAAGACCCGCATGTCGTGATTTTGGGGTCTCACCCTAGTATCTAAACCTCAGCATTACTATGTGACAGACACTGAGTTAAATGCTTCACAAATAATATCTCTTGAACAGCTCTCAGATTTAGGTATTATTATTTTTGCTGTTTTGCAGATGAGCACATTGAGACTGGAAGACTTTAAGTGACTTGCCCATGTTCACACAGCTAATAAATGCCCAAGGTAGATTTTGAACTTGGATCTTCCTAACCTCTAGGTCTAACACTCCATCTACTAATCCTAGCTGTCAGTCACTTCCTGTGTGGCCTTTGGCAAAAGGGAAGAAGGATTAGAGGATGATTTCTTTGCTGATTATTCTATTAAATACACACACACACACACACACACACACACACACACACACACACACACACACACACACACACACACACACACACACTTGGAAATTGCTCCCTCCTGGCAACATACACATTCAACTGCAGTCCAGTCCAGTAACACTTTACAAGCTCAAGGAGATTCAATTCAATTCAATACACATTGAAGGCTTTCTATGTGCTAGGCACTAGAGATAAAAAGACAAAAAAATCAGTGCCTGAGTTTACTGAGAAAGACAAGCTTAGACTAATGTAAAAATGTAATATCCTGGCACATCCCTCCTTAAATCATCATCATTAGTATCATCAGTACCATAAAAACAAGGTTATGTTAGTTCTCTCTTTCCCCCCCCCACAATCCACTTTTGTGACTTACTGGGCTCCCTCTACTTTACCTCCCTGCCCCACCTTCCCAGCCCATTCAGGGATTTCCTTTGGTGTTTACTTTAATTTAATTTTTTTAATTTTTTTTTTTGGCTAGGCAATGGGGTTAAGTGACTTGCCCAGGGTCACACAGCTAGTAACTGTCATATATCTGAGGCCATATTTGAACTCAGGTCCTCCTGAATCCAGGGCTGGTGCTCTATCCAGTGTACCACCTAGTTGCCCCTGGTTTTTACTTTAAAATTCATTTAAATGTTGGGGAAAATTGAAGCCCAGCACAGGGAATCTCCCTGGGCTATGCTCCCTAGGAGAGGTCCTTGACCTGACTCCTTCCTAGATGCAGTATTAATAATATGGGTAATGTTAATAAATCAGGCAGGACTGAGAATCTGACCAAAGGAAAAGCCCAGTACAAATTCCTGTGGACTCCTCTAGCAAGGAACCCTGCTGAGAAACTTGAATTGCAGAGGTTTTAGCAATACTTTTTTTTTAATACAGCTCCAACTGGTCCTTATTAAATTAAAATCCAAAGAACAAGTCATATCTGATAAAGAAGGGCCTGCTCTTTAAGCTTCAGGAAAATGCTAACGTCCAGGTTCAAGTATTTCATTCTACTGTAACTATATTTGTTTGTATCATTCTCTGGGTTTCATTGTTCTTCCTTTTTCTTTTTCTTTTTCTTTTCCATATCTGGGAGAGGGAGGGAAAGAAAACACTTCAGAAATGAAAGATTAGTATGGCATATCATAAAGATGAGCTTTGTAATCATTTTCCTTTAAGCAAAGAATTAAAAGATAATAAAAGCCCTAATTAAAGACCTCGTTAGCTTAACTAGATTTTCATATGCAAAGCGCTGTCACCATAGAGCTGCATTAGAATAGAAATGTTGTCTGGCTCCAACCAGGCCATGACTGCCACTTTTGAATTATTTCCTTCTCCTTCCCTTCCCCTCTTTCAGATTAGAGCCTAGGTTGTTATGTCCTTTTCTCTTCTTTCCTCTTCCCCAACCCTCCAAGTGACTCTCTCACACACCTTGTTCACTGCTATTTCTCTGGGATAGCTCCCTCCACTTCTTTTCATATATTTCCTGTCCCTTAATTTGTTTTCCTTAAATTTAAAAATCTATCTACCTACATCCTATCTATCTATCTATCTACCTATCTCTCTATCTATGTCTCTACCTATCTATCTATCTACTTACTTATCTACATCTTAATATTTCCATTTTCGTAGCATTTAGAGCTAGGAAATCCTAGAGATCATTTAATCTATGTATTCTTATGCTTTTTGTGTTTCATGGACTCAATAGATGTCTGATGAAGCCTATGAATTTCTTTTTTTCCAGAATAATGTTTTTAAATGTATATCATAAAATACATAGGACTATAAAGGAAACTAACCAGACTGAAATTATTATCATAACAGTAAAAAAATTATAAACCTCAGACTAAAAACTCCTGATTTAATTTAAGTCCCTCATTTTCCTGATGAGTATGAGAAAAGTGAAGTGACAATCTCATCATTAACCTCCCTTTTTGGGGGGAAGGGGTTTGAGAGGACAAGAACTCTGATTTCATGCATGTAGTCAATGCTTAGCAAGGGATTTTCTCTACCAGGGCAGACACAGGAAGCTGCTCAACTATGTATAATCTTTAGAATGAGGCCTGGAAGAAGTGGAAAGGCATTCTCAGGGGGACACAGTCAGTATGCATATTAGTCTCATCTTCCTGACTCTGAGGTCAGCTCTCTAATCACTAGGCAACAATAGATACAAACATCCTACTTTTCTTTATTTCCCTGCCGTGTAACTTCTTCTATGGTAGCAAATGGTTCCCAATGTCTCCTTTATTCTGTGACCTTGAAAAATCCTTGGTCATTTCATACTTTCCTGAGTTCCTACATGAGATTACAGCAGGGATACTCCTCTGTCTTTTCCTCTCCTCGTTACAGGAGCATATGAAGAATAAGGAAGTACAGGCTGTTCCTAAAGGTTTTAAAACTTGCAAAGCACTCTTCTCAATCATCTCATTCGATGTTGACAACAACCTTGTAAAGTTAGCATTGTCCGGACCCAATATTATTCCCATTTAACAGATAAAGAAACAGGCTTACTGAGGTTAAGTGACTTGTCCATGCTGATTGGACCATAGATCTGGAGCTGAAATGGACCTCAGTGTGAATCTAGCCAAACTCCCTCATTTCACAGATGGACAGCCTGTGGCCCAGAGAGGCTTAAATGATTTGCCATACATGACAAAAGTAGTGAGCACCAAAAGTGGGATTGATAGAAATTCAGGAGAGATAAAACCAAAATATAACAATAACAATTTTAATAATGTTTCTTAATTGTACAGAACCAGTGTGACTGTATTGTTTTTCCCTTCTGATTTTGCAAAAGGATGAGTATCTTTTCCCATCCAGTATTATAAGGCTTTTGATCTGAGCTTTAATTCAGATAGACTACCACTCCAAAATTATTTGGCTTCAAGTTGACAGTGAGAAGCATCACTGTCAGTCACCAAAGATTTTAGCTCTAAGTTCATATTCCGTTGAGAAGAATTTTCTCTAATATCATGAATCAAATGGCTCTCAAGATCTTTATCACTATTATTATTATTATTATCACTACTGTTGTTATTATAAAGAACAACACTTTCCCCTTAACTAAGTAATTCTCAAACGTCAGTACTCTAAATACATTCTGTGCTAGCGGACAAAACTAAGAAAAGAAGTGTCTGTGAAAAGAAAGTGAAATGACTAGTAAAATTATCCTGTCAAATAAAGGCTGGGAAACGAAACTCAGAAAGAAGGGACAGATCCATTTTGGTTTGTTTAGCTGGGTTCATTCTTATGGCTATTAATCACAGTTGGGTGGCTGCAATGCCTTGGATGCTGGGTACAGAGCAGAATTAGACAGCACTATAGCCCACCAGGGGTATTGCATTGATCCAGGAAAGGCTTTGCTAAAGACTTAAGTCTGACAGAAGAAGTCTTACTGGTCAAGGGAGGTAGTTCAGCTGTCTGGGGAAGGAGGAAAGACTAGTCAGACCTGGGGATAAGAAAAAGAAATGAAGAGGTCAAGGAGAAGTATACCCAGGTCTTAGCAGTATTTTGAACTGTGAAGCTAGAGGTGCTAACTCCAATAAGGAGAAAAGTAGCAGACTCAAAACAGGAAAAAAATGAATAAGGTAGGGAAGGAAATCGTGGGGAAATGATACATTTACACAGTGAGACAAGAAGCAGGGTTGGATCATGTCTTGTATGTATAATGCAAAAGATAGGAAGTCGGAGATAATGCCAAAGGTAATCAGGGAGACATGAGTCAAAAATTTTAATAATCTCAGGGATAATTAGTTGTTCAGCCATGGTGAGTTTGAAAATACAGTATGTTATGTGGAGGAAAAAAGTCATGTAAATTCAACATGGAAATTAAAAATGTATTAAAGCCACAAGTCAAGAAGTACTGAATGTATTGATTTACATAAAAATGTTATACTTCAAACTAGATTTTAGGTACCTAGGCAAGCTCTGGCTTCTGTGTATTAAAATATCTAATTTTGACTAGTCAATGGTGGGTTTTATTTAAGTTTATTCTATTTGGTTTTGTTTAATAGGGAAAAAAAGGATTAAATTTTTGTTGGTGAAGTTGGTAAATAATAATGGTCCCAAAGAAATGGGATTGAACAAATGTAAATTTGGAAGTGCTTTGGCCTCAAAGCATGTTCAAAAGGGAACAAAGTAGATGATATCTTCCTTTAGATCTCAGGATAACTTTCACGCAGCTGGAATCTGTTTGAGGCCAGTTTGGGGGAGATGCAAGCCAACGTTTTAGTTTTGATCTTTTAGGTTCACATTTTGAAAACTGCTGCTTCTGTTCCTACTCTGCTAAGTATCCCCCACATTCAACTAGCCCCATTTTAGGAGGGAGTTGGTTTTTTGTTTGTTTGTTTAGGCAATTGAGGTTAAGTGACTTGCCCAGAGTCACACAGCTAGTAAGTGTCAAGTGTTTGGTCTTAGGAGGGATTTGAACTCAGGTCCTCCTGACTTCAGGACCCATGCTTTATCCGCTGTACCACCTAGCTGCCCCGAGGGTGCTATTTTTCCTTACACTACAAGAATTTAACTATATCCTACCTGAACATACTGTGATATGATATTTTTTCCCAATCACTGAAGGTTTCTTTTTATTTTTTTCTGGATGATCTTTAAAGAAAACTTGGCTTAAAAATGCCCATAAATATCAGTTCACATGGAGCTTAAAAAGTCAATTTTCTTAAGAGAATGAAAGACAACTTTTTACTGTGTTTAATTTTTTTTTTTGTAAAAATGAAGTCCATGCTGAAAGATTGCTCTTTGGATACAGAAAGGGCATGCAAATTTCTATCCCCAGATAACTCTTTTAAAAATTATGGCCAGATGAAAGCAGAGGGTTATAATAGAAATATGAATGTAACCACCCTGAACAGTCTAATATACATGAGTTTATATACATTAGTGTTCCCTTAGGCAATCAGAAATCCATTATATTTTTAACCCCAATTGTCCACTGAGGCTTCATGTCATTTCTCTTTTGGCAAGAATTCTTTCCTTCAGTAAAAACTGAGGAAAATATGAGAGATGAATCGGGGAAAATTGTCTCCTAGTGAGTTCAGCTACAGACACCCTTAGAAGACTGGGAAAGCACAACCCGAAGAATGCCAGCAGAGGCCGACTCCCCCGTAAGTGTGGTGGTAGTGATGGTGGAAGAGGTGGTGGCAGATGGAATGGAAAGCATTGGCTTACTGGAAATAATCAAATATAGTCCTACAGCTGGGAAATCAGCAAGAGGTGAGGATCAGGCTTTCATCCTTGTTAAATCTGTAATTAAGGCCTCATTCTGCTTCATTTAAAACCTGCTGTGTCTGTGGGTGATACCCTCTCAGTACTGGGGTAAGGGAAACTCTCAGAATTGGCAGTGAGCAATGGGCCAATCAAGGTAAAGACACAGAGAAGGCACAGGTGTTAGAGAGGGGGCCAATCTGATGGAGGGTCTCAAATCATAATGAAGTGATCCTGACCAAATCTGACATGCCCACACCAATCTGGGGCCTTGACTTGGTGACACTGGCTAAGTAGTGATGAACAGCTGCTTGCCAAAACTAATTTTGACAGTCTGCTAAAATCAAAAATCATTTATTGGGTTTATAAAGATGAATCCATCATAGTAATTGCTCCCACTGCAGCTCACACAAAACACACAGCAAACAAATATTGCTAAACAATGTATCTGTGATGCTTTTTAAATAAGAACCTAAGAAATGGTTTTGATGCTAGACAATTAAGTTAGGGAGTTTCATAAGTTTATGAGCCCTTGTGAAAAGCTACATTTCCTTACAGCTATGCCCAAATTTCCTTTTGCTAGCATAGAGAGTATTGCTTTTTTTTTTCCCCCTAGCCCTCCTGGATTTCATGACGAAGTGTAGACCCAATGCACAAACTTTAATGATTTTTCAGAATTTAAATAACTATTCTTAGCATTTTATTTTTCTTGGTAACCCTATTAAGTAGGCTAGAAAGGCAACATTATTCCTAACTTACAGGTATGAAACTGAGGTTAAGGATAGTTCAAACTTGCCCATAGCCACATGGTTATACTAAGAAATAGGGCCCAGGTCAGGACAGACACTTAAAATGTTGCAGTGAATTAGTGAAATTTCTACATTACAGTTACTCTTTTACCCCAATTTTTTAAAAGATTTTTATTTAAAATTTTGAGTTACAAATTCTATCCTCCCTCCCCTCCTTCCCCTAGCTCCCTTCCTGAGTTGATAAACAACCAGATATACATTATACATGTGCAATTATGTAAAACATTTCCATATCAGTCATTTTGTACAAGAAGACTCAAAAGAAAAAAAAAGAAAGAAAGTGAAAAATAGCATGCTTCAGTCTGTATTCATTCAATATCAATTCTTTCTCTGGAGATGAATAGTATATGTCATCATTAGTCCTTTGGCATTGTCTTGTATCATTGTATTGATAAGAATAGCTAAGTCATCCACAATTTTCATCAAACAATCATGCTGCACAAGATTCTCCTGGTTCTGTTCACTTCACCATGCATCAGTTCATGTAAGTCTTTCCAGGTTTTTCTGAAATCATCCTGCTTGCTACTTCTTATAGCACAATGATATTCCATTACAATCATATACCACAGCTTGTTTAGCCATTCCCCAATGGATGGATATCTCTTTGATTTCCAATTCTTAGCCACCACAAAAAGAGCTGCGGTGAATATTTTTGTACAAATAGGTCCTTTCCTTTTTTTTCTGTTTTTGTTTTTGGATGTCTTTGGAATTTAGACCTAGCAGTGATATTGCTGGATAAATGCACTTTAAAACCCTTTTGGCATATTTCCAAATTGTTCTCCAGAATGGTTAGATAAGTTCACAACTCCACCAATAATGCATTAGTATGGGACAGCTAGGTGGTGCAGTGCATAGAGCACTGGCCCTATAGTCAGGAGGACCTGAATTCAAATCTAGCCTCAGACACTTGGGAAAGTCACTTAACCCTGATTGCCTTGCAAAAACCAAAAAACAGTGCATTAGTGTGCCAGTTTTCCCATATAACATTCAACATTTTCCTTTTTTGTCATATCATCCACTCTGACAGTGTGAGGTGGTACCTCAGAGTTATTTTAATTTGCATTTCTCTGATCAGTAGTGATTTAAAACATTTTTATATGAATGTAGATAGCTTTTATTTCTGTCTGAAAACTGCCTGTTCGTATCCTTTGACCATTCATCAGTTGAGGAATGGCTTGTATTTTTATAAATTTGACTCAGTTCTCTACGTATTTGAGAAATGAGGCCTTTATCAAAGATACTTGTTGCAAATTTTTCCCCAGTTTTCAATTTTCCTTATAATTTTGGTCGCGTAGTTACTATTTAAAAAAAAAAAAAGAAAATATAGAAATAATACGTGTTTTAATGTAGGGTGGGAGAAAAAAATGTACATCGTATAGGAGACTTAAGTGTTGTACCAGGTCTTTGAAAGGTTCTGAAAAGGTAGGTATAAAGAACAGGTCATTGAGAAGTCTCCATAATAGTGACACTTTAATTGATCCTTTTCATGATAAGTATGTAACCTTCAGGTCCTCAAATTCAGCTGCTTTCTGAGGTCTGGAGGTTTTAGTACACTGCTGAGAAAAGACTAGGGCCCTTTCCTTTCTTGGTTTGAAGGACTTAATAAATCCGTGCCATGTGGCATTTTGCCCTAATTGATGTCTATTTTTCTTGGGAGGTGATGGATAACACTGCCTTTTTAATCTGCAGCTTCCTTAGACAATAGCCAAGATGACTAGCTGAAGATACTGTGAGCACAGTGGGCAAGGACACCTCTAACATTTCAGGTAGAAATCATTTTTAGAGAAGATGAACCCAGCCATTCAGTCACCCATGAGTCTCTGGACTATGCTAAGCAGATGTACACCTGCAGATTTCTGTAGCAAAAGTCATGGAAGCATCCAATCACAACCCAACTAAACGCTTTCCTCCCATTTCCCAGTCTCTAAGCCTGGGGTTCGTTGATCCCCGAGTGGTTTTTGGGATGATTTTAAAGAAGTCTGTGAACTTGCATGGGAAAAATATATATCTTCATCTTCCTTAACCTTAGTAATCCTATGTATTTTATTTTATTCATTTGAATATATTATTCTGAGAAGGGGTTCATTTCACGAGACTGCCAAGGTGGTCCACAACACAACAAAAGTTTACAAACTCCCACTGTAAACCACATACAAATCCCCAAATCTTATGCACATTTCAAAGTAAGATTCTCTCCATTATAATTTTAATAATGATGTCTCATGGGCAACTAGGTGGTGCAATGTTCTGCGCATGAAGTCAGGAAGACTCATCTTCCTGAGTTTAAATCTGGTGACCCCTGGTCAAGTCACTTAGCCCTGTTTGCCTCAGTTTCCTCGTTTGTGAAATGAGCTGGAGAATAAAAGGGCAAACCACTCCAGTATCTTTGCCAAGAAAACCCCAAATGGGGTCATAAAGAGTTGGATACAACTGAAAAACAACTGAACAATAACAATGCCTCTCATGTGTCCATTGCTTAGTAGTTTCAAGAGGCTTTCATGTATGTTCTTATCTGACCTTTACACAAACCCAGAGAGAAAGGCACAATGTGTACTTTATCATATTTTTTATGTGGAAGGCAGGCCTCTGACCCACAATAGTTATGTGATCCTAGGTAAGATATTTAATCTCCTAGTGCTGCAGTCAACTCTCAAAAGCACTGAGTGTTGCCCTGAGAGGAGTTCTCTACACTTAATGTGAGATGAAAGCAATAGTCTAGGACCCTGCCCCTCACCCCCAAAAAAAAGTTTGCCCTGGGGGGAGAAGGTAAAAAACAAGTCCTAGACAGGTCAAATGTTATTTACAAAAGATCACATGACCAGGTATCTAATAAATGACAATGACAGTGCTATTTTCTAGTTCTTATGAACTCCCCTCCAGATTATGGCTTCCTTGCGGGGGAGTCTTTTTTTTAAGGAACTGTCCATACATAGTGGTGTTGCTGATGGTACCCTGAAAAAATAATTTTGTGTGTGTGTGTGTGTGTGTATGGTGATGGTAGTGGTGGTGGTTATCATGGCAGGGTTGGATTCCTATAACTCTAGCTCCATTCTTTCACTGTCCCTCATAAAATAGAGAAGGTCTGAAAGATACACCTGAGTCAGAGAGGATCTGGAAAAAAGAAAACCTGAGACTAGATATACCCACTGCATGCTACCCAAGGGGAGGCCAAAGGAGAAGGATCCCAGCTCCACTTAGGGAAAGAATGAAGTGATATTAATCAGATTGCTATTGTGTCTAGAGAGTGTTCTCTCAAGAGAAGGAGAGAGGCACATCTGTCCCACTCACACATCAAAGACAGGGAGCAGCTGAGACAGCTTGTGTCAAATCCCTACTCAGCCTCTTATTCTACTAGCGTTCCTTTCCTGCTTCATTTACCATTCTGTGGGCTGTTTAGCAATAAGCCCTTCATCTGATTAACATTTCAAACCCATTGTTGGTGTGTGCTGGCTTAAATGAACTAATCATAATTAGTACTTCAAAACCTGTCTGACTTTGCCTGCAAGGAAGGTGGGGGGAGTAGAAAGATAAAAGAAAACAAGCTAGACTTTCATTAAACATGTCATTCAGAAGGAGGTGGTCAGGGAGAATGGTTGGGCAGTGGCAGAGACTTAAGGATTTTGACTTATGATAAGGCCATGACTCACTTTTGGTCTACCTAGCTTTATGATGCTCAAGAGGTATTTCATTTGGTATTCAATGGAACAGAATGAGTTCATTAATATAGTGGAAGGAAGGCTGTGATGGAAAAGAAATCTAGCTTTTAAACATTTAAACCAAAATAATTCTTCTTTATTTTTTTTAAAGCCCAGATAAAGTAATTTAATTTCCTGGAACACAGTTTTCACACCTGATTTTATAGTAAAGGGAAACATTGGTGGGGGCATGTGTTTTGAAGAGATGCTTACCTAAATTGTAGCTTTCAGAGGTTTGCATAGGAGGCAAAATTTTAGATGATATAATATAATGGATAGAAGATTGTCTATGACAGAGATGGGGAACTTGTGGCTTCGAGGCCATATGCGGCCTTCTAGATCCTTGGGTGCAGCCTTTTGGCTGAATCCAAGTTTTACAGAACAAATCCTTTTATTAAGGTGATTTGTTCTGTGAAGTCTGGATTCAGTCAAGGGGCCGCACTTGAGGACCTAGAGGACCATACATGGCCTCAAGGCCTCAGGTTCCCCACCCCTGGTCTTTCAGTTAGGCAGAGCCAGAATCTGTGCCCACTTCTGAACACATTCTAGCTATCTGACCAGGGAAGTCATTTTATCTTGCAATGCTCTAATACTGTAGGTAACAGATAACTCATGCATCTACGTCAGGGGGAGAGTACCCTCTGCTGATAAAATCACACACATCCCCCTGTTAAAAAAAATAATAAAAAAGGTAAGAGCAATAGCTATTATATTGAATGGCAGAAGGGGTTTAGAGAAAGGTCTCAATTGACTGGAACAGTGCGCTATAGAGAACAAGATGAATTTAATATCTAATAATAGCTATCATTGAGATGGTGCTTTAAGTTTTGCAAAGTGCTTTACATATGTTAACTCTTGATTTTCACAGAGACCCTATAGGTAAGCACAATTATTATGCTCATTTTAAAGATGAGGAAACTGAGTCACAGAGAGATTGAGTGACTTTCTTAGGGTCACACAGTAAGGGATATTTGAGGCAGGATAAAATCTTAGGTCTTCCAGACTCCACATCCAGCACTTCCATCTACTGTACCACCTAGTTACCTATTTTAACAGAGATTAATGTAAAGTCCTGTAGTTTCATTAAAAAGAAATCAATTTCCCCCAGAGAGAACTAAAAGAGCTATGGTTAACCAAGAGTTCAAGTGAATGACAACAACAACAACAAGTAGCATAACAACAGAACAAACAGCTGGGGGTTTTGTTGGACTCTTCATTTGCTCAACATCAGTCAGTAATGTACCATGGCAACCAAAGGAGATAATGCAATTTTAGGATAAATTAACAAGAGGACAGCCCTACTCTAGCCTGTCCTGGACATTTCTAAATCTCCCATTTTAAGAAAAACATTGACAAGCTGGAGTTCAGAGAGGACAAACAAAACAGAGTGGGCACCCTAAGATGCTTTCCTTAAAATGTCCGGCTAAAGGAACTAGGGTTGTATACATTGGGCAAGAGAAGCCTTGGAGGAAGAGCAAGAAGTGGTAATTTCCTTGAAGGACTGGCAAGGCTGTCATTTCAGAATATTATTGTGTGGAAGATACTTTTTAAACCTCAAAGGTGCTATATAAATGAATGTGAGTTATTATATTTGTGGCAAAAGTTGTCTTGGGAGATGGTGAATTTCCAGCTGGTAGAGGCTACTGCTGGGGGTCCTTGTATAGAGATCTTTATCCTTAAGATTCACAATTTGGGTAGAACTTGGACAAAGTATCTGAGGCCAGATTTGAACTTAGGTCTTCCTGACTCCAGCCAAATGCTCTCTATTCACCAAGCCATCTAGCTGCCTTTATATAAACGTATACACACACATATGTACATTTATATTTATATTAACCTGTTTTATTTTTATGCATAGTCATATAATTTTAAAGTTGCAATAAAATATTCAGATGGCTGGAATATTTTTCCAGGAATAATGGAATGGTTCTTTCTCTCTCTGTGTCTGTCTCTCAGTCTCTCTGTCTCCATATTTCTCTGTCTCTTTGTTTCTCCCTTTGTGTCTGTATCTATCTCTGCCTCTCTGTCTCTCTCTCTCTTGTCTCTCTGTCTCTGTCTCTCTCATCTGTTAGTAGAGATTTGATATTTTTCCCCTTTTTTTATTCCTGCACCTTTGTTGTTACAAAGGGAAAAAATATAATAGTGACACTACTGTCCTTTACCACGAATTCTCGCTGCACTGGCCAATCCACAGCAGTGCTCGGCTCTGTACAACTAGATTTGCTTGTGGATTTTCACATTTTTGCAAGTTCCCTGCCTCTACCTAGATATCTCCAGTTGATTTGGAAGGTGGAATTGATGATAACATTATTTACATGCATCTTTTGAGCCAGATTCTAGACCAATGTGTCAGTTTAGTTATTTCTTTAGGAGGCTATTGGGCCAAAGCCTTGGAGTCAGTCCTACCTCACACAATTCTTAGGTGAGCAGCCCTGTGCAAGTCATTTAACTCCTCTCAGCCTCAGTTTCCTTATTTGTAAAATGCTGATAATGCTACTTCTTCCACCAGGTTGTTGTGAGCATCAAATGAGGTAATATACATGAGGACCCTAAAGTCTCAGTGTCATTTTAAGCTTTGACAGCTTATGTATATAATATGTGCATTATATATGCATATGTGTATAGATACACACATGTATGTGTATAAGTGTATATATACATGTATGTGGATTTTAAGCTTTGATAGCTTAAAATGACACTGAGACTTTTGAGATGGCTTAAAATAGCACTAAAAGTTTCGGGACGCTTGTATATATGAAGTATTTTATCAAACTTAAAGTACTATATAAAAGTTAGCAATTATTGTTGTTGTTGTTACCTCTAAGCAAGACTATATTTTCTAGGAATACATTTTCTTTGGTATTTCTAGCTGTAAAGTTGTTCCTCCATAGTTTTACTTGGATTGCTTCTTGACACTTAGATAATTGCACAATGTCAGAGATGGGGAGGGGGAGGAACTTGAGAGTTTATCTATGCAAGCCTCTGACTGACATCCTATAACATCCTCTCAAGTAAATTACTTTGATACTAGCTCCTTGAGTGCAATGACTGTTTTTTGTTTGTTTGTTTTGTTTTGTTTGGCTTTTTTGTTTGTTTTGATATGTCTAGCACATAGCAGAATGCCTTAAACTGACAAGTAAGTGTTATTGAATTGAATTGAATTGAGATTCTATGAGCTTGGCACTCCTCCCACCAATGAGCATTTGCTTAGTAGTCTTTGTTGTTGGAATGCAGTCTTCATCTCCATCTTAGAACCTAAATTCTTTTAAGGCTCACTTTAGGTGTTTAACCTTCCTTGTGAAATTTTTCTTTATTCTGATAGCTGTAAATGCTCCCCTTTCCCACAAATTATCATGTATTCACTTCTCTGTGTACATGCTATATTTACCCAGCAGGATATGAATTCTTTAATGGGCAGGGACTATTAAATTTTTTTGTTTTTGTTTTTAAATCACCAATGATTGATACAATATTATGTGCATTTTTTGATAGTTTGAAAACTTATATTGATGAAAACTCAGTACTCCTGGAATTACATCCTTTTTCTGTACAGTTCCAATTGGATTAGTTCAATATAAGAAAAAAATCTGTCTTTAAATAACTTCTACCTAGTTTTCTAGTCAGTCAGTTAACAAACATCTATTAAGTGCTTACTAAATGCCAGGTACTATGCTAAAGTGCCAGGGATATAAATACAAATAAAATGAAAGCTATTTCTTGTCCTCAAGTAGCTTATGTTCCAATGAGGAAGAACACACATAAACAGAAGCTGAAAAGGGGGCAAGGGAGAAAAAGATACCCAGTTCAGGGGAATGGAGGGGAGCATAACGTAGAAATTCAAAGGTATGTAGTCTAGTGGAAAGTGAAGAGATCCCCTGTGGATCAGTGTAGCAGAAATCTAATCCCTTTTGCTGATGACAGCCTTTCAGATATTTAAAGTCCACTCTCGTGTCTCTTACATCTCTTCTTCTCCAGCTAATAATTGCCAATTCCTTCCATTGATCGTCATAAGACATAATTTTGAGTCTCCTTATTATTCTATTTGCCCTTCTTTGATCATGCCCCAGTTTGTCAATGGCCCTTCTAACGTGTGAGACACACAGAACTGTCTGTAATCCTCCAGGTATTGTCAGATCAGCATAGAATATAAAGGGGACAATGGACTCCCTCATTGAGGATACTGAACATCAACTAATGTTCACTATCTCTTGCAGCTCTGAGATTGAACGAGGAGCAGAAATACTTCTAGGTAGTTCATTCTCTTCATCTATAAGATATAGGAGGCAGCCCTTTTGATTTCCATTTCTTGATTTAAAATGGGGGTGGGGCAGAATCTTATTTTTTTGTAAAAACAGTATGCTCTTTTACACCCTAGTGATGTCCTCACTTCCCAATATGAATGCATTCTCCTCGGTCCTGAGAATACGGGACAGTTTGAGCATTAAAGGAAGCATGAAGAGGAAAAAAAATGTGCCCATTGTTAGCATAAACACACCTGTTTACAGATGGGGTTTGATTTCTTTATGATAGACTTGTGCTTAAGTCATGGCCTTAAGGGGAAAAAAATAATGTTTCACAGAAGCTGCAGGTGGCAGGATGAGGAAGAAAGATGCTTTCTTCCCTTATAAAAAAGACTACACAGGGATTGTGGAAGAAGAACCTGGGGAGAGAAAAGGAGGGCAAGCTGCTGGAAATAGAGAAGACAAACAGTAGGAGCAGGAAGATGTTTGCTAATGAATAGCAGGAAGTAGAATAAGGAGAAGGCTTCCACTCCTGTCATGCTAGAGGGTGTCAGGAGTACCACTTGTTTATATTTTTTCATGAGTTTGTCCAGAAAGTCAGTCTTTTTAGGCATTTACAGCATCCTCTGATTAGCGTCAGAAGTAGAGGGAATGAGAAGGGCTGGTGGGTTGACAGCTCTGGCTCAATGTCACACTTTGATTTTGAGCACAGAAGACTGTAGCTCTAAAGAAATAGCTTATGCAGTGCATGGTCAGCTCTCAGTGTGCTACTCAAATAGCCACTTCTCTCATTTCAGCTGTCGAGTTATTGGAAGTCACCTTCTGGTCACATTCAATCAATCTACGTGCTTCTATGAAGAACTTGCCATCTAGGTAGCAGTGGGCCAAGAGTTAGGTGGGCTATGGAATTTATGACACAATCTCTACCCTCTAGAAATTTTCAGTCTTATTAGGGTGAAACGCATACACTCATGAAACAACAAAAATATTACATTTGATTACAGAATTCACATATTTATAATTTCTATTGTTGTTGTTGTTGTTTTTAGACCCAATCCAGATTAAGTGACTTGACCAGGGTAACACAGTTAGGAAGTGTCTGAGACAGGAGGTGAACTCACATCCTCCTGACTGCAAGGCCAGTGCTCTATCCTCTATGCCACCTAGCTGCCTCTATAGTAATAACTTCTTCAAGGATAGATGATTTCCACTCACTCTGCTATTGAAGATACCAACCACTCTGTAATTGAGTGTTAGCGTTTTTTTTTTTATTTATCCTCAAAAAAATTAAGTGACTTGTCCACTGTCACACAGATTAAGTGTCAGAGGAAAGATCTGAAACCATCTTTCTGGGTTATAGTAGTATATATTTCCCTACAGCTGAATCCAAGTTCCCTGAAGAAAGGACTTTTTTTTCTTTATTTTGGTCTTTGTATGCCTAGCCTTAGTCACAGAATGGGTGTTGCCTCAGGCAAACTGACACCTGTTAAAGACTTTAGTTTAAAAAGGCCAAGGTCTCGCACTGTAGTCTCTAGTCCTCCTGATCTATATGTTGCTACTGGATCCAGATGGCTCTGGAAGAGAAAGTGAGACTGGTGACTTTGCACAGCTCTCCCTCACTTAACTCCAATTCACTTGCAAGTTTTGGCATCACCTTCCTGATATCATGGTCCTCTTTCAGAACAAATGGCAAACAACAACAAAGTTTGACACATAAAAGGTGCTTCATTAATGCTTATTTAATCAAATTCCTAATTTGAAGGCCAGCACTCTTTCCACTATCATGTCTCTTGTGTTCATTAATATTATCATAAAATAATAAATTATGTGTTACCAGAACATAAAAGTTACAACTGATAACATATGTCAAATTCTATAGGAATTCTAACGAATGGGAGATCAGCAATAGGAGGAAATGGGTAGGGAAAGCCTCATGGAGGAGACAGTGCTTCTAGTAAGTTCATAGTAATAGAACTGGAAGGTACCTCTAGTGCAAACCTCTCCCTTCACCGATGAAGAAACTTGGATCTAGTACAGATAAGTGATTACCCAAGGTCCAGAGGTAGGGAATATTAGAAATAAGTTTTGAACCCAGGCCATCTGATTTTAGAGGCAATGCTTCTTTTTACCAGACTGTGGTGCTAAGTATTGAATATAAGAGGTGGCCATTCCTGGCTAGGTAACATGAGCAGGGCTATAGGTGGCCTGCTCATGGAATGCTGATTTTGGCTTGCTTGGAAGAGGATGTGCTCAAGGAGTAAGATGGGTAGTTATAATGGGGCAAGATTATAGAGGATTTTTCAAATGGAGTTTAGTTTGTAAGTAGGGAAATAATAAGAGAAATAGGATGTTTTAGGAAGATTAATCTGGAAAGATAGAGTGGAAGGGAGGGGTCTGGTTGAAATTGCGCTAAACAAACGCTTTGCTATGGGATAAAATCTGTATAGTCGAAGAAATGCAAAGGTCCCAGAAACAATAATTACATTTAAGAAACTAATATAGTACAAACTGCTTTATCACAATGACTTGCTGATTTGGATTTGTCCCAATTAAGCAGCTCTTTCATTGAAATTAAGTTTCTAAAAATGTTACGGCTACATTTTCTTCTGCTTAATTCATTCAGCTAAAGCTCAATTGTTTGTTATGTATCTTTTTATTCCTGTGTTCACTTGCAGCTAGTCATTTAAGATATCAAAACATCAAAATAAATGTAAAATACTACCTTTTAAGTCACAGCACTTTCTTCCAAGGAACTTGCTTGACTGAATGAATTGAAAGTATTCAGTATCATCTCATCACTGCAAGATGGGACAGGGGGACTATTATTACTGCTAATTCTAGCTACCATTTATATAACATTTCAGATTCACAAATCACTTTCCTTACAACAATCCTGTGAGTTATGAGTTATTCCCATTTTACTAACTTCTTATTTTACTAAAACCGAAGTTCATAGAGGTTAATTGACTTCATTGAGGGCACACAGTGTGGCCAAGATTCAAAAACCATGATTTCTGAATTGAAACCATACATATTATGATGCCTGTGCCCAGCCTATAAGCCAAGGTTCAGAACAGCTGAGTCAAGACAAAGCCACACTTTGAAGAGAAGAAAAGAGGTGGGAAATGTCTGTAGAAGGCCTCTGACCTGCATATTGTTTCAAATGGCCTGAATCATGCAGTCTTTTGAATGACTTCAGCCACACATTCTAGAGAAGGAGTTGTATTATAGAACCTTTGGCAGTCTCTGGGCCTTTTCTAAGATTGTTTGCTTTTTTTAAAATTTAAGTCTCCCTGTTTCAACCAGGCTGGAAGTACATCAGTGACACAGACCCCAGATCTCATTACTGATTGGCATGTGATCTCTGACCTGTTCCATTTCCCACCTGGGCTGCTTCTTAGGCAAAGCAGTGGTTCTTCTTTCCCTGATGCTCACCACATGGATGCAGACATCTTACTGTCCTAGCCTACTGAAGCTCAGAAATCCCAAGCTCACATGAATTTTCAGCCTTAGACTCAGAAGGTAGCAGGGATTACAGGTGTTCACCACCACAGTCAGTCACAATGTTTTCTAAATGCATGAAATGAAATGCACAAGGTCACAAAGGAAATTGAAATACAATTGAATTGAAATTATATTGAATATGCACAATTGGAATTACATAGAAAATAGGCATTATATATGTTATATATTCATATATATAATTGAAATAACATTGAAATACAGGTTTTTTTTAAATCATGTTTTGGTTAAGAATATTTACTTTAAAAGGGCTTTGAAGTTCGGGAGTGGGGAAGGCTGTCAGCATATCACATCCTATATGATAAACAGTAATCCTCCCTTCTCCACTACCATCCCTTATTCCAACTGGACCTAACTCCAACTGATTTTTTTTTTTACCCTAAGCCTTGATCCAGCATTCCAAATCCATATGCCCTCAAAACATAAATAAATAAATAATGGGAAGAACCACATATGCCAATCAAAACAAGGGAAGAATGATTATTAAATCCCAGTAGAGTATGCCTTCCATTAAACCAGGGGAGGTCAAAATATAGATTTCTAGCAGTTACCATCTTTCTAAGCACCCCCCCCAGTAGACCTTCATGGTTTTGCATAAAAAGGACTAATCAATGCTTTTAAATTAAGATCACTGTGGTGGACCCCTGTCTCAAGAATCATTGTCTGACATCTTTCTTAGGATATCATTTGCTTCTAAAATCCAAGTATATGTGTTGTCCTTCACATCCCAAGAAAACACTATTGATCCACTCTCATTAGAGCAGGTGTTTTCATTCATGAGGCAGGTGGTTGAGGTCATGGATTCAGTACTCAGCCACAGCATAGAGTAAAGCTCATTGACACCTACAGGAAAGTAACCCTTGACCTTGTACCTCATTAGTCCCCTTAACAAGCCATGAAAGCTGTAGGGCTAGGGTTAGCCCCTCCAAAGAATTATGCCAAAATGCTTAGGAAACTTCCAGCTGTTTACAAAACACATGTTAGTCAAACATGCACTATTCAATTTGGATGCCTTAATAAATGTTCTCTTCGTTATTTTTTAAAATATCAATTCTTTGTTTCTTATTTTTCAGAATGAAACCCCCTGTGTGCTCTGCAATCCAATGGACCTGGTCTCCTTACCATTCCTCCTTCCATCTCCCTACCCAACACAGCATTTTCACTAGTTCTCCAACCTCATCTCACCTAAAGTCGCACATTCTGTAAGAAATCTTTCCCAATTCTCTTTAATCTTGGAGCCTTTCCTCTGAGATCGTCTCCATTTTAACTTGTGTATATCTTATTTGTATGTAGTTATTTGCATAATGTCTTTCCCAATTAGATTGTGAGCTCCTTGATAGCAGAGACTATCTTTTGAACTTTTTATGTATCTCTAGTGCTTAGGACAGTTCCTGACACATAGTAGGCACAAAAGAGTTTATGTAGGAGACTGGTAACTGAAGCCCAAAGAGTTTAAGTAGGAGAGTGGAAAAAGAAAGAAACATATTTTGAATAGGAATGGGTGGAACACCACAAGTGGATAGAAGAAGAGAATCTGTGCATTAGTTTTATTGAATAAAGAATATGGAGTTTCACCCCTAAGGAATGAATTCATAAGCCTATAGCTCATAAGAATGTAAATGGGGTTTCAAAGGTTATTAGAGGCGATCTACTTTTGTTGTTCGGTCATGTCCAACTCTTTGTGACCCCATTTGAAGAAGGAAATGACAAACCACTTCAGTGTCTTTGCTATGTGTCAGACTCGTTTGTTAACCCATTTGGGACTTTTTTTGGCAAAGATACTGAAGTGGTTTGTCATTTCCTTCTTCAGCTCATTTTATAGATGAGGAAACTGAGGCAAACAGAGTTAAGTGACTTGCCCAGTGTCACACAGCTCGTAAGTGTGTGAGGCCAGATTTGAACTCAGGAAGATAAGTCTATTTCTCTCATTTTATAGATGAGGAAATGAATCCTCCGAAAAGTTGTGTGACTTGTCTAAGGTCATTCTGATAAGAGGCAACAGATCTAAAATTCAAGCCAAGTTTTAATTTGAAATCCAGCATACTTTCCACCACATGATGCTCCCAGTGTTCACTGTATAGAATTCACATCCTCAAAAAGCGGCCCAGAAATTTACAGCTCTTGTTTCTCTCTCTGCCAGTTTGAAGGCTGAGAAGGAGCGGGTCCAGAATACAGAGGGCATTGGCAGCCCCCTCATTCCCCTTTTTCTCATGCATATGCCCTGCAGTTGCTTTTGCGGGAGCTGCTGCCATCAAACAGCTGTTTGAAGGCCCCAAAGGTCTGGTGTCTAGATGAATTTCCTAAATATCATGAATATCCGTTTTATTCAGTGAGCTGGTCAGCAGAAATGAAAGCAAAGCTACATCAATTGCTGCCATCAGACAGTGAGCTGCCAGAAATTCAAGAATGCAGACACCAAAGCTGGTGCCGAAAGCCTAGAGGGAGATTTCAGAGGCTTCCAAGGCTCTCCAGCCAATCGGATCAGGGTTTACACTTTGGGCCATGTGACCTATTTTACTCAGATACTTTGCAGTCATTCTGCAGATGTTCCAGGTGCAGGAGAAAAGCAGTTGTTTATGCTTTGTTCTGGTGATGCTAGAGAGGGCACTTGGTGCTAAGCACCCTTGTCATCCTACCCAGCTCCACACTCCCCTAATCATCGCTTATAACATGTAAGTGACATATGTGACAAAGGAAGGCAATGCATGCAGACTGCTTTCCTTACTTTAAAAGCCTTATGTAAATGACATTAGGTATCATTAACAGTACTGTGCCTTTCTTTCTTTGAGGAACTCAAGATACAGCCTCACCTCCTGCTTTAATCCCCTCCCCTTATGTGCAAATGTTGAAACAAGTACAGAAAAAAATTTAGCCAATAGCAGAAATATGTAACCTCTCCCACATACATACACACAAATACATACCACACATTCCACATACTACACACACACACACACACACACACGCAGATATGTATCAGAGGACCAGATATGCTAGACTGCTTACTGTTTGTGCCCTGTAGTGCATCAGTATCTGAACTTGGAGTGGCATTTCTGTAGCTCCTTGTTGATTTTAGATTAGTTTAGCTGTTGGCCATTGAATTGAATTCTTAATTTAATTCATTTATTTTTGACACGGCCAGCCTAGCACAGTGTGAAGGGAAGCAAATTCACAGTAAAGTGTAACATCAGGAGACTCTAACTCTAATATCGTCTTAATAACTAACACTGGTGTGGATGCAAGAGGTATTTTATTTACATGTACTCTGAGCCTGTACAAGACAGAAATGGTGCTTCAGAGCCCATTAAGTCAAATGATTTACTGAAAAGAAGCACAGGCAGGGAGGTATTCATAATTCCTAGGTGCTGCTAGCAATATTTGGGAAGGGTAGGATGTCACAGCTCTGAAAGATTTTCTTTTTTAGGAGGAGAAAATAGGGGAGCAAGCAACTCTTGATCACCCCTTCCAACAGAAATGTCTGTGAGCCAAGAGGAAAGGACACCCATCTTACCATCTAGAGAAAGGCCTACTACATAATAGGTAGATTACGAGATCATTGATCTAGGACAGGAATGGATTTCAGTGCCCATCAAGTCCAACCCTTTCATTTCACGGATGAGGTAACGCAATTGAAAAGATTTGCCTAAAATCACGTAAGTGGCACAGTGAATAGAGTGCTCGGCCCAGAGTCAGGAAGACTCATCTTACTGAGTTCAAATCCAGCCTCAGAAACTTACTAACTCTGTAACCCTGGGCAAATCAACTAACCCTGTTTGCCTCATCTATAAAATGAGAAGGAAATGGCAAACCACTGCAGTATTTTTGCCAAGAAAACCTCAAATGGGATCATGAAGAGTTGGACATGAGTAAAACAAATGAATAACAACTATAAAGGTCATCTAGGTAATAATTGGCAGGGGTTGGGATTAGAACTCTGGTCCTTTGACTTCAACTTCCATAGGAAAATATCAGCTTTCTTTCAATGAAACCACACTGTTTCCTAAATCTCAGTTCCAATTAACTGGATTGGTCCTACAGATGACAATTTTGTCAATCAAGATCAACTAGTTGGAACCAGTGGATAGTGCACAGGAACTGGAGTCAGGAAGACCTGAGTTCACATTAGGCCTCAGACACCTGCTAATTGTGTGATCTCTGCCAAGTTGCTTAACCTCTGCCTGCCTCAGTTTCCTCATCTATAAAATGAAGATAATGATAATATCTACCTCCCAGGTTGTTGTGAACATAAAATAATATTTATAAAGTACTTTGCAAACCTTATCATCATCATTACTGTCACCATCACCACCATCATCATCATCATCTTAAAATAAAAGCTCCTTTGATTCTCACTGTTTCCTGCCTCATGGATGCCACAGTCATGGAAAGGCCGCAAGTCAGACAGAGGAGCCTGTCCTTTTTCAATGCCATCATTTCTTCCTTCCAGAGTGTGTGTGCCATACCACTTAGCAGAGGTAGAAGCATTTTATTTATTGAATTGGTAGAAATTGCACACTTAGTGACCGTAACACCCTAGTAATAATACATATCATCTGCCTACCAGTGGTGATGTTAGTGGATCCCCTTATTATGAAATCTTACTGCTTGTAACCTATAATTGTCATTCTATAAATTGTGTTGCCACCATTCTCCTTATTCAGCTCAGCAAAGTTCAAACTTTTTCCTTCCATTTCCAATATGCCTTTTCCCAAACCAAATTCCCTCCTTTCTCCCCTCCCCCACTGACAATATCAGAGAGTCCTACATTAGAAGTCTGAGGGCTTGCATTCAAATCCTGGCTCAGATTATTTAATACAACATGACCTTGGGCAATTTCCTTAACTTCTCTAGGTATCAATTTCCACATTTTCAAAATGAGATTGGGTTAGATGTGTTCTAGTACTTTAAGCTCTAAATCCTTTGATTACATAAAGTATATTTTTGGATTTCAAAACCTTTCATAATTTGATCCCCACCTTACTAATTATTAATTATTACTTATTACCTGCTATTTATTTATTACTTATTACTTACTATCTACTTACAACCTCACTAATTATTAAGTATTACTTATTACTACTTACTATTCCTCAACTAATATGATCGAGTCCAGGCAGGACATTCTATAAATTGTTCTTATCTTCATCTGGTTGCTCTCCATATCTGGTAGGCAGTTCATTCTTATGCCTACTCCTCTATGCATTCAGCTCCCAAACATTCTTGGAGACCCATCTAAAGTCTCAGACTTCGCTGGCCCTCCATTTATCAAACCAGAGTAGTGGATAGGAAGCCAACCTTGGAGTCATGAAGATAATAACAACAACAACAACAACAACATAATAATAATAATAATAATAATAATAATAATAATAATAATAATAATAATAATAATAACAACAACAGATATGTATGCCAGTCACTGTGCTAATTTTATAATTATTGTCTATTATAATTTTATAATTATTATCTTATTTAATCTTTATAACAACCCTTTGGGACAGGCACTATTATTATCCTCTTTTTACAGATGAGAAAACTGAGAAAAAAAACAAAGATTTGAATGATTTGCTAGGTTCATGCAGCTATTAAGTATCTGAGGTAGGATTTGAACTTGGCCTCCCTAGATGCTTGGTTTCAAGTCTTGCCTCTAACATATACTAAGGGGTATGACCCCAGGGAAAGTCCTTTACCTCTCAGTGCCTTAGGCAACTCTCTAAATTGCATAGAACGTGAAAACCAGTTTTGTTGGAGAGTTTTCTCTCCTGGGTGTTCCCCATACCAATGAAATAAATCATCCAGTCTATATCCCAGTCTACTTAGCTCTTAAAATCAATAGAATTTAGCACTTAAAGACATTTGCTTATCATTCACCTCTTTGTATTTATTTCACAAATGGTACTTTTGTCTCCTTAACTAGATTACATGTGCTTTGAAGGCAAGGACCAAGGCTTCCACTATTTTTTTATGTCTGTTTTTTTTTTTTGCTTCCTGAATCCCCTTCCTTTCCTTTGGAGATACACAGAAATCCATACAGTTCTGAGTTAACTCTTGGAGATTGAAGCTGTGATTTCATTAGTACAAGTAACTCCTAAAAGAGGAAACTCCCACAAATGGAAGTCAGTAGTTCTTCTGCCACTTATAGCTTATGTCAACATAGGCCAACAATAGGTCCCTGACCAAGCACCACTTAATGGTCATTTTTTTGTCCCCTGAAGGCTCAGAGTGAATGTAAATAGTAATTGTTTCTCTTTTGGCCAGAAACAACCCTGAGGGTCTTCCTCTCCCAGTTTGATTTTTTCTTCTTTTTTCATTAAAGGGGCTATCCCTTGGCTCACATCCCTTGCCCAAAGTGAGAACTCAGAAAGATCTTAGCTTAAAATGGCCAAGGTCTCCCCCTGTATCCTGGGCCATCTTCAGTTGTCCTGATCTATATCTGGCCACTGGACCAGATGGCTCTGGAGGAAAAAGTGAGGCTGGTGACCTTGCATAGCCTTCCCTTCCTATAATCCAATTCACTTGCAAGTCATGGCATCATCTTCCTGATGTCATGGTCTTCTTCCAGACAGAAGGACAAACCACACACAGCTTATGCACTGCATTCTGTATGCCACACTCTGGAAAGTGGAACCAGATTAAAATATAATTTAAGGATATTTACCAAAATACATAAAGACACAATAAAATATAGATAACATTACATTTTAGCATGAAATCAATATGGGGCCAGCAGAGATCCTTATTTACAATAGTGACCCTCTGCTTCTATTTGAGTTTGATTTAGTGTACTAAGAGATTAAGTGATTTGTCCAAGGTCACATAGCTAGTTAAGTATCAGAAGCTGCACTTTAACCCATGGCTTAATCTTCTAAGACCAATATTCTATCCACTATACTAGTGGTGTCAAACTCAAATTGAAATGGATTCTTATGGGTGGCAAGACTAGAAAACTACAAATTGATATTATGTTTATTACATTTTTATTTTATATTTTTTTCCCAATTTAATTTTAATTTGGTTCAGGCTTCACTCAGGAGTTGTAGGGGACTCTGGTGCATATTTGACATCTCTGCGCTATTCCAGGCTACTTTTCTTGATTTCCTAAATATCCAATCATAATCTCATTATACAGAGGCCATCTATATGTTTTGGTTACTAAGCTAAACAGGCAAATTGTACTTGTTCTGTAGTAGTTCTCAATCTATAAAAACCAATTTATCAGCAAGCATTTGTTATGTACTTATTATTCACTAGGCACTGTGCTAAATTGTTGGGATGTAAAAAGAAAAGTAAAGAAGAAAAGAAAAGAAAAGAAAAGAAAAGAAAAGAAAAGAAAAGAAAAGAAAAGAAAAGAAAAGAAAAGAAAAGAAAAGAAGAAAGAAAAGAACAAGAAGGAAAAGAAAAGAGTCATTACCATTGAGGAGCTTACACTCTAATGGAGCAGCCAATATATAGATAAATAAATATACTCATTATGTAGACAAGCAGAGTAGAAGGGAAAGCAAGCTTAGAGGAGAATGCCACATTCATACACAAGTACAATTTATTATACAACTGAATACAAAATTTTACTAAAGGATAAGAAACAAGTATTTATGTTTTGTGGAAGCACAATTTTTTGACATTACCATACGATAAAGAGAGAGAGCATCCCTAGGTATCACAACATTCCTTCTTTATTGAGGCATCTAAATGAAATGGAAGGAACATTCTTTGCATCCCTCACCACTAACTCCCCATCCCCCAGCAAGTAATAGTTCAGGAAGAATTTGAACACAAATTTTACATAAGAGAAAAAAAGATTTCATGCACTTCTTTCCCAAGTAGAGCTGATACTATATTCTTACAGCATTTGCTCTTCTATGAAATCAAAGGATTAATATTGTGACTTTGGATCATAAGACTCCAGAGGATTGGGGTGCATAAGACCACAAGATCCCCTTTATAAACAAGTGTTTGGGGAATTTGATAAAAACAATTTGCATGGCAGCAGTGGTACTCAAAGAGCATCACTATGGTACCTGATGGTAATGCACTGACCATGTGACACTCATAGAAGGCTTAGAGCCAGGCAAGGGGAGTAGGAAATGGAAAGATAGGCACTCACAGCTGTACTGACATTAGGATGATAGGGAACAGCTTAATAACAGCCCAGTAAATACATCATCGGCATTTAGCTCCTTGAAATTCTTTCATTAGTCTGAATATTAAACATATGTTGTTCCTGGGTAGAGGAGCAGTGGGAGAGAGGAGGGGGATTGGTTTGCTCAGGAGATTGGTAAAGGAATGAAAAGCTATTCATCTTGAGATTATGAGTCTGTTTTCAATGAAGATTGCTAAAGACAGTTATTGCTATTTTATGGTCTATACAAAATGAACTTTCATTATCCATTTAGATGTTCATTTGAGCAACTTGTCACCATAATCCAGTGTTGGATTACTTAATTGTATATTTGGGCAAATGCATGTACCTGCTGCCATAGCCAGTAAAAAACTCCCCCCCCACCCCTGCCACCAACCCACCCACTGACACATCCTACACTTCTATTCCCAGTCTCTACCTGAGCTCTTCTCTTTTGCTCTTACTGTATCTTAGACAAGATGACCCCTTGACTGGGATATCCCTTGGAGTCAGGAGGATTATAGGAATATTCTGTGTTTCTTTACTATTGCTGTACTCTACTCCTTTGCATGTATCACTTGTAATAATTTTAAGGTATTCCTTCAATCGGGACATTTTCAATTATCTCAGAGACGATATGAAATTGAAAAAAAATCAATTTTGAAATTGAACTATACTGGTGTACTAGAAAGAGGGGAAATATACTGAAATAGTGGATCAATCATTAGACTTAGAGGTACATGGCCTGACTCTTGAGTCCATTTCTAACACTAAGTATCAATGTGGTCCTGAGTGAGCTGCTTAACTTCTAAGTGTCCCAAGTAATTCTCTAAGACTATAAGTTGTAGCACAGTTGATGATATGCATTGACAAAGCAAATTCTCAATGGACAACACCCTCTAAAGGAGGAGTTATAGGTCTGGTATAAAACAAACCAAAAACGAACAAACAAAAGACTTTTTTAGGGGGATGGGAAGGTGACCATATTACACAAATTGCAGTAGAGTGTCATACAACTTGCCCCGGGATTAAAAATCACTGTGTTAGATGTGGTGTATCAGTAGCATAGTAAACAGAGTGCTACACTTAAAATTAAGAAGACCTCAGTTCAAAACCTGCCTCAGATGTTTGCTAACTCTGTGACCCTGGACAAATCAATTAACCTTTCCCATCCTCAGTTTCCTCACCTGTAAAATGGGAATGATAATAGAACTTCTTTCATAGAGTTATTTGAAGACAAAAACGAAATTACATTCAGTAAAGTGATTTGCAAATATTAGCGATTATTATTCTCCTATTATATCTCTTCCTTACAGCAGAAAGTTGTTCCTAAATTGTGATCAGGCTTAACCTTCCAGAATCCCACTGTGATGAGACTGCCATATGGGAAACAGCATGGCATGGTCAAATGGGCACATGACTGGGAATCAGAAGACTTGGGTCCTAGGTCCTAGTCTTACTTCTACCACTGGCAGCAATATTAGACTTGAGGATTCATTTAACCTTTCTTGAATTCAGTCTCATCTGCAAAACCAGAATGTTTTTCTTAGATGTTATCAAAAGTTCTTTCTAGCCCTTTGCTTCTGTCATGACATTTAGTATATCTTTTTTGGAAAAATATCAGTCAATCAACAGGCATATATTAAGCACCTTCGATGTACCTGGTATTTGATAAATACTGAGAATACACAGACAAATGAAACAAATGCTAGCCTTACATTTTTGAAGATAGCATAGTTGATTTTTTTATATCTCTTTTTTTTGCCAGTTTTTGATCCTATATCTTTGAAATGAGCCTCTTTTAAATTATAGCTTTTCTTCCTTCTGTTTTAAACATGCAAAAACAGATACATGAACTGAAAATCCAGTGCTTTAAAATGGACTTATCCATTGGTTCAGAAGCAGAAGAACTGGACTTTGATCCATTACAAGTGTGTTGAAAATTGATTTGAGAAGAAAGATAGGAGATTATGGGATAGAATGTGAATGGGGACCGGTTTGGGTTGACCTCCGTTCTGATGCTCTATTTGTGTGTGGGGCAGCATGAGTGACAGAGGGCGTGAGTAGTGCTTCATAAGATGTAAAAAGAACTGACTGATTTATCGATCTAAGGAAGACAGTCTCCTTGACGGAGACATGCTGTCAAACAGTGGCAGGATGCTCTGCTAAAAGCCCTCCAGATTGATTACCCTACCTGGCACCTGATCCCTCATCACTTTGGCAGGTGAAGAGTTCTGGAAATGTACTCACAGCTGCTTTAATAAGATAGGAAGGGAACAAACAAGAGAGACGGGGCTAGGCTGAGGAAGAGAGTTCTTATAAGCTCTGAATTTCCTCAAAACCTCAAAATCTTTCAAATGGTGTGAAATACACAGGCAGAAAATGAGACAAAATAGCCAATCCAGCTGAAAATGTGTGTGGCAGCAATGACACCTCTGAGTGTGAGTCCTGAAATTCTGTGATTTGGTTTTCCCATCTGTTACCACTTTGAAAATTCAACTATTCCTCTTTGAATTCTTATGTAATTACAGTGTGCTTTGGAAATAGTCTTTTAAGAGAGACACCTGGTATGATACACTGAATGCTTCTTCTTTGATCTACGCTAAGGAATTTCTACACACAATTCATGCATTCTACTGGCTAATCAAGGAGAGCACTTTTAGAACCACACAATTTATGTTTGTGTATACACATGTTACAAGTATGCCACAACTTACTAGCTAGCAGTCAGAGGAATGAGATCTAGCAACAGGTCAACATCAACATAGTGAGAAAATTAGATGTAAAAATCTGAACAAAGAAGGCAAGAACCATGAGATAAATTGACATGATATTGAAGGAGGGCATTTACCCAGTAAAGACTATGAAACATATGGAAGATGGAGTCAGGCACTACTTGATTGGAGAAAAAACTCTTTGGAAACTGAAAAGAACAGTGAACTTGGAGCCTGATATCTGAGATTGATAGTATTGTAGTCTAAGTTGTGTAAAGAATCTCAGACTTGAGTTAGTCCAACCTGAGCTAGATATCCTCTCCAAAATTCCTGACAGTTGTTTTCCAGTCTTTACATAAAGGTTTCTAGTTCTAGGAAATTCATTAACTCCCAAAAGAGCCCATTCCACTCTAGGGTAGTTAAATTAAAAAGCCTTCCCCTGCCCCCCCCCCACTTTAAATGACCTCTTCTGAAGTCCTACCCTGAAGTGTCTTCATGTCATGGAAGTGACATAACTCAAAAATTATGAAAGCAGAGCATAAACTTTGGAAGGTTCTACTGATTTGAAAGGATCCTTTGATGGGCTTTATGATTCTTGAGTTAGGACCAGCCTAATTAAGCTCAGAGAGACTCATTACCAGGTTAGCTGTAGGATGATGAGTTATTTTTTGTTTTGTTTTGTTTTTGGCCATAGTAAATCAAAAACTTGTCTACAAAATCATATAATTGTTGTGATTTATGGCAGTGAAGGGAACATTCATAATTATGAACTCATTGATTGGAATATTCTTTTCAGTGACTCTAAATCTGGATCTCCCGGACTTTGTATGGAGGAAGTTATATCTTGGCTCTGCCTTCTGGGGTCAAGGAAAGCAAATTTAATCCCTTGTATCCTTTGAAACTCAATATTTTGAGCTTGGAAAAGATATTAAGCCTTGTTTTCACCTACCTTATAGCAATGTTTGTGAAAAATTAATGGAGGTAATCCTATGACTAAGTGAGAGACATATAAGGGGTGTGTGCAAACTGATATTTATACATTATTTTATTTTTCAAATAACATTCATATTACTTTATTTTATATTATTAAATCATTAATAATAGCATTACATTTACAAAGTATTTTACATAAAAATAGATCAATAAAAGATCAATTTCCTAAAGCAGAAAACATGTGATATAAACAATGATGAACTCAAAAGGGCACCTGCCAAATTGGTTTCTAAATTTCAGATCTGACAATGTCACCACTCTGCTCAAAAAGCTTCAGTGGCTCTCTCCTGCCTTCAGGATAAGGTATAAATTATGTTCTGGTATTTCAAGCCCTTCATAATACAGCTGCAAATTACCTTTCCAGATCACTTTCTCATTATTTGCATTCACCCTTTTTACAACCCAGGCAAATTGGTTTACTTGCTGTTTCTTGTACATAACATTTTATCATTTTTTAAAAAAAATGTTTTCATATAGGCTGTCCTCAAGGCCTGGAATGCACTCACTTTTCATGTTTGCATCTGAGAATTCCTAGGTTCCTTCAAGGCTCCAATCAAATGCTGTCCTCTTCAGGAAGCCTTTCATGATCTTTTTTCCTTCATTTGTTGATGTCTTTCCTTTTCTGAAATTAATCTGCATGAACTTTGTATTCATTTTGTACAATTTATCTGCACATACGATGTTTACTTCCAGTAGAATATAAGCTCCTTGAAGTCAGTAATATTTTTTTTTGTTTTTGTCTTCATATCTCCAGTGCTTAATACAATGTTGTACATACAGTAGAACATTTAATAAATAAATTATTATTAGAATAGGAAGCAAGAAATCATAGGAAAAAATGGAAACTTAGAAAGGAATTTTGGGGCAGATATTAGGGGAAGAGGACCACGACTACAATAAGACAATTGTCTGTGGGCATATCTATTCCTATGGGCACCTTTCTAGCTCTCATTTAATGAAAACATGAAGCAATCTCCTGATCTTTATTTACTTTTCCATGTGAGATTTTATACTGGAAAGAACTATTTTTGATAGTTTGATGAATGTCAGTTAGCTATGCATGAATTCGGTTGATCCTACATTTGGCTGAAGCTACATTTTTCCTGGATCTGATCAAACTTTGAAAAGGGACAAACAATGCTGTGGAACAGCAGAGATGGAAGACCAAACTCATGTGCAAATAGTTAATAAAACTTTGAGAGCTTTCCCGTTCATCAATCTACATTCTCCCTTGCATTCCCACTCCTCCTAACTCTACTACAGATTAGCCCTAGATATAAGTAATAGAAACTCAGGTTTATTCTGCTTTTATGCTCTCACATTCTTAGAATTCTAATGCCTTGTCATTCATGTTTCATCTGAGTCTCTCCCCCAACCTTAATCATGTGATTAATTATACTGTGAGTCTTGAGCTGGCCTGAGAAAATGAGTATTTTGAGACAGAGAATGATTAGATGATACAGGATCTAAGCAATCTTTGATCAACCTTGTGGACTATAATGGGACATGCACTTCTCAGAGAAGCTCTTATTTAGGTCCAAATACATGGCCCTTCCTTTAAACAGAGATGAAATACTCTCAGCATAGAAATTGGTATGATTTCTTAGTACGATAGTGAAGAAATCTACCAAAAAGGGAGCCAGATTCTTTAATGGTAAAATCTACAGAAATGGGGTTCAGCTGCTATATGAATGAGCCAACAACTCTAAGGATAAAAATTTATGAGTCTATGCAAATGCCATCCCTTAATGCTATCAAAGGAACTGGATCTCATAAACTTGAAACTGATTCAAAAGACAGGGGTCCTCTATATTTTTGTGTAAGACACTATTTCTAGCTGTATTGAATCTGGCCTTGAGCCTTCAGCAATTCCTAATGATATTGTCTGACTTCACTGTCTCCTATCTCACCTTGACTAGCCATTAAGTATGCCCTAATCCGTATCTATCCTATATTTGATTAGCCACTGTGCCAGTTGTTTGTTCTGAACTATGCATTAGTTAACTTCAACTCTCTTTTTTATCAGTGGCTGTCCCAGCTATTCTCTAGATTGATGACCCATTTACGCATGCAGCTTTTTCAATATAGCAATAATGAAGGATACCTTAAAAACTCTAATCAAACCACGACCACTTTCTTTGGGTAATCTATGTATATACTGACAAAAACCCAAAGTGACTAATGAATAGAATATTAGAAATAGAATGGACCCTTGGGATCATCTAGCTTAATTCTCTCTTTTTTTAAAAATGATGGAAAGAAGGCTCAGAGATGATCTGACTTGTCCAATATTACAGCTAGGACTCAAACCAAAGTCTTTTTAACTTTTAAGTCCACTTCTCTTCCACTACATCCCACTCTTTCCAGAAACACTCTGTAAGCTGACCTATCTTTGGGTGATTATAAAGGGGCATACCCGGATTCACTCCTTTCCAGAAATTTCTCTGAAACATGAAGATATATATCAGCACAATTTAAAGGTCATTTCCAGCTCTAGATCTGTGATCCTAAGATCATTCATTAGGTCAGTAAAACTTTAGTCTCAGCCCAGAGAAAAGGGAAAATCACATTAAGCAAAATCATTGTCCCAGATTCCATGAAATAGAACCCGTTAGTCCTTTTGTGGGATTAGTAAGAAGCAGTGCTAGCAATTTAAACATTTGAAATTTTTGTATCGAAAGATCTCTAATTTTTATTTCTTTGTTTTAAAGATCTAAGGCACCCTGAGTCGGGAACATTTTAAAACAAATATATATTCCTGAATGGCTACTTAAATGATGCTGGGCTCCTACCTTTTTTAGCCCAATGTTATCAACAACAAATGAGAGAGAACAGTTGATTTTTGTGCAATATTTATTAATGTTTGAGATACAAACACTCTAGATACACACGCGCTAGTTAGAGCTACTATGAAACACACACCTATTGTCACAGAATACAGATGAGATCCTCCACTAAAGCCCTCTAATCATATTCCATCATGGTGTGGACATGATCCTATCTAAAAGGCTATGCTGATCACTTGAAAACCCTGGCAAGCCCTACTATGCACATAGGTCCATTCTTAAATTGTTTTTCTTTTGTTCCACATCTGGTACAGCTAAGGATAGAGAAACTCATCAACAGAAAGAAGGATTTTTTTTCTTTTCTTTTTTTTTTTCCATCACAAAAGGTCATGAAGACCACGTTCCAAGAGATGGAACATTTAAAACCCTTCTTTAAGAAACCAGAGAAACTAGAAGTCTTAAAGCATGATTCTCCTAATATTTTCCCTTTCTTTGCACTGTGCTTAGCACAGAGCCTGGAATGTAGTAGGCACTTAATAAATATTTACTACTGAATGATCATTTTGCCAAAGCAAAGTTTCTAAAAGCTGTCCCTAGTGCCCAAAAGAAAAAATGTACATTTAGATGTTACTTAGACTTCAGATTTCTCATCTGTAAAAGGGGCTGAGAGATGACTGTTACAGTTCCTTCAAACTCTTGATTTGTGACTCTATAAAACTGTATATGTAACAGTATGCTTTATAGAAAGATGCACAGAAATTAAAGGAGGTGATTTTTTTGTATTAAATTTGATTTAATTAGGTATAAAAGTAGCATTCATGTTGAATACGTCTTTTCAAATTTAGGCTTTCAAACTTGAGAGCCTTTTTTTTTTTTTTGGAAATGAAGGACAAGACCTATTTGAATGAATCTCAGATATAGCATGCTCTGCTCCCTCAACCAATTTTTCTAAACATTTCAGAAGAGGGGTAGCTAGGTGGCACAATGGAAAGAGCTCCAGCCTTGGAGTCAGGAGGGCATGAGTTCAAATCCAGTCTCAGACACATGACACTTACTAGCTGTGTGACCCTGGGCAAGTCACTTAACCCTGATTTCCTCAACCAAAAAGCAAAAAAAAAATAAATAAATAAATAAAAATTTCAGAAGACTTGAACAGACTATTGGATCCCAAAATCAGGTCAATCATCAAGCGAACTTTGATCAGGAAAAGAAAGGGCCTGCCCACCTGCTGCCTTTCGCTCACAACTGTTGTATTTTGTCACAGGACAGTCCAAACAATCTCCCTACTTCTTGTATAAGCATGGTCAGTGGAAATTAATGCAGTTCACTACCAGCCAATGTATCATTCAGAGTCTTCCAGTCCCAGGCCAGGGTGAATGTGAGGAAGATAAAGATAAGGAAAGAAAATGGAGGCTGGAAGCAAGATACAAAAAAATGAGTTAAAAATTGCTTTCCCCAGGGTCAGCTAGGTGGCACAGCGGATAGAGCTCTGGCCTTGGAGGCAGGAGGACCTGAGTTCAAATCTGGCCTCAGACATTTGACACTTACTAGCTGTGTAACACTGCGCAAGTCACTTAACCCTGATTGCCTCACCAAAAAAAAGCAAAAAAGAAAAAAGATGGCTTTCCCTAGTCAGAAACATATGTGTGTATGTGTGTGTGTATAATATACATATATAGAATACTTATTTAACTTAACATCTTGTGTGCCCTAGAAAGAATGACAGCTGTTCTACTGACCGATGTTCTTAACATTGCCAAAGATCTTCTTTTATCAGCTATGTTTACTGGTTTTAAATAAAACAAACAAAAAAACCCCCATAAAATCAAGAACTGGAAGGGAAAATTACGCAAGTAAATTTATTTTGATCTGATCAAAACATATATTTTCATCCTTTAGGTATATCTCACTGCCCCCTCTCCCATGAGTAGATAAGGTAATTGCACAACATGTGTTGACCTTGAATGACTTTTAAATTATTTTCCACTGCAAGGAGAGTGTGAAGAACATCCACATGGTTTTTAAAATTAATCTAAGTCAAAAAAGCCAAGGGACAATTGTTTTATAATAACAAATGATGTACTCTTTTAGCTGTATCACCATTCACCAAGGTCCCATGTTATTCTTTTAATAATGCTCGTCATTCTGCGGTTTAAATAATTAAAAGAGATTCAACCAAGTAGGAAGAAGAATACAGAAGGAAGAAGAAAAATACCAGACAGATGTATAATTATTTTCCCCCCCTAGGCCTGGTAAATGTTTACATTTAGTAATCTGAGATTCTACTTAAGATTCAAACTGTCATTTGCCCTGAAAAAGAGGAGAAAATATGGTAGCAATGTTTGACTACAGCTGCTATGCAATGATTCATGTCACACAGAAACTTGAAATTTAAGCACACAACTGTATCTCAGCCAAAGGGAAGAATATGCTATTTTTATTCTCCAGTGTCCAGAAGAAAATATAAATTATAAATACACTTATGTATTTCCTGGACACCACATAACCATTACAGAGTTACCTGTTCACTACAAGCCCAGATACAGCTTCCTACAGTATCATCAGGGTCAAGTGTCAGGGATGGGAAAGATGCATTCTGGGCACAAATGGTCAGGAAGAAATGAAAGTACAGAACAGGCTAGAGAAAGAATCAGTACAGTGTACCATCCTTGTATTGTGATTTGCAGAAACTCCTGCTCCCAACCCCCAAGATTCCCCCGGTACTTTCCTCAGCTTCTTCTTTTCCACCACCGTTGCCATTGGCATTACTCCTTCTACTTCCATTTAGACAGAATAGATGTAAGAGAAATACTTTCTTTCTCTCTCCTTAACTATCTTATTCTTGCCCCCAGGAAACTACAAGAAAACTGGGAGAGTTCAGGGACTGGTTAATCAAAAACACAACCAAATGTGGCCACTTTCAGCAAATATCCTGCAAAGAATGGTTGCTAGGCTTCGTATGATTTTATTGTGAGTTGAAAGGTAAGGGAACAGAAAGGCAAGATTTTGATGAGGCATGTGAAGTCCAGTAGCCCTTTTCTCCATATCATTCTATAAGAGCAGACCTTTAACATTTTGAAGTAGCCAAAGGGTAGAAAGCATCAAATATTTAGGGCTACTATGTAATAGAATCCTAAGTTATGATTTTCCCTCAAATTTGCCTATTTTCACTAGAATCGATGCAGTTTGAAGGGTTTCCCAATTGAAAAGTAAAAACAGTATCCAATCAACAGAGCCCTGGCATGGAGTAACCCCATAGTAGTATTAAGAGATAGAACTGAAACATGTTAACCGAGGCATGGGGGATGTTGGCACAACTATTAGAGTCACTTCCTTCCTTCTGTTTATTCTTTCTTTACCTTTTTCACCTTTAGGAAAAGAAGTCCAGAAATTCCATTGACACTTTCTCTCTTCTCTTTTCACCTCACAGCTTTAGAAATAGTTCTGGAGGCCATTACTTAATTTGTCTGCTTAAATTCAGCACAGGAACTTGGAAGAGAGAACTAGTGGAGGTGATGGTGAGAGGGTTAAAAATCCAAGGCATTCAGACCTGCTAGGTTTTGCATATTTCTACAGTTCCCAATCATGAGTGATTGCAGTTTTCTTCTCAGTGATCCCTTTATTATGATCTTGGTGCAATGAGAGACCCTGAGAATAAGAAATTTTTAAAAATATGGCCTCTTCAATAATATATCTCTTTCCTACAGCTTGGTGAAAATAAAATATTAACTGTCCAATTTGAAAGAGAGGAAATGGCTGGGTTATGGGATGTTTTCCATCATATATTTATGCTTCCGTTAGTACATAACACTTTCATGTATTTTCTCTTGTCTTTGGTCTGTCTGCCATCCTGGCCCAGATCCCTTTGACTACTTCAGACAGACTAGCCATGAGATTTTGTGGGGGGTCGATTCATGGTTATCTTTAGTATGAATCTTCTCTATGTTTTTTTAAATTTTTCAGTAAAATCCAATTCTCCCCTATTAATTCTGTAGTTGCAACTCTCTGAACCATCTTCCACAGGCTTCCTGCTCTTTGTAGTTTTCATTCACAGGTTCCCTCACTCCCCCTGAAATATAGGATGACTTTCTGGATAGAGGATGAACCTGGTAAGTCTAGAAATTCAAGTGGCTTTCACGACATCCCAGCTCAAGGAAAAATGTTAATGTGTCTTGATAGGACATTATTAAATCTTTATGAGGGCATAAAAGCAGTAGTAGAACAGGTAAGTAAGAAGTAATATCTTTCAGCTCAGATTTGGAAAACTAGTCTTCAGAAACTCTGGCATTTAAGCTGGGTAATGCATACATGCAGATCATTTACCAACTTTAGTATCTTCAACGTACCCCAAAATACATCTACAAATCTATCATAAGGACTCATATGTAAAGTCATTCAAGATAAGATAACACTTTAAAGAATCTATACATTATTTGATCACAATTTAATATGATTGGAGGGGTGAAAACTTTCTATTTGAACCATCAGGAAAAATATAGAAAATGGTCTTTTTCTCTCCAGTCCTTTGATTCAAACTTTTTAGAGAACTCCTAGTGAGAAAATACCATTCATCAATGCAGATCAGCAATTGTTTTGCCCCTTAATGATCTTAGGCAGTTTTGTGGAAGACCCCAAAAGTTGATATGACTTACCTAAGGTTAAAGAGCTTAGGCAAGTGTAAGGAATGGTATGTGAAGCCAGGATTTCATAACTATCCATCAGAACAGACTGCTTCTCAATGTGTTCATATAAATAAATATTAAAGGAGCATTATACCACATCACTAATGTGTAGAAAAATTAGAATTATTGAATCACAGACTATTAGAGCTAAAAGAATTCTCATAGAGTCTCTGGTCCAACTATTTCATTTCACAGATAAGGAAATCAAGATTGAGAAGGGTGAAAGAATTTGCCTAATGTGTGATCCAGCTAGCAAGTGGTAAAACTGGAACTGGAATTCAGGTTTCTAGATGCCCAAGTTACTAATCTTTGCTCCAGAGACAACTGTATCCTTCCATGTGGTGCAGATGTATATAAATGCAGACATACACAAAGATGAGGATTTCATCAGCGTGGGGGTACCCTCCATTAACACAATTTTTGACTTAGTAGTAAAGGCTTAGGGGAGTTACCAGAAGCCTATAGAGTTTAAGGGAATTAGGACCATAGTACCATAATATTATAGATATAGAGCTAGAAGGAGACTAAGAAACCATCTAGTATAACCCCCACATTTTACAGATCAATCAACAAGCCTTTCTAGTCTCTAGCATGTTCCAGTCACTGTACTAAGCACTGCAGATACAAAGAAAAAAGTGAAGCACATTCCCATTGGGGGAGGCAACGTGTATTTTAATAGGTACATGCAAGATGCATATAAAGCATATGAAACATGACTTTAGAATGGAAGAGGCTAGCAGCTGGCAGAGGACTAGCAATGATATCCTGCAGAAAGCAGCACTTGTGCCAATAATTCTAAGAGAAGAAGCTGAATTAGGAATGCATTCTAGGCATGGGGGACACCTATGGAAAAGGCATGGCAATGGGATAGATGGAGCTTGATATATAATATAATGAGGGCAGCTAGGTGGTTCAGTGGATAGAGCACTGGGCCTAGAGTTAGGAAGATTCATATTCCTGAGTTCAAATCTGGATTCAGACACTGACTAGCTGTGTGACCTTGAACAAGTCACTTAACCCTGTTTCCTTCAGTTTCCTCATCTGTAAAATGAACTGGAGAAGGAAATCTCAAACCACTCCAGTATCTTTGCCAATAAAACCCCAAAATGGGGTCATGAAGAGTCAGACATGAGAAAAAATGACTGAACAACAACAAATATAGAATGAACACCAAGTAAATGAGTATGGCTGGATTAAGGTTCAGGGAGATTAAGTGATGTGTAAAAGGGTCATACAATCCATATGCTGCCTAAGGTTGCATCAGAAAATAGAGATTTGTCTTAAAGTATATAGATATATGCATATCTGTAGATATATGCATATTTATCTATACATAGATATGTGTATCTCTATAGACATAGATATGCATATATCTATATATAGATATGCATATATTTACATATATAGATAAGCATGCATATACATGTACATAGCTATATACATATACATATATATATTTAATAAGCCAACAAGTACTATATATTTTTAAAAATCTATATAAACATAAATATATCTAAAATTGTCATTGGAAAGAGCTGGAACAAGATTTAACAATGCAGAGAGAATAGAGGGTGAGTATAAGGGTCAGGAATATCTGTTCAAATCCCACTGCTGATGCATATTAGCTTTTTTGACTAAGTAACATAACACCTAAGGTCCCCAAGAACCTCTCTAAGACCACACGTGCCAGAACAATTGCTAATTTGCACTGGTAAAGAGAGTTGCCTCATCAGGAGTTCCTTGCACAGAGGAAATCAGAGGTTCAGACCAAACCAAAAAAAAAAAATCAAATATCTATCTATCTATCTATCTATCTATCTATCTATCTATCTATCTATCTATCTATCTATCTATGAATACGTGTCATTGAACAATGATGTAAAAAACAAAAACAAAACAAAACAAAAACAAAAAACATTTCTGACTCTCAGTGTGTGGATTTTTAAAACTTAAAATTGCACTATCATATCCACAAAATTAATAGCCTAAGTTGTTTAAAATAAGCATCTCTATGTGAGCACCTGAAATTACAACATGCTAATAGGGCCTGTAACTTAAAAGGAATCAGATGGTATAACTAAATGAAATCAGTTGCCCAAGTTAAATTTTAATATGCCCTGCCACTTGTGCACACAAGTTGTGTTTTCATGGGGATTTGAGTGAGTCCTGTACTCCGTATATTAGATTTCAGACTACCTTAGATTCAAAAGGTAGTCATGGTTAAAGAATTGAGAGTAAATGCTAAAGACATAGTGCTTCTTTCTCCCTTTTATTAATTTTTAATCTTACTTTATGGGTAGCTTGTTCTCATATTGCCTTGATTTCAAATACGATCCTCTCTCTCCCACTTTACAGTGAGCCACCCCTTATCAAAAAAAAGAGAGAAAAAAATATTAGTAAAATACACCAATGATGTCTGATGATGCCCAATAGTATTTGTGATAATCAATACCTGTTGTTCCCCGCTTCTTAGAAAAAGGGAAGTGCATTTTATAATCCTAAACATATATATATATATATATATATATATATATATATATTTCAAATCACCAACATAATCAACTTAATTTACCTATGCACTTCAAAGGATCACTTGCAAAACAATTAACCTCTGCCTTATAAAAGTTAAGCATCAAAATGAACTACATTGGAGAGAACAAACACAAATAGAACACTCTAGAAACTAAATAAATAACAAACTCTGAAAGCTGTAAGAGAACATTGGAGAACATTAGAGAATAACTAATCTAACCTCACTTTTCAAATGAGGACTATGAGGCCACATCACCCAAGGTGGCAAAGCTATGTTTAGAAACAAAGTCTCATTATTCCCACTACTGTGGGTTCATTTCTTACCCTCTTCATTCTTGGAATTGGAGAGAATAGAAAAAAAAAAATCTCAGCTCCACTGCTCGTATTCCCCACATACCCAAATACTGGCAGCCCTGACGGTTCATAGGAGGGAAAATGGGTTAAACCACTTCAGTGAACATAAAGATGTTGTTTTTGGTCACATGAGTAGCAGAGATGACATTGGTCCCTGGCCTATATCTGTACATCTAACAGTGCAGCTATGTACCTTTTTGAACATTTGGAGTCAGGTAGATAGTTGTCATGACACTAAGGCATGTGATGTAAATTGGGACATTTTTCTCCTCTACCAACTTTATGGAAAGCACACCCCAGCAGAGCAACTTAAGCCCTTTGAAATATATAAGTATAATCCCATTTAAAGGTATAGAAATGAAAAGTCTTAGTGAACATCTGATGTTTTCTTCTTCCTTCTTGCATATCTTAAACATGTTTCCACTTTGAAAACCCTTTCATTCTGTTTTTCTGTGACACAACCATTGTGGAGCCAGTGTTCCTTTCAGTCGCAAGGACAAAACTGGAGAAAGGATATTTCATGTGTCAGACAGAAGAGATGGCTAATGTCATTGAAATAAAAGACAATGGACCTGTCTTGTGAAGCTGTTATGCATGCACACGATAATACCAGAGAACAGGGTTAGGGTTAGAGAAAATTATTCCCGGGGAAATGCCTTGTACAAACACCACAATCTCTGAGTAGAGTCTAATAAAAATTAAATAAGCTTCTTATCCCTCAATATTAGTTCTAAGTAAATGATTATCTTGTCACTTAATATAACCTTCATATATAACCTCATGAGATTTTGCAATGTGAACATTATTTCAGCCAAGTCACTCTGGATGGTTGTCCTTTGAAGAAAGTGGGGAATACCAAGAGTCAAAATATTTGACCTATATAGGAAGTGGCCATTAGGTATGGTTTGGTTCACCAGGAAAGCATAACTTTATTCCGAGGACTAGTAAGTAAATGAATAGAATCAAAGCTCTAACAGGAGTGTGAAAGTCTCTAAAGGACATCTAATCTCTCCCCACTTGCCCTCAGATACAGAACAGATGAGACTACTGATCATAGGATTTACAACTCGAAGGAAGATTAAAAATCATTGCATTCATGGGATTCTTAACTTAGGGTCCATTAATTTTTTACTGATTATTTCATTTCAATATAATCAGCTTCTTTGTAATCCAATGTATTTTATTTTATGCATTTAAAATATCATTTTGAGTATTCCAGAATTTTTACTAGACTGTAAAATAGGCCCATCACACAAAAAAAGATTATGAAACTTTTAATTCCAAGTCCAATTCTCCAACCTCAATCTTTTACAGATAAGAGAAAAGATGGGCCAGAGAGTTGAAATGATTTGCCTAATATCATGTACTTAGTAAATTCCAGCCCTGCAATTTTAACCTAGGTCTCACAATACAAATTCCATGGCACTTACTACTATACTACATTAGCTGAATGTCTATTCTGCTAATAAAAACAAGCAAATAGCCTTTCTTCCTCCTAGCTTACTCATCATTGTCCAGTACCTTGAAGTAGGCTGACATGAACATGGGGCTACACTAGATATCATACAAAAGGAATCCAAAAGAAAATCACAGTCTCTTGACATTAGGGAAAATATCATTAAGCCAGGCAAATTCAGGGGGAAGAGAGAAAAGAAGGTTTACCTAGCAGATATACATTTGGATTTTCTAATTATACTTTCCTTGTTTCACTGTTTTTGAATAGAGATGGAATGAAAATGTCCAGAGTAAAAATTCTGAGAGACAAAGTTCTGGGTAATAAAAATTAGTTTATTAAATAGGCTGGCTGATCAATAAATTAATGGTCATTGTTTTAGTAATCAAAGATGCCAAGGGAGACTCTGAAACGCCTTAAATCGTGTGTATTTCTTCTGACAGCGGACGCCCCTGACTAGTGCAACTCAACACTGATTGATGGACATTTAATGAGGAGGCAGGCTAAGAACTTTCAGCCCTCCCAATCACTTCATCTTAGAGGCGGGGAGGTGAGCAGAGAATCTGTCCTGGTCATGAGGTCCAAGCCCCCTTCAGCAATCTGGGTGCCCCAATTAGGTTCTCTCTTGTTTGCTTTCTCCTTCATGAGCTGGGTGACCCGAAACCATGCCTGTACAGCCTGTGACTTTTTTCATGGGCTGCCTGAAATCCTTTGGCAGGCCTCAGGTTGTGCAGGCCTGCCTGAACTCTTATGAAGGGGAGTAAGGACAGAAGCTCTGTTCCCTGGTGAAGACACTAACTCAAATTGAATTCTGTTTATGCCGTAGACAGAAATCAGGTTCCCAGTTGGGTGGGGCCCAGCCCAGATGCTTTAAGCAGATGTCTTGAGAAGACCTGGAATGCTTATGACATTCTTTAGCCAGAGAGGGGCTTCTCTTTAAGCCTGCCTTTTGACAGAAAGGGGAATATTACAAATTATTTTCAGTAACCAAATGGTACAGTGTTAAAATTAATTTCTCTCAACATGAAGATTAGTTCAATGGAGTGATGAAATCATGGAAGCATTTGATAAATAGGAATCTGGTTAAAAGAGATGGAGATAGTTTAGAAGGAAAGGTTGCATACTGGGGTAAAGAACAAAGCAGAGAAATCAAGAGAAATATGGATATTTCCCTTTTCATTGAATGTTTCTCCATGCACTATGAGAATGTAGAAAACTTAGCAGAATGCCTGGCACACGTTAAGTGTTACATAAATGTTTGCTCTTATTATTACTAATCATTATTATGATCGTTATAAGCTCTACTACAAAGAACTAGTATGAATTTAGACATGTGTTTGGGTGTTTTTGTTTTCTTATTTGCAAAACTGCATATAATACATATGTTACATATATGCTGCAAGGATGTTGTGAAGATCAAAATTATGGATCCAAAAAGTAGACTGAAAAGTAAGAATAGCTACCAAAAAAACAAGGTAATCATCTATCTATAAAATAAGCATGTTTTAGTCAATTCTGTCTTACAGTTCTCATATTCTATGAATCTTGTTAGTATTATTATGATGAGCTCAGTTTCTGTGGAATGTCTTTGCTTCAGGTATGTCCATATCCTCTTAAGTTAGTGAGCCCCAAACCAGACACAGTCATTAATGATAGTCCTTGTTAGATATCCTTTGGCCAGACTGATTCTGATTTCCTTCCACCACCACCCACTTCCTCTTCATCAGGAATGAGGTAGCTGTCATAGATAGAGCTATGTAATGGCATTTGTCCATATTCCCATCTACATATGCATTGATGTGTGTATTAATGGATGGATAAGGGGGAAAAAAAGCCATTTGTTAGGCACTATACTAACTGCTGGGCACATATACAGAAAAAAAAAAAAAACCAAAACAATTCCTACTCTCAAGGTGTTCACATTCTAATTGGGGGAGATAACAAATAGAAAAAAAATCAGCATGTAGATGTGTAGGAAGTACCAAAGGGGGTATTGGGGGGATAGATGGCAAGGCCTAGGGGTCTTAGAAGGTATTATGTCTCTGAATACAGAATCACAGAATCTCATAATCTGAAGGCCCCAACCTGAGGTCCAATTTCTGTTTGAATCATAAATGCCTTTTAGAGGGTCATAGCCAGTGGGCAAACAGGTTCTGCCTTCCCATTGGTAGCAAAGTCATTAATACCCTACAATGACAGAGATCCAGAGGGGGATAAAAAAAAAAGCAATTTTGGAGTCTATATAATAAAATAACTGTTATAGCTAACATTGATATAATGCTATAACATTTGCAAAGTACTTTACACGTATTATCTTTTTTGATCCTCGTAACCTTGTATTGTTGTTGTTCAATTGTTTTCAGTCATGTTCAACTCTTCGTGACCCCACTTGGGGTTTTCTTGGTAAAGATACTGGAGTGATTTGCCATTTCTTTCATCAGCTTATTTTACAGAGAAGGAAACTGAGGCAAACAGGGTTAAGTGACTTTCCCAGTGTCACACATCTAGTAAGTGTCTGAGGCTGGATTTGAACCCAGGAAGATGAGCTTCCTGACTCTGGGTCTGGCACTCTATCTGCTTCGCTTCCTTACAGCCAAGCCCTGTGAGATAACAGCTATTGTTATTATCCTTGCAGATGAGGAAACTGAGAGTGAGAGAGGTTAGGTCTCTTGTCGGGGTTTTAATAGCTTAGTATAGTCAGTAAATGTCTGAAGCAGGATTTGAACTCTGGTCTTCCTGACACTAATTCTACACTCTATCAACTTTGCCATTTATTGAACTAATAAGAAAAGATACTATGTCCATGTTGAAACAAGTGTAGATTTCCTTATTTTAGGGATTTTCTCTCAGTCAAGTTTGCTTCTACCCAGGGAAGAAAAATAACAGAAGAAGGCCCAGTTTTGAACTTCCTGCATGCAGTAGAGAAAAGACCACCCAAATTTATTCCTCCAAAATGAAACTGAGCCATAGCTACTCTTTAGGAAGACTAGTGCAATATGGCTGACATAAAATTAAGATCTTTACTGCTTATATACTAAGATATTGATAGTGGCACATCACTAATTTTTTTTAACTTGCATTTTCTAAAAAAGTGTAGAAAGACATAGATTTCGCTCTGTTTTTTATAAGCCCAATATAGTATTACTACGTACTTACTGCTGTCATAGACCAAACTGAAGATGCATATTGATTCAGTTTTCATGATTTGCCTTCTATGCAACTGAAAATTTCAGTCTTAGGATATAATCCACCTAAATATCAAGAAATAGCTAAACTTTAGAGTATCCCAAATGTTTGGTTATTTACATAGAATAGAATGTGTTCTCTCTCTCTCTCTCTCTCTCTCTCTCTCTCTCTCTCTCTCTCTCTCTCTCTCTCTCTCTCTTTATCTCCTGTCTCACAATCTCTCTTCCTCCCTCTCTCTGCCTCCATCTCTTTCTTTCTCTCTCTTCCTCTCTCTCTGTCTTTGTGTCTGTCTCTCTCTCTCTGTCTCCCTCCTTCCTTTTCTCTCTCTCTGTCTCTCTCTGTCACTGTCTCTCCCCCTCTGTCTCTCTCTGTCTCTGTTTCTGTCTGCCTCTCTCTCTCTCAGTTTCTCTCTTCCTCTCTCTGTAACTCTTCCTCTCTCTCTCTGTCTCTCTATCTCTCTCCATCTCCATGTCTCTCCCTCTCTCTCTTTCTCATTCCACATCCCTTGCTACACACACATTCATTGCACAAATATTTGCGATACAAACAAGAATGGGTATTACACAAATCTTGGGTCTCACGTGGAAGAGTAGCAAACGACACAAAATGGAACACACATAAAAAGAATGTGGTTTTTAACTATATCTTAATACAAACAGAACAACTACAAAGTCAAAAGACCTAAAGGGAACTTGTGCTTGGAGGCCGACAATTACATAATCTTTCAATACTCTTATCGGTATAGATCTTAGTGTAGCTGCACAACTATTTGGAAAATGTGACCAAAATTTTGCTTTCATAATAGTTAAACTAGAAAATATGTATATTATATAAGGATAAATGTATTCTAATCAAATAAATTAATTCTGTGCTCCTTGAGTCACCATCTATGGTGTCCCTCTGAAAAAAAGAAAAGCTTCCCCAAGAAATCTTAGGTGATTTGATATTTAATTAAAATAACTCATTTAAAAAGCATTTTTAACTTTATAAACAATTTAGCTAACAAAAACCTAGTGAGAACAGAGAATATAAGGATGAATATTGCCATTTTATAGATGAAGAAACTGAGGCACAGTCAGTATCTAAGCCAAGACTCAATCCTTAATTTTCTGATTCCCAAACCAGTGTGCTGACTACTGGACCATTCCACCATTTATTTATAACTGGAACTGAGATAGGTACACCTGCATTATTCCTTTGAATGGCCTGGAGAGGAAGTGAAGTCATTGAACCCATGTTGTGTGTCAACTAGATACTGTGAGAAATTCTACAGAATGAAGATGCACTGTGATTCCTGATCATAAGAGATGGAAAATCTAATTTTATATGTAGAGGTAGGATAGCATAGTGGTTAAAGATCAAGACTAGGTGTCAGGAAGACATCAGTTCAAGTTCCATCTCTGATACACACTGACTGTGTGACTGTGGTCCCACTAGTTGACCTAATTTTGTCTGTAAGTTGCAATAAAGGTAACTGACCTGTATTGAGAGTATCTTCCTCTCCTAGGAACTCTCTATACCAATGAAATCATAGGTCTATCCTAAATCCCTAATTATACTCTATTAATTAAAAGTTAATCCATAAATCAATACAATAATTAATAAAATGATTATTTGTAATAATAGCTAACATTTATATAGCTCTTTAAGTATTTCAAAGCATTTACAATTTGGTATTTCACAACTGTGAGTTAGGTGCTATTATTAACCCTATTTACAGGTGAGATACCTGAGACCAAAAGAGGTTGTGACTTACCTAGGGTCATGCAGCTGGTAAGTATATAAAACAGTATTCAATGTCGGGTTTTCCTGACCCCCAAATCAGCATTGTATACGTTGTACCACCTAGCCACCTTTCTGTGTACCTCAGTTTCCTTATCTTAACATAAACACGATGGTACTTACAGTACCTATTTCACAGAGTTTTTGTAAGGCTCCTGTGAAATAATGTATGCAATGTACAAATGTTAAAAGCTATATAAATACTAGTTGAGAGGAATATAGGAAAAGCTGTTTAAGTGTTAGTTAAGGGTGGTGAATAGAGCACTCAACAGGGAGTCCAGAATACTTTGGGTTCAAATCCTATCTTTAAAATTTAATATTTCTACATCTCCAGGCATGTCTTCTATTCTCTTTAAGTCTAAATTTCCTCACGTGAAAATGATAATAATAATAACTAAGATTATTGTAATGTTTTGAGGTTTGCAAAGAGCTTTCCACTTACTTTCTCATTCTATCATTGTAATAACCTTGTGAAGTAGTTGCTATTATTAATCCCATTTTACTGATAGAGAAACTGAGGATGAGAAAGGCTAAGTGACTTGCTCAGGGTCACATGGCTGATAAATGTCTAAAGCAGTATTCAGCCTCTGGTCTTCCTGATTCCAAAGCCAATACTCTATTCCATATGTCCCTAACCTGATTCATAGGAATGTGATCAAGATCAACTGATGCATAAATATCAATTACTATCATTTTAGTGCTAAAAAATACCGTGAGACTTGATAGCATATGTTCAAATTCAAGAAAAAAAACATGAAGATAAAATAACATGAACAGAAAAGAACACCCATGGTCAAATGAGTTTTGGGCTGTTCCCAATAATTGCCTCAGAAGTTATATTTATCTCAAGGAAGCTGTTATTATTATTCAGAACATTTTTTTCATAATTCTTTTTTATTTAATTCAGGAATGGCTTATAGTAAGACAGGAAGAATAGTTTCATTATCAAAAATACTCAACTCAATTTATTGGAGAATTTATGTTATAACTCTTCAAAATCTTTCATGTGATGTAGATAGCATAAGTTTGATCAAGCCCATTTTACAGAAGTAGAAAACGACCACTAGCGAGAGAGATTAGATTTGGACTTAGTCTTGTGATGTCAAGTCCTTGCAACAAACCTGGGAGGAAGATGCTATGATTATCTCCATTTTACAGATGAGGAAATTGAGTCTAAAAGTTGATTGAATGGCAACGACGCTAATGATTGAAGAGCAATACTAGTGCTAAAGTTAGATGGCAGTGTTCTATGCTAAGACTTGCCCAGAGTCACAGGGCTAGTAAATGTCTGAGGCTAGACTTGAACCCAGGTCATCCTGCTTCCAAGTCCAGTGTATCTACTAAAATCCAGTGAGAGAAATATTCTGTACCACTGGGCCATTCAGAGTCTTCATATAATATACAAAAGTTATAAGTTGGAAGTTTTGTGACAATTAGTAAAATGACACCTGTCCTACTCAGTGCTTTAGGACAGCAGGGGGAAATAACCACCTGAATAATTTGAGGAAGCTTGTTGATAATGTGTTTTCATGCTATATACTAGACTTGAAGCACCATCTCAGTGTCCAATGTGAATGTTCTTTTTGCTAAAGACTTTATAGAATCTTTAGAGATTTTGCTTGATGTGGTATCTACATTATGGAGTCCTGCACAAGGGAAACTCTTGGCTATATCAAAAGGCACCTGCAATCATAGTGCCTGACATCCTGTAACAGGTGGTAAGCAATTGTGAATCTGTGGACTAAAGTACAGGCTTGAAAGGTAAAAATGGAACAAAGTAGCATGGATAGAAATACCAAGTTATTTCAGCGACACATTATTTACCTCTCCATTAATGCCCAACAATATTTATAGCTGACATCTATAAAGAGCTTTAAGGTTTACAAATAGATTTACATACATTATAGGATCTTCACTACAACCTGAAGATATACTATTATCATTTTACATTTGAGGACACTCAAACCAAGAGGTTAAACAATTTGATCTTGGTCATACAGCTATTAAGAGATAAATGACATAATTATAAAATGTCTAGCAGAGAGCCTGTCATTAGTAAGTACTATATAAATGCTACTATTATTAATATTAATTATTGTCTGATGTAGGCTATGAACCCATGTCCTCTTAGCTCCAAGTCAAAAACTTCATCCATCAAGTCCCAGTCCATCATGGTATCATTGCAAGAAAGCTTAAACCAAACCAGTTGGAACTATAAGCACAGACTATGAAGATTTAATAGTTGTTCAAATTGTAAGAAAATTACTAGTGATTGAGTGATGAGACTCTATGCTAAGATGAACAACTTCATTAAAGGAAACATTCATGAACAGTCTTAATTTTTTTTGCCCTACACAAATTGCTATGTCTTTTGTGAAGTCTTCATAAAAAAGCAATTTGGGCCCAGTGACATCATAAAGGCATACATTAGAGATAGATTCTCCTTTGTATGCAAGAGATCTCTAAGCCAGGTCTTGTTTGGAAATGTTTTTGCATTGGCTAAAAGCAAACTCGTTGATGGGGAGAGTAGTCTAACTATTTGCTAAAATCTGGAAATCTACCCTAGCATAAACCTGAACGTAATCTCTTCCTCCCCTCACTCAGAATTGAGTGGTAGTATGAGCTTGGAGAACTACTATGGAAATGAGAAGAGACTGGATAAAACCAAATGCATCAAAATTCTTCTGCTGAGTCAGCTGATAGAAGTCAAGTCCCTTAGCGTGACAGATATCATTTGGTGACCCTTACGCTGATGCATCTAACTCACGTTGATAGGCATTGCAGATCACTACAATCTAGAAATTCACCAGAAGGTATTTATCCAATGTGCAGTGATCCTTTTTCATGTTCTCTTGACACTTCGGGAAATCATTAGAGTACTTAGAGATTAACCATCTCTCAACACTGTTTGATGGCTATTTTTTTCTGTTTATTCCTCCTTCTTTATGACATCCTTTTAATCACTTCTTTTACATTCATTTATAATTCCTCATTTTTAGTGTGTTGTAGCCTACCCCTCTTCACCATATGCTTTTTCATCACCCTTTGGGTGATTCCCCACATCAGTTCTTTGGAGACTGCAGTCTTTTGAAGAAACAACCTTTAAGAATAAATGTAGAGGATTGGCCCACTGAGTGAATTGTGTCCGCCTTAGGCGTGGCATGATTACTTAGGGTTATGAACTTCTCAGTAATTATGCTACATCTAAGACAGACACAATTATATAAAGTTTGAGGAAAATGAGAATGGCACCTTGGGAACCAAGGGAAGAGATAGCATAAGGTATAGGTGCGGCTATGAGAAATAGGATCGTTGATTTAACACCAAGGTAGAATGACTCCTATTCAAAATCATCTTCTGCAAAGGTTCCAAATTCTGTCAAAGACTAATTTATAGTGATACCTTTAATAACCTCAGGATCATGGAATGTTAATTCTGGAAGGGACTCTGGAAAACATCTGGCCCTGGCCCCTTATATTGTAGATGAGATAATTGAGCCCAAAGAGGTTTAATGACTTGCCCTGGGACATGTGATAGATCCAGGAATAAAAATAGGCAAGCTGCATATTTTCATTTCAACACTGTTCCCAATATAGCGAAAAGCCTCCATCTAGGATTTTAAGCAACCACCTGCAATAAATCACTTAATAAGTGCTTTCTCTCAATAATAATTAAAAACTATAGCATTATTACTGTATAATTAATAGGTGACTACATTCTACTTAAAATGTTTAGGAAAATAGCTTATTATCCCATATGTATGAGTCCTGAAAACAAAGTTTCATGTTTACCTTATTTCTCTTGACATGTGCCAATTACTAGAATACTACTGCGCTGTAAGAAATGATGAGCAGGTCGATATCAGAAAAACATAGAATAACTTACATGAAAGAATGAAGAATGAAATGAACAGAACCAAGAGAATGTTATATACAGTAACAGCAATGTTGTTAGAAGAATAACTGTGAATAACTAAGTTATTCTGAGTATTATAAATATTTAAAGCAACTACAAAAGACCTGTGAAGGAAGATGCTATCTACCTTCAGAGGAAGGACTGATACATAGAAATAGGCACAGTTTGGTTTTATATATATATATACACACATATACATATACACAGATACATAGATACACACATATATACACACATGTGTGAGTATGTATATTTGTGTATATACCCCCCACATGTGTGTAAAAGCATGCTATGCATACTTCTATCCATATATATGAGTATATGTGTGTATAAATATGTCTACATATACATATACACATCCATATATATGTTAAATGGTGGCCTTCTCTAGTGCAGGGTGAGGAGGAAGGGAGGGAGATAGTTTGGAACTTAAAATATAACAAAAATTAAATTAAATTAAGAAATGTACCAACTATATACATAAATATCTGATATGAAAATTTGTCTATAATATGTTTGAGTCCCATCCAAAAGATTAAGATTATTGTATTTTGAATTTCTATGAATATTTCCATAAGAACATCTCAGCATAAAATGTTGATGCCTGCTGTTAATCTATCTGAAGATAGGTACTATTATTTATTTTTGTATAAATCAGGAAAACAGAAAACAGAATTCTGAAACAACTTACTCAAGGTTACAACATGAGTAAACGTAAGAGACAGATTTGGATTCTGCAGACCTTGACTCATAAGCCTCCAAACTAAATCCATTAAACAATTATTTTATCCTTGTAAATAGCACATTTTCCTGAGTTCAAGATGCTTTCAGAGCTTTAAACATTAAGATTTTTTTAAGTAAGTGCACTGAGCCTGTTTGACTTCTGACTGTTAATGATCATGTCAACTCATGTAAAGTGAAGTAGAAAATTTAGAAAATTATGTGTGTAAATGAGGCAACAAAACACTTTTTGAACCAGATAATTCAAGCAAAAGTGTTCTTTGACTGAACCAACCAGAGGTAACTGTTTCTGCTCATTGCCGTGCTTTTTTTTTTTTTGGAGTAGACATGTTCCATGTCATACCCATTCCAAGCAGTGCTAGTATTACAATTCAAGGAAGCTGATGAGATTCTGCCATAGATTTGAACAGGATCTTTGAGAATCTTTCAGGAGTAATGGGAAAAGAATATTTTTGCAAATGGTTTTTGACAGTCAATGTACTGTATGAATGGGCATTGCCTTCCTTTAGCTCTCCAATCTAAAGATCAAAAATTTAGGTCTTCAATGGTTTTCCTTTTTTCTGTTCATTCATTGAAAAGCACAGTTTTAAAAATTGAACATGATTGAAAATCTAGACATTTAAAAATAAAGTAATACCTATTACAAAAGAAACAAGTCCTGGGGAAGATAAGAGGATAAGGAGTCATTCCTTATTTTCGTATTCTTAAGTACCATGAATAATGTGTAACACCACAATCTTGATTGAGGTCGGTAAAACTCCTAATCCATTAACCAGGGCTACTTTCATCTTCTCATAGACTACACCAGTTCTTACTTCAACAGATTATTTTTATGGTGAGTTGGCTTAAAATCAATGTCTCAGTCACCCACTTGTGTATTTTGACTTTTCTTTGCTCTCTTCAGATACTTAATCCTGAAATGTCTCTTACTTAAACTATCATTTCCCTGCTTAAGTACATCATTATTGGGAAATAATCCTGTTGTTGTTGGGAAATAATCCTATGTCACCATGTTGGACAGCTTCCTGGTGGAAGCAGCTTGTTATACAGGTTAGCATTCTGTCTTTAGTGTCAGGAAGACCTGAGTTCCAATCACAATTTTGCTACTTATTAGCTCTATGACCTCAGGCATATCAGCTAACTTTTCTGTGATTTAATATCATCATCTTTAAAATGAAGATAATAACAGGAATATCTATGATGTTGTTGTAAGAATGCGATAATTTGCTCTGTATAAAACACTATATGAATGCTAGTAATTATTATCCTACAGAATTGGCCATGATACAGCAAATATTATTTCTAGAACATCTATTTCTACCATTGGTTATTGTGATGTACTTAACCAATTGTCTCCTGCTGGTATAATGCATTTATAACAGAGAAATGTGTTTTTCATTGTACTATTATTATCTTTTAATTAAGTTCTTCATAATAAAATCACCACAGGGTACAAAAAAAATAGAAAGGGTCTCAATTCCCCTGAATTTGAAAGGTGTATCAGGTCATGCATGTTAAATTTTAATGGGAAACTGGGTCAAAAACACAGCAGTATTTCTACATGTTTATAGTAGCATTTACACCATGCAATAGAACAGAATTGAAATTAGAAACCCTTCAAAAAATGCATAATTAATGTCTGAAAAGTGGCTAAAATATTTAATAACATTCTATATGAGGTCAACAACAATGAAATTCCAGTTTAAATATGTACGTATGTACGTATGTATGTATGTATGTATGTATCAACCTATCTATCTATCTATCTATCTGTCTGTCTTTCTGCCTTTAATTAAGGTAGATGTCTCCTGAAACTAGGGCAATCAGGAAGATCTGCAGTATCAACTCTCTTAAGAAAATGCCCCCTAGAGGCAGAGCCAAGGTAGTAGAGTACAGGCAGGACTGACCTGAGCTATGCTAAATTCCCCTCCAAATAACTTTAAAATAACATCTCAAAACAAATTCTGAAATGGCAGAACCAACAAAAGAATGGGGTGAAATAATCTTCTATCCCAAGACAGCTTAGAAGGTCATCAGGAAAGGTCTGTCTCACTGGGTGAGAGTGAAATGCAGTCCAACATAGGTTTTTCCCGAGAAAGCCATCAGCAGGCCAACAGGGCTATAGAAGCAGCAGCAGCAGCAGCTTTCAGGACTCTCCACTTACAGGCAGTAAGTGGGTTGGAGAACTGGTCAGAAGGGGATTACAGGGGATCCTCTACTGACACTGAGTGCACTACTCTATAGCATTGTCTATATGGGGTTTCTGGTCACAGTCCCAGGACAAGGAGGAGCAATTGCAGGAGCAGGGGCCCTGGTCACAGTTCCAGGGAGGGAAAGAGTACTTGTGGTCACTCACAGACCAGAGCACAGGCCAGGACAGCCATGGCCATACTTCTTAGATTATAACCTTGGAATAATTGAAAACTTACAGATCTCTCAGAATTAGCTCTGAAAACAGTAGTATGAAAAATCTCAAGCTTGAGACAGTGCCTCCTCCATACCAGAAGCAGAGCCCAACTTTAACATAAAATTAAAAATCAAGAAATAGGTTGGAAAAATGAGGAAACAACAACAAAAAGAACCTGACCACAGAAAGTTACTATGGCGACATGGAAGATCAAAACACAAACTCAGAAGCAGACAACAATGTCAGAACAGCTATATCCAAAACCTCAAAGAGAAATGTGAATTGGTCTCAGGCCAACCCCCAAAAAAAAAGAAATCCTGGAAGAATTCAACATTTTTTAAAAGTCACATAAGGAAGGTAGAAGAAAAATTGGGAAAATAAATGGAAAAGATATAATTCCTTAAAAAAAAATAGAATTGGGCAAATGGAAGCTAATGACTCCATGAGATACAAAGAAACAATAAAACAAAAGAAAACAAAAGAAAAAATAGAAGAAAATGTGAAATATGTCATTGGAAAAACAACTGACCTTGAAAAACAGATCTGGGAGAGATAACTTTAAAAGTATTGGACTACCTGAAAACCACGATAAATAAAACAGAGCCTTGTCATCATCTTTAAAGAAATTATCAAGGAAAACTGTCCTGATATGCTAGAACCTAAGGGTAGAATAGAAATTTAAGAATCCATTTATCACCTCCCAAAAAAGGTCCCAAAATGGAAACTATCAGGAATATTGTAGCCAAATTCCAGAGTTCCCAGCACAAGGGTAAAATATTGCAAGCATACAGAAAGAAACAATTCAAATATTATGGTGCCACAGACAGGATAACATAAGATTCGACAGCTTCTAAATGAAAGGATCAGAGGACTTGGAATATCATATTCTGGAAGGCAAAGAATCTAGGATTACAACCAAGAATCACCTACCCAACAAAACTGAATATAATCCTTTGGGGTGGGAGAAGATTGGTATTTAATGAAATAGAGGACTTTCAAGCATTCCTGATGAAAAGACCAGAGCTGAATAGAAAATTTGACTTTCAGATACAAGACTCAAGAGAATCATAAAAAGGTAAAAAGGAAGGAGGAATCATAAAGGGTTCTATAAGAGAAAACTGCTTACATTCCTATGTGGAAAGAGGATATTATAACTCCTCAGAACTTTCTCATCATTTGGGCAGTTAGAAGGAAAATACATAGACAGAGGGCATGGTTATGAATTGATTATGATAGGATGGTATCCAAAAACATGAAATTAAGGAGTGAAAAAGAAGGATGAACTAGGAAAAGGGGGAAGGAAGAGGTACAATGGGGTAAATTATCTCACGAAAGAGAGGCAGAAAAGAGCTTTTATAGTGGAGAGGAAGATGGGGGGGATGACAGTGCTTGAACATTACTCTCCTTGGAATTAGCTCAAAGACGGAATAACATACATATTTAATTGGGTGTAGAAATGTATCTTACCCTACAGGGAAATAGGAGGGGAGGGGAATAAAAGAAGGAGAAAGACTGATATAAGGAAGGGCAGAATGGGGGAGGTGGTGATTAGAAGCAAAACACTTTTGAGGGAGTACAGGGGGAAAGGAGGGAGAAAGAAGGATAAACAGGGGGAAAAAAGATGGAGGGAAATACGCAATTATTAATCATAACTGTGAATGTGAATGGGATGACCTCATTCATAAAACAGAAGTAGATAGCAGAGTGCATTAAAAACCAGAATGCTATAATATGTTGTTTACTAGAAACACACTTGGAGCAGAGAGACACACATGGAGTAAAGTTAAGGGGCTGAAGCAGAATTTCTTATACTTCAGCTGAAGTTAAAAAAAAGCAGTGGGGGCAATCATGATTTCCGGTAAAAGCAAAAACAGATCTAATTAAAAATCACAAGCATGGAAACTAAATTTTGTTTAAAAGGTACATAATATCAATATTAAATGCCTATGTACCAAATTGTAAAGCATCCAAATTATGAAAGAAAAAGTTAAATGAGTTATAGAAAGAAACAGACAGTAAAACTATATTAGTGGGATACCTCAACTTTCTCCTCTCAGAATTAGCTAAATCTAGCCAAAATAAATAAGTAAACAAACAAACAAACAAATAAGTAAATAAGCAAGAAAGAAGTTAAGGAGATTAATAAAACTTTCAAAAAGTTGGATGGACCTCAGAAGAAAAATGAATGGGAATAGCAAATGTATAATTATGTTTATATTAAATTTAAAAAAAGTTTTTTACACAAACAAAACCAATGCAGTCAAGATTAGAAAGAAAGCAGAAAATTGAGGACAGGGAAGGATTTACAGCAATTTTCTCTGAGAAAGGCCTCATTTCTCAAGTATATAGAGAACTGACTAAAATTTATGAGAATATGAGTCATTCCCCAGTTGATAAAGGCAATGGATGTGAACAGGCAGCTTTCAGAAGAAGAAATCAAAGCTATCTATAGTCATATGAAAAAATGCTCAAAATCAGTATTAATTAGAGAAATGCAAATTAAAAGAACTCTGAGTTACCTCACATCTATCAAATTGTCTAATATGACAGAAAAAGAAAAGGACAAATATTGGAGGGAAAATGAGACACTGATTTTAATCAATTAAAACCTCAGCCTGTCCCCCATAGTTTTCTAATAATTATATGATCTTTCTATCATTGAATCTTTATTATATTTCCCTCAATGTTTGCTTCAAACCTTTGCCACTCTTCTCAATATCGCAAACCATCCTGACTTCCATTCTCAGTAGAAAACATCACTTGGCCTGAGATTGAAACTATCCTTTAAACTGCTTTAAATTATCTCCTCCATATCCCATAAACACTTCACCTCCCATCCTCTTTCCTTTTTGTTTCAGTAGGTGTGACAACTCCTTTTTGAGACCAGCACTCATCCCTCCCCACCACACACACACACACACACACACACACTCTTTTGTTCTTGCTTTTACCCTTTCCCCTCTCTTTTGGGATCTAGCTCCATTACTGTCTTTCTATTTCAAACATTTAACTTTCCAACCAGTTGGCTTCTTGCTCTTTGCCTAAAAACAATTTCAGATATGCCCTAAAACAGAACTCTCCCCTTGACAACCATTTTATCTCCTGGTCATTCTCCTTCTTCCCTTTAACTATCAAAGACTTGTTGTTTTTACTTTCTCACTACCTATTGACTTCTCTACCTCCACTATTATTGATTCTTCTTTCTCAGTAATTACTAATGGTCCTGACCAGCAAAAGTAGCTACTTTTCTTGGACCTCATATGTCTACAACAACTGATACTGTTGGCCACTTTCTTTTTCTGAATACAACTATGTAGACACTCTACTGAAACATCATTCTCTTCCTTCCTGAATTATATGATCGTTGTGTACTACTCTCTACTTACTCCTGAAAAAAAAAATTCTCCTTCCTCGATTCTAAAATGCCATGCCCACTCAACTCTATTCCTGTATTTTGTGTTACTTATTTATTTGTTTTCCTTCTTTCTCTTTTTTTCCCTCCTCTCTCCTGAACTCTGGATCTCCTATTTCCCTATTGCTTTCCATTTTGATGCTAGCATTTTGATGAAGCAATCTCAACAGGTTGCTAATCAAATTGAATTTATCATCTTCCTTCTAGTATCTACTCCTCCTCCTGACTTTCTGATGTTTTTTCCTCTTTCAGGGCACCACCATTCTCCCAATCATCCAACACTTAAAACTTCAAAGTCATCATTGCCTCCTAACTTTCCCTAATTCACAGATAAAGTCAATCACTTTCTTGCTGATCTTAATCTCCATGATGTCTTTAGTATTTAAATATCTGCTTTACCCTCCCTAAACATTATTACCGCCTAATTTAGTCATTTATTTTCTTGCCTAGAAGGCTGGAATCATTTACTACCTATATCCCCATTTCCAATCTCTATATTCTAAGTTATTCAACATATCACTGACAGGTTAACCTTATTAAATCCCCACTTATTAAAAATCTTCCTGAATTCAAAAACTTTCAAGAGTTCTCTTTTACCCAAAATTAAGGTGAAACTCACCAGGTTAGCATATAAGTTACCTAAACAAGGCCCTAATATATCTTTTTGCTCTGCTCTCCTTACTCTCATACATGAAATGTCCTCTATGCTTCAGCCACAGCTAGATTAGACATTGCTCCCCAAACACAGAGCATATCTTTTGCTTCTGCGTTTTCAATCACAATGATCTTTATGACTTAGTTGCCCTTCTAGTCCTTTCTTCTACTCTTTCTATCTGGTGAAATTATGCCCATTGTTCAAAGCCTAGTTCACATACCTCTTTATCCATGAGGCACTCCATGGCTCTATTAGCCAAAGATCTTCTGTCTTTCCTATGATCTCTCAAAAGTACTCTTTTCCCAATAATATGTCACTAAGTCTACCTCATCCTATCCAAATTGGATTGTAAGCTCTTTGAGGGGAGGTCTAATTTCTTATTTGTATTTAGACCTCTCACCATACCCAGTATAGTCTATTGTACTAGTAAGTGCTCAATAGATATGTCTTGGATGGACAAGGGAATAAATCCCTGGGGTCTTTAGAGTGCTTTAATATAATCATCCTAATTCCAACATTGTTACTTTCCCAGCCTAGGCTTCACATTTTTTGCTCATCCTCATGTAAAAAAGTAGAAGCTTCTTTTAAAACTATTTGTAGATTCATGATTTACCTCCCTCTCTCTGCTGCCAGGAAACATGACATTCCTTAAAGAAAGATGACATTTTCTTTGTCTTTCAATGAACTCTACTACACTGTACAGTGTTTTGCACAGATTAGGCTGAAACAAATGCTATTAAGAACTATATTGATATAATTTAAACAGTTCTGGCCACATATAATTTCAAAAAGTCATCATTCAACACTACGAGACTGGCCAGGAATAAGAACCCAATAAGTCCTAGAAGCAGCTAGATAATACAGTGGCTAGAACACTAGACCTGGAATCAGGAATATCTGAGTTCCTATCCTTCCTCAAACACTTAGTGGTCGTATGTAACCCTAGATAAATCACTTAACCTCTAACAGCCTCAGTTTCCTCATTTATAAAATAGAGATAATAATAGCACCTACCTACCAAGGTTGTTGGGGGATCAAAATTACCTGATCTGTAAATCGCTTTGCAAACCTTAATTTACTATTTATATGCTAGCTTTCTTCACTAGCTATCATGATAGGATTCTAGGTTTTGAGGTGGAAGGAAACTTAGAGGCCTTCTAGACCAACACATTTTGCAGATGAGGAACGAGGCCCAAGGTCACAAAGTGGTAGAGCCAGGATTTCAACCCAGGCCATTTGACTTGAAAACCAGCACTCATTCCACTCTGAAATCATTATTTCTGTTCTTCAGGTGGCAAACCTGCAGGAATTGAGTGGGCAAAGACTCTCTTACAACCTACAAATGGAAAGTCAAGGAATGTGTGCCAGCCTGTCTTACATCCTTCCCACTAGGTTTAACACCTATGTAGCAGTGAGAACAAAACAGGCAGCAATTTTAGCCTGGCACTGAAGACAAAACCAGGACCTTTATAGCTCTGCCATGATTTGACTTTGTAGAACACAGTAGAAAATTATAAAAACAATTACTATTATTATTCTTTTGGTGAACAATTTAGTGTCTTATAAACATCTGTTAAAAGAATCTTTGAAATACCCTGCGAAACAAGTAGGTAGAAGAATTTTAGTCCTGACTAGAAGGCTAGGATTCTTGCCACGACCTTTGATTCTTATTCATTGATTATGACAGGACCTGATTAGAACCCAGGACTCAATGCCCAGAGGAAGGTTTGGCTCTCTGAACCATAGAGCTATTAGTGTTCTTATCTCTGTCTAGCTATTTTCCCCCTAAAGTTTCATCAGGGAGGAGCAGGTGTACATTCTAGTAGCAGCCTGCAACTAATGGAATAGTGGGAAGTTGACATTTTTCAGCAAGATCCTGAAACTGCCACTGCATTCATCATGCCTGGGTGGAAGGGGAATTTCTTGCTGTGACCAAAGAGAAGGGAGCAGAACAGCAAAAACCAGAAGCTGATTTTCATGCCTATAATTTTCTACTTTACTTTGCACTGTTAATGCTGGTAATTAATGGGAGTGTTTGTGTTTAAGTGAGATTTCTATCCCTCCCTCTCAATTGTCTCCTTCAGCTTGAGCTCTTCCATAATCCCCTTCTATTCAGGGCATAAGTCTTGAACCACACAAATGCATGTAAGCTTGGGAATTTAAAATAAAAAGAAATTGAGGAAAAAACACAGTTAATTCAAAGAATACTGAACTAAGCTAGTGGAATTCATATACATTTGAAAGTTATCAAGAACTAAATATAAACACTATTTACTTTTACTAACTACCCTGAATAATTTAGGAATATCAATATACATAACCTTCCTCCTATTTCTGAAAGCATTTTTGCAAATGCAATTAAATGAACCTCCTGTTTCCATCTCCTTCTTCCCACCCATTTTCCCCAAATACAAGATAATTGAGAATTTCAAGCTACAGTTACTGCCACAGGGAGAGAGAACTGTCCACATTCAAGTACAGATACTACAATGAAGGTTTCCCATATTTTAAGATGGTAATAAAATGTCCATGGAGGTTTTAGGAGAACAAGCTCCTTGAAGGAAGATTTTATCTTGCTTATAAAAATTTTTATCTCGAGGACCTAGCACAGCGCTGACTAGAAGTAGACATTAAATAAATGCCTGTTGGTTGATATAGTAATGGCAAATGTGTATCATACAGCTAGGAAGAATTATAATTATCTATCTACCTATATCTCTATCTATCTATCGATCTATCTATCTATCTATCTATCTGTCTGTCTGTCTATCATGTAATTTTCTATAAAACTATTGATGTATTTTGATTGTATATTATAGTTATTTGCCAGTATAGTCTCTCCAACTCCAAAGTGATCACTTTCTTGTAAGCCCATTAAGCAATACCAACCTATCCAGAGACCATATCTGAAAAGGTAAACAATAGTTCCTATCAATACCTTACCTTCCAATCTCTCTAAAGAGAAGAAGGGTTCCCTCCTCTATGTGATTTGCAATTTCAATTATTCAGAGGTCAGGAGTCTTTTCAGTGCTATCTCCATGAACTGATGCAGAAGTTAAGTATGTAGAACAAGCAGAAAAAATATAAATGATGACTACAAAAGTCTCTCCTCCTTTCGAAAATCTTTTCTCTATCCATTGCTTTAATACCACATCCTCCTGCTTTTCTCCATTCCTATTAATCATTGCTCCTGTTTAACTTCTTTTCCTTTCCTTTGTGTCCATTTATTGACGCCTTAAAATTAGTGTCCACCAAGAGTCTATTCTCTCATCACATCCTTCCTTTGACAATAAATCAAGTCTCACATGCAAACAAATATAGGACATAAAATGAGAAAGATTTTCTAGAAAGGAGCCAATTCATTCTCTCCATGAGGGATTTTGATTTATCCAACCATCTGTCTGTCTGTCTGTCTATCTATCTATCTATCTATCTATCTATCTATCTATCTATCTATCTATCTATCTATCACTCTATCCGCTCATTTATTTGCTTATTTGTGTGTCTGCTTGCTTATTAATTTACCTATTTATTTGTTTGTTTGTTACTTGGCATGAACACTTTTGGTAATCTGGTAAAACCTATGGATGCCTTTTTAGATCAAAAAACAGTTTTATATGGGCAAAAATATTTATAACATCTTTTTTTGTTGTTTTTGTGGTGGCAAGTAACAACAACGAGAAACTAACGACATACCCATCAATTGGGGAACAACAGAACAAATTGTGGTATGTGAACATGATGAAATACTATTGTGCTGTAAGAAATGAGGAAATAGATGATTTCAGTAAAATATAGAAAGACTTGTATTAGCTCATACTGAGTTAAGTTAGCAGAATCAGAACAATTTATACCATAAAAAGGCTGTAAAGACAAACAACTCTGAAAGTAAAAACTGATCAACACAATGACTTTCTATGATTCCGGAGGACTGATGATGAGACATGCTGTCTACCTCCTAACAGAGAGGTGATGGTTTCAGACTGCAGAATAAGGCCAATATTTTCAGCATGGCCAGTTAGAAACATTTTTTTTGCTTGACTATGCATATTTGTTGCAGCAAATGTGTTTTGGTGGGAAGGGAGAAGACAGATTATTTAATAATAAAAACTATAAAAATTGAAGGGAATGCTAACTTTTAGCTAGATTAGGGAAAATGAAGATTTTTTTTGCCATCCAAGTTCATGATTCCCCCTAAATACTATCAATAAACCAAACATTACTGCACTAGATTTTCTGTTGAAACCTGGGTCATTATTCCACCTATAAAACCCATGTTCCATCTCTCTCCCCACTTTTATTTTTTTCTGCCTCTATGCCATTTATCATCATCTTCCTCATCATTATTGCTTTGTAAAATATAATTTTGCCATAATTTATCACTCAAGATTAAATTCATGAAATCGACCAAACATTATTTGTACTCCAAAGCTTGTACACATAAACTTAGTTCTTTGGGGCCTAACCTTGGATTCAGTCATCAGATTGAGAAAACATATGGACTTTGAATCATGACCTGAAAGTTTACATATAAAAGCTATGTCAAGCCAACAGGGCAAAATTCCCATTTAAATCTACTAAAATGTCTCATCTTATCTTCTTGTGCATCCATCATATGCTGAATCCCTAAACCTCCCCCAGATGCTTCCTGTGGCCTCCTTTCTTCCCTGGTATGCTGTACTCTGCTAACCTTGGCAGACAGATTTTCTTTTCCATTCACCAGGTGAGAGAAATGCAGTGGTGAAGCATCACCTGAAAGCAGCAGGTACACAGTATTAGATTTCACCTTGTCTTTTCCGTATGCCCACTGTGGGTCTGTCTGTTCATTGAGCATGACACCTGCTATTGGCTCAGTGCCTGAGATGTAGGAGTGACTTTTCAGTACATTCTCATGTTTCTGCCAGAAATCAGCATAGCTCCATGTTTTCAGCCATTGGTAAAGTTGCAATGCTAGCAAAAATGGGAGCCAATAGAAGAACAAATGTGCAAATGATATAAGAGAAGAGGAGGAAGAAGAGTGAGAGGAAGAGGAAAAACAAGATTTCTTTCATAATGGGCCAGGACTAAGCTTCTGATCTTATTGTCATGTGAGTCCTATTGGCCCTCAATTCTCAATTCTGGTGAGATAATATGGCCAAATAGATAAGGCTTTGGATGGGGAGCCTGGAGAACTTGTGTTCAAATCCCACCTCAAACACTTAAATGACCCTGAGCAAATCACTTAACCCCTCTGTGCCATAGTTTCCTAATTTGTAAAATAGGGAGGAGTGTTTATTTTATTACCTCTATTGTCACTTCTGGCTCTAAACCTATGATCCTATGATATATTATTCTCTGAAGAATTCTATTGTTAGAAAGTTACTGTGAAAGTGTTACAAAACCAGCAAACTTAAGAACTGTCTATTTTAAGGTTTTCATAGAAAAATTATATGCAGAAACAAATAAAAACAGCCTAACTAACCAAAAGGGCAGTTAGGTTGTGCCAGAGTGCACAGAGTGCTGAACCTGGAGACAGAAAGACTGATCTTCACAAGTTCAAGTCTGGCCTCAGACATTTAATAGCTGTGTGACCCTGGGCAAGTCACTGTATCCTGAGTTTCCTCATCTGTAAAAAGAGCTGGAGAAGGAAATGGCAAATCACTCCAGTATCTTTGTCAAGAAAACCCCAAATGGGGTCAGAAAGAGTCAGACATGACTGAAATGACTCAAAAACAGCAACAACTATCCAAAAATAAAGGAGCGACTAAATAAGTGGTGCTGTGGGAATTTAAAATGCAGTTCATACTGATAGGTATGAGGAATATACAGAAATTTAGAAAAACTTTTATGAAAGCGTGTAAATTCATAAAAGCAGAAGCAGAAAAGTGGTGTATATATCAAATAAGGTCATTTAAGAAGGAAATTGAATGAAAATGAATCAACAAATAAAAAGTCATGATAAAGTAGAAGGAATGATGAATTTTTAAAATAAAAATTCAAATGTTGAAATAAATTACAATGTAAAAAGTTTCTGTGCAAGTTAGGTTGTGGGGGTTTTTTTGCAAACTCATATTTAGTATTAAGCTTTTAATAAGATGTAGCAAAATATATAAAGCTACACATAATTTTTCCCACTTTTTTCCTATTAATAACATCTAGCATTAAGTAGTACTCTATGTTTTACAATGCACATTCATAGAAGGCTCTTACTTAACTGCTCCCTATGATGCTATGCTGCATTTTCCTATTCCTAGAATTTTTAGAAGAAAATCAAGAAATAGAAAGATACAGGAGAAGGAGCATTGGAATAGGAGTTAGAAGACATAGTTTCAGCTGCTGGCTTTTCCTCTAACTTATTGTGTCATATTGAACAAGTCACTTAGCTACTGTGAGCTTGAGTTTCCTCATTTGCACAGTGAAGAAAATACACTTGATAGTGTCTAATATCCTTTTAATTTTAATATTCAGTAATTATGGGAATGTTTCCATTACGTAATTATCTCCACTTTAATTTTCCAGTTTGAAAAATCAATTGGAATTGCAAGCAAAAACCTATTGGAGGTTTGAAGAAGACAAAAAGTAAAGCGTATTGTGTCTTCGTCAGGGCACAACCGAAGTCACATTACGGGAATATCTAGGTATTTGCAACTGTCTAGAGTGAAGCAGGTTGGAGAAAAGGGAATTAGAATCTATACAAACAAGATTAGTATTTTTTGCAAGATTGACAAGGAACTTGTGGAGTGTGCCATGTTTTTACTCTGTGAGTATTTATATAGTTTTTTTTTTTTTAAGGGGGGTGTATAAATCTAGCTTTATGTTACTTCATGTTTACAACACAACTTTAGCCATGCAAGGTTATGGGTACACAAGGGGCAAGTTGAAGGAGCTGATGTTTATAAGCTTCCCTTCACTTTTATGGTACCTCAGCTAGGACCTAAACACCATGAATTGGTCTACTTTTCAATCCTATTGATTTTCCACAACGTACATTGTGAGGGCAGTATGATATATTATTCTAAAAAAAAACTAGATTTTTGAGTCTAAAAATGAGAGAATCTCATTTTTTTTGCTGCTATTTGCCATCTCCGTAATCTGAGACAGGCCATATAACTGGTAAAAGCCTTGGCTTACTCATCTGCAAAATAAGAGGCTTGATCTAAATGAGCTCTGAGGTTCCTTCCAGTTCTAAATTCTGCCATCTTATATGGCTTCATATATTGACCCTGTCACCCAACTCAAGTACCACCTTCTATGTGAAGCCTTGATGAAAACCAGACATAACTAGGGCTGAGTGACTTAGGCTTTTCTCAAAGGCAGTGATATATGGAGAGGGTGTAAAAAACTGAATATATGCATATACATACATACAGATGTACACATATGCATATATGTGTATGTGTGCATATAAATTTGCATAATTATATATATACATACGTATATAATCCTGTACATACATACATATATACACATATGTATGTATATACACATGTATGTATGCATATGTATATATGAAATCTGTATAGAAGTCACTCTCTATCATCTAATTCCTTCTTCCAATAAAATGAATTGATCTTAATTGCTTTATGTTTTCACCTTTTGCATTACAAATTTGACATAGAGGCATTTTAGGCTACTTCAATTTGTCTGAAGTACCAAAATTGCTAGTTAATTGTTCTGCCTAAAACATATTTCCTCTGTAAAACATTTCCTATTGAAAACTTTCTATCCCTTCCAGGTCAACATCACTTTCCAAATCCTTCAATCCACATGGAAAGTGATCTATCTCTCCTCAGTTTTCTCATGACATTTTGTTACCTGTATATATCCAATGTTATCCTATCACAAATTGCCTTATATCCTAATTAATGATATCTCTCCCTTATTGGAGGACGTAGCTATGAACTCCTTGAGAGAAAGAATTTTTTCATTTTTTTTTTGATCTTTCTACCTGTTCTAATGCAGGAGAAATACAGTTTAACTCAATAAACATGTCTACTATATGAGGTACCAGAAAATCAAAGACAAAAATGAAGCAGTCTTTACCCTCAAGTGAACTATATTATATATCTACAAAGTGCCTGATGCAGACAGGTATTTAATAAAGATGAATTTCACTGTGATATAGAGCACACCCCTGGATCTTGGTCAAGGTCCTTCTTATATATACATTTTTCCTCAACTAGACAGACACACACACACACACACACACACACACACACACACACAAAATATGGTAACTCTCGCTTAGCAAGCAAGAGACTTGGAGCCTTCTCAAATACGTAGGGTGATAATGGAGAAATCACCTAAAAACCAACCATCAATAAATTTCAATTTTGAAAAAAAACACATTTGTGATCATCTATTTTGTGTGTTTTTGACCCTTTTTTCAGATTGGGGTGGGCATCACGAGTGGGCTTTTTATTGTTAGTCTTTTAAACCTATAAACTCTCTCCGAATATAATTTTAAGTGCATAAACTCAAATATATAGGGTTGTACAGGAAACTGATTATATTGAAGTAAAGGTATTTTTCACAAAAAAGTTCATGGAGTCCAGGTGAAGAACCCGTGGTCTCTTCCAGCCTCCCTTCTAGGCATGATAAAACTGACAATCACGAAGCTGAAGGGACTGGTCTAAATTCACTCAGGAAGCAAGAAGCAGAGTTGGAAATAAAGTCAGGTTCTTTGATTATAGATCAAGTGATTTTTCTAGTGTAGCGTGTTGACAGCCTATCTTGTCTGTCATTATAGTCTTGTGGATGAAATGGAGAAATATGGAGGTTGGTGGTAGGGAAGTTAGCTGGACCAAACAACTCTACCTCTAGAGTACTGAAAAATGGATTTTGTGTAACCTGTAGGACACTCTCTAGCGATGTGCCGTTGGGTTTTCTGCTTGACCCTCTCCTGTTCAACATTTCTTTGTTGCTTTAATCAATGACTAGGATCAAGAAATAGATAATATGCTTAAAAGATTTCAGATAATACAAAACTGGAGTAGAATTAATATTGCTGAATTACAAGGTTGGAATCTAAAAAAATCTCAACAGTCTAGAATCATGAAATAAAACCAACAAGATGATATGTAAAGATTTTTTTTGATTTGTATTGCATGGAGTAATAAAAATGAATGCAAAATTGTGAACTTAGGTAAAAAAATAATAAATGACACAGAGGACATTTGACAACAGCGACTTGTGCAGATTTCAAGCTTGAAGTGGTAGGGGAATTTTCCTGTAGCATCTATTGGCCAGAACTTTTCCCCCTTTATTGTGTATCTGTGTTTTAATGATGGCCTACTGCCTGTAATTCTAATTCAACGGTATTTATCTATTTCTTCAAGTCCCAAGGAACGTTTTGATCCTTTTGCAAATTCCTATCTTCTTGTGAGTATTTGTGTAGGGCTGGCAAGGTTCAGGAGTGAGTCATGAGCTAGTCAGGCTTTCATAGTTGGTGGATCCATAGTCTCGTAGCATTTGTGAGAATGTTTCTGAGGTCTCACCCATATCTAAAAGAAAGAGAAGATTCTTAGGAAATGGGTACCCTGGCACAATGATCTAACTGTGTGATGTGACTGCCAAAAGTTAGTGTCTCCTTTTTTGTTTGTTTGTTTTTTGTTAAGGCAATTGGGGTTAAGTGACTTGTCTAGAATTACACAGCTAGTGAGTGTTATGTGTCTGAGGTCAGATTTGAACTCAGGTCCTCCTGACTCCAAGGCTGGTGTTCTATCCACTGTGCCACCTAGCTGCCACCGAGTTAGTGTCCCCTTATGTAGCATTAATAGACTCATGGTACTGAGGAAAAGAGGTAATAGTTCTGTCATCCAATGTGGTCAGATTGTGTCTGAAGCAATAGGTTTCATTTTAGATGTCACATTTTATTAAGGAAACTAAAACATAGACACACACACAAACAACAACAAATGGAGTACATGAAGATAATTTCTTATGGGTATGCTTATGGTGAAAGTTCCAAAAAATAAAAATACTGTCATAAGAAATTGTGGAAGAAACTGGGATATGGTATGTGGAAAAGATAAGACAGGAAAAATTTGATCGTTGTCTTCAAACACACAAAGGATTGGTATATGAAAGACATTTTAGACTTACACTGTGTATCTCCCTAAGGCTGTCCTGGAATCTATGGATGGAAGTTGCTGTTGGTTCAACAAAGGAAAACATCATCTAATTATTGTAGCTGTTCAATAAAAGATAGGGATGTGGTGAGCTTCCTATCGATAGAAGTACTCAAGTAGAAGTCAAAAGAGTATTTGTTTATACACTGTAGATTCAGGCTTTGGGAAAGTATCACCTCTAAAGTTTCTCGCAACTTTATAATTCTATTATTTGTCCCCTCAGAAAAGGTGCTTAAAAACTAAAGCTGAAACTTGAAAGAAAAGGCAAAGCTAATTGTAAACACAACTTTTTAATATCTTTGTAAATCATCCCTCTCCTTCCTTTGTCTCTGTCACATGCAGGCTGGCATACGCCAACTGACACACTTCCCACACAGAGCCTCCACTGTCTTTTCTTCTTAATTTTTTTCTATTTAAAAATCACTCACCTGGAATGCTAATAAGACAAAAGAATAAGTATTTGGAGAGTTATAGTTCAATTAACATTGCCACTGATTGTCCTGTGTGTGTGTGTGTGTGTGTGTGTGTGTGTGTGTGTTTAAGATGGTAACATAAAAATAAATTTTAAAAAATTGAGTAAGAAGCTGCAGAATTTGACCCATCTGTTGACATGACAACTATCCCTCACATCTCCTTCTCTACATATTATTGTTCTAGACACAATATGTGCACACATATAGTTTTGTTTTTATTTTTTGTGAAAACAGTAGGAAACTAGTCCAGTCATCAGGTGAGGATTACATAAGAAATATGTCATGTAATCAATGACTTAGAGCACTGCTGAATATATAATGGTTCTTTAATAAATATTTACCCTGCAACTGATTATTATAGGATTTAGTGAGATCATGGATGTTAGAGATCATGAAATACGAACTCCTTATTTTATAAGTCAGGGAACTGAAGCCCAGAAAGGTAAAGCAAAATATCCAAGTACATGGAACTACTAAATAGCAGAGCTGTTGTTGTTCAGTTACTTTTTTTTTTATTGGTCATATCTGATTCTTTGTGACCCCATTTGGGCTTTTCTTGGCAAAGATGCTGGAGTTGTTTGTCATTCTTTCTCCAGCTCATTTTACAGATGAGAAAACAGAGGCAAACAGGGTTAAGTGATTTACCCAGAGTCACATAGCTAGTAAGTGTCTAGGGCCAGATTTGAACTTGGGAAATCAGTTTTCCTGACTCCAGGCCCACCACTCTATCCACTGTGTTACTAGCAGAGAAAGGATTCCAATTCAGGTATTCTGACTTCAAATCTCTTTCCACTACATTAGTAAATGCGTGTGCCATCTTCTAAAAAGTGGACCAGAAGACTTGATCCCAAATAAGCTCTCGGTTAGGTCAAAATCAATCTCTTGCCTGAGATGAAAATATAAAGCCAGCTCTTTTGTAGACATCTAATGAACATTGTTCCTCAAGTCTCCCTTTCCTTTTGGATCCTGGTCTTTTTCAGATCTTCCTCTTTCTGTCTAAGTGAAAAAAATAGGGAAAAGGGAAAAATATGGGGAACCTGGTTAGAGACATAATGAACAATTCTGGTACTTGAGGAAAGAATCACAATAGGTACCTGGGAGAAGCAGCAGGCATAGACTTGTAGTACCTTCAAAGAAGAAACTTTCATTTTGGATGTGAGACTTTGGGAAGGAACTTGGACCTTGTCTGAAGAGAGACCTCAGGGCACCCTGAGTATGCTATTAATGAAGTTCCTTCTGATGGAAGGAGAACAACACAATAGGGCAGAACTGGGCTAGAGGAGGAGTATCCAGACTGTAGCATTTATTCTGGCTAAGCGAATACAAAGCTCACTTGTTTGTACAGCATGAAAGAAGATAACTGATGTTACTAATCTCTAAATTTCAGTGTCCAGGAACAAAATTCTGATTGTCTCACTCTAATTACAGCTCTAAATCTAGATCATACCCTCCCCCAAAGAATTTTAGGGGCAATTGTCTTCTGGTATATATCTGTACTTTTGCTTTAGTAGGGTGAGGTATCATTTTATGTAATGCCTCTCTTTATGATTATATGCCCTGTAGTTCACTCTAGATATGTATGTGATTTTTAAAAAAATGTCCTTCATGTGAAATGCATTGGGTTGATTGAGCATCCCATTGCTTAAGCATTGGCCCACAGATGACTAACTCCTTAAGTCACAGAAAAGCACAACATATAGCCCTAGAGACTAGGAAGATGACATGGTGATGCTACTCCCTTATATGTATAATAATATGTAGAGCTAGAAGCTTCTTGAACACAGGTACTATCTGGCTTGCTAGTTTGTATTGATTTCCCCAGGGCTTAGAACAGTACCTGGTGCATATGAAGTACTCCCCCACCCCGTTCATTTCATGACATATACATATTGGAAACAAACAAATTTAGACTAAACCCCGACGGTAGCATTCTGAGCTCTTTCTTCAACCTGCAAATCAAGTCCCTTGTAAACATAGGTCATATTCAGGCCTTTGTATTTGAGGACAGGTAAGCCAGATGGAATAGCATCCAAGGCAAGTGCTCAGCCTGTGAAGTGGCCTACACTGTCAGTTTACCATTCATCTTCTCCACCTAGAAAATCACAAAGGAATGTGCTATGAAAGGGAACCTTAGTCAAAGGAAAGGCTACTCTAAGTCTGGAGCTTGTGAAGACAGACTCTGGTGATGGAAGTGGGCTCAGCAAAGAGCACAACAAAGAACTGAAATGGAGGAAACGTGGTTTTACTAAGTACCTTGTGTTCTGAGCAAAAGTTGCTGTGGTTGATAAAAGAGGGCATTTTTTTTGGTCTTTTTTTTTTTTTAAATGGGAAAGTATCTCTCATCACACACACTTGGCCAGGTCCCTGGGCAGCCTTCTGTCTATAGCTCCAATGAAAACAAGTTACTGAATGAAAGTATGACAAAAGGTGAGGTCAAATGAGAAAGAAAGGCAATACAAGAGGGAGTGAAAAGAGAGTGAGCAAGCTGAGAAATACAGTATCAAGACTGATTCCACATGTAAGTTTCAAAATATCTCCACTCTAGAACAGGGCTATATTAGAGTTCCCCAGAAAGGATCATAAGCATTTTTAATTCCCGTTGCTTCTCAGGTTCCTTCATCAGTAGAAGAGAGAGCACAAGTTGTGACTGATGAGCCACAACAACAACAACAAAACCGAACAAACAAACAAAAAATAAACAGCTGTCAGTCAAAGAAACTTAACATTGGGAAATGACATGGGCATCTCTGTTAGTTGAACGACGTAGGAATGAAAATTGAGGGAGTGGAAGGGTAATACGGACCTCATCACTACTTTTCACTGACTTAGCAAGCCAAAAAAAATGGTTACCTTACATGGCCAGTTCTCCTTCTACCCTTGTCTCTAGACCTCCACACCCACTCCCTGTTCTTTTGCTATAGCATTATAAAAGTCAAAACATGAAAGCTAGGGAAAGGAAACTGAATACAGTAGGACTCATGATTTGTTTATCCCTATTTTATGTGTCACAAGCTGTAACATTAGATGTTTCTCATAATGAGAGCTGGAGACTGAAGTTAAGTCTCTACTTCTACTGACTGCTTAGAGTTGTTTCTTGTCACCAGTGTTTTGTCCCAGTGACCTATCAAAGTGGTTGTCTTCCTAGGATCAGAGCTCTAGAGCTTCAAGGGATATCAGAGGTTATCTGGTCGAACTCTTTTATTTCACAGATTAGTCAACTGAAGTCCACAGAAGGTAAGTGCCTTGTCCAAAGTCATATATTTGGTAACCCTCAAAGATGAGATTTGAACCTTAAGACCTCTGACTCAAGAACCAATGACATCTTGACTGCACCACCACTTCTATTGTCCCTACAGTTCTCAGATTAAATTAATTTCAATCTCCACCTTCTTGGTACTCCTCTGTTCCACTATGTTTTCCCAAAACTTCGTGGGCTAGGTAACCTTTCCTTTGTGATAATAGCACAAAAATTTAAAGCTATAAAGGGCTTTAAAGAACATCCAGTCCAATACCTTCCTTTTATGTATGAGGAAACTGATATGCAGAGATGAAAAGACTTGCTCAAGATCAAATAACTAGTAATTATTAGAGTTAGGATTCAAACTTTAGAACTCTGACTCCAAATCCCACTATACCATACTGCCTTCCTACAGTCAATTTAGCATACAATTTGTGAAAGTCAACCTGGAGTCAGGAAGACTAGAGTTCATATCTGACCTCAGATACTAGATGTATGACCCTGTAGAAATCACTAACCTTTGTTTGTGCTGGAGGGAACTAGGTGGTTCAGTATACACAGCACTGGGTCTGGAGTCAGTAATATCTGAGTTGAAATTTGGACTCATGTACTTATTAGCTGTATAACTCTGGGTAAGTTGCTCAACCTCTGTCTACCTTAATATACTGGAGAAGGAAATGGCAAACTATTCCAGAATCTTTGCCAATAAAACCCCATGGACAGCTTTGGTGTGCTATGGTCCATAGGGTCATGAAGAATCAGAACTGAATGACAAAGAGCAATCACCAATGTTGAAACACTAGGAAGAGAGGAGGACATTGGCTGAGAGTCAGTGGTATAGGAAGGCACAATTATTTACGTAGCTGATGTAGTATTAGCTCAGTAAGAAGTATATAATCACAGATACATGAGACATCAAACAATCACTAAATGTTACAACTAGATATAATCTTAGAAATTAGAGCCCAAACATAGGATATAATAAATGATTCTGAGGACAAATGAAGCAACTTTGAAGAATTACAATATCTGGTAGAGTATACAGAGCTTTGAGTTAAAATCATCCACTGTTTGCCAAAATAAAAAGGTATCTAGATGTGGGATATCCAACAACGTGCTCTAGTGCTTTTTTGTCTTTAGATAGCTCCAATGGTAACACATGAGCCCTTTTCAACCTCTTTGGTTCCAATGATATATGACAACATTCTGGACCCTAACTGAGGCCCTTAAAGGGAGAGTGAAGAATGTGATGTGCCCAGAGTACAACCAGGTCAGAGCAAGGATGTCTCAGTTAAGACATTTGTGGCCCTTTTCTCTTCTTTATCCCCTTTATTCACTCACCAACTCTAGCCAATTCATTCTTCCAATAATCTCATCACCTTATACGTGGGCTAGATTCCCTGTGTCTAGCTTTTCTTCTCTATAATGTATATGGCTTGCCATTGACAGATTAATTTTCCTTAAATACTATTTTTTTTATTAGGTCCTTCTCATATTCACAAATCAATAATTGCTCTTGCATTAAATCTAAACTCCCTTCCTTCTTCCTAATTTACCTATACTTTATTTATCCCTGTTTGGATTCACTACCTACCTACTAAAAATATTCCACTATTCCATAATACAAACCTCTGTTCTAGTTAGGTTAATTTATTTATTGCCTCAGGAATGTTTCAAGTACATTTCTCCCTCAATGTCATTGCTCCTATTTTCCCCTCCAGTTGGATAACTTATCTTTCCATTCATTCCACCAAACTCAGTCCTAAATTTTTCAAAGCAAATATCAAGTTAACTTTCTTCAAAAATTCATCTACAATGACTCCAGCCTTCACTAATTTTCATAGGTTTCATATATTTCCAGCTGGCAGAAAGTACAGAGATCATCTAGTCTCTGAGAAGTGAGAAATGTTTAATGCCTAGGCCAATGTTACACAGATAGAAAATAAAAGAACAAATATTGGAACTTGGGTCATATGGTTTTAAATTTAGTGCTTCTTCCACTATAGCTCATTACTTCCTTTTCTGAATCACAAAAATTTCAATAGCGCATATCATAAAATATCATATCTATTAATCCGTAATGGTTGAAATATTTTTCAAACCTCTCTAGCTAATTTCATCATTTTTGAGGACAAGGACCACAACTTATGCTTTTTTTTCTACAGATCATAGTATAATTTAATGCAAGTAGCTAACACTATGTATTTGTAAACTATTTGTAACATAAGGAAACAAGTGAGGCAGCTAGGTGGTAACGTCCATAGAGTTCCAGACTTCAAGAAAGTAAGACCTGAATTCAAATCCTACCTAAGACATTTACCACCTTTGTTACCCTGTCCAAGTCACTTAACCTCTATCTATCTATCTATCTATCTATCTATCTATCTATCTATCTATCTATCTATCTATCTATCTATCCATCCATCCATCCATCCATCCATCCATCCATCATCTATCTATCTATCTATCTATCTATCTATCTATCTATCTATCTATCTATCTATCTATCTATCTATCACATATCTAAAATGGGGATAATACTAGCTCCTATCTCCCATGGTACTGTGAGGAAAGAATGAAATAATATTTGTAGAGTGCTTTGCAAACCTTTAAGTAATATGTGTGTGTGTGTGTGTGTATGCCATTATTATTTAAACAAAGGTTCCTCCAAACTTTATTCTTACTATTGCCATAGTAATGTATGTTGGTATGAGTCACACTTCCAGCTACAAATAACTCCCTATATAGCCCAAATCAGCCTACTTCTCTCCTTTTGTGGCCATCTACTTACCTAACTTATATCACAGCCGTGGCCTGTACCTTCCACTCCTACAACAATGTGTGTACCTGAGCCATAGTGTGACTAGAGGACCTTTAGGATCCTTTATAATTTTAATTTTCTGTGTGTCTACGATTTCATGGTTCAGCTTCCTTGGGTAGCACAGAATGACAGTCCCATCCTTCTTTGGAATATATTAAGTGTAAAACCAGTTACATGAAGGTACTTTCTGGAACTCCAGTGAGTCAGTACAGTTGCTTTGTCATGCTCATAAGCTGGCAAAGTATCACATGCCTATCATATGCTTACCAAGCTGCCTAACACAGAGTTCTCAATCTTTGTCATGTGTGTCATAGGTCACTTTTTTAGTCTTGTGAAGCCTGTGGACCTCTTCTCAGGATAATGTGATAATTGAAGGAAATGCTGGATCCTAGTTAGAAGGTAAAGGGGAAAATGTATTTTTAAGCCATCAAAGTTGACTAATCTCCTGAAATCTTTTCATAGAAGAATGTCTTTTCTAGCAGACAAGATTATAATGAGATTTATTTTCATTTATTTCAATCTGGGTAGGCTTACACTTTGAAAAAATATACCACTAAACATTTGCTTTCCCTTTATAGCTAGCTCTATTTTTGTAACTTATTTCTCAACATTTATCATATTCATGTTGGCATCAACCTTCACCATGTACTCCTGCCCTTTCTTTTTAACTCCTTTTCGTTTTACCACTTTCTATATCACACTAGTGTAAAAAAGTGCAGACACAACTAAATAGAACAGCCCTCCAAAAAGATATGAACAGGGCAACCATGTGGAGAGTTCCCATACCCTCTCAGTTGCTTTCTCTTTTCCCTCCCCTTCTAATGTCACCCCAAGTGGATTTATTGAAGTCCTGAAACAATTCCAACAAGGTCACACTGTTTAATTCTGCTGTCAGTTTAAATTATGTCACAGCTTTTATAACTAAATAAAAATACAAAAGAATAAAAAGAATGGAATAATAGAACTGGATTCTGCAGCAGGTAGGGTTATAATATTTCAATTGGCTAGCTGATCTGTCTTCACTGCAGCCTTCCTCAATCAGCCTCCCAGATAACCTCTAGATTTTAATTATTATGTATGTTATACAGGTTTACTTAATTAATCAAAAGGGATGTGTGGACACCACTCAATAAGTGGTATAAGCCTTCTCTTGCAAGATGAAGTTAGCCGCCTCTTCCAGATTTGGAGCATGAAGGGCTGGATCCTAGAGTCCATCTGAGAACACCCCCTTCATTTTATAGAAGAAGAAATTGAGTCCCAGAGAGGTTAGTGACTCACAAGGCCATATAGTAAGCATCAGAGGTGGGATTCTAATCTGTTGGTGGAAAAATAAAATTTGAAGTAGGCCACAAACATTTCTGTGATTACTGTGTCTATTTTCATTTCTGACATTTCAAGGATAGATATCAAAGTGATTAAATGCTGTCAAAGAGGATGTCTTTAGATAATTTCTTTTCTTTTACACCCAAAATTCTATATGATGCAGGGTTTGATTTTGGGGTGTGTGTGTGCATGCGTGCATGTGTGTGTGTGTGTGTGTGTGTGTGTGTGTGTGTGTGTGTGTTTAACCATATTCAATAGTTGGATTCCTATCTTCTTTCTATTTAAGAATTCTAGAGATATTTAGTGAGAACTTGGTGAGACGTGGTTCAGTGTTGAGGGGTCATTCTTATTAGTCCTTTTATATAACCTGATACCTCACTGTGGAATGTAAATACCCTTAGAAAACTATGCCACTAGATTTCCAGCTCTATAAAGGTATGTATGTTTGTAAGGGGCCAAGTACAGTGTTCACAACAGAATGTCCCCTGTCTGAGAGTGAGCATAGCTATGTATAAAAAAGTTTGTTCAACTGAGTGATGAATTCTTTGATACATCATCACATCTCTCCATCACCAGGAGGCCTATTAGTATTATCATTTAAATGAGTGATTTTGAAGTCATTAATTACAATAATGCTTCTCAAAGTAATATCCCTGAGGAGTTTGCCATGTGATCTATTAATGTTTAAACTATGACAGTTTTTGCTTATGTTGTAGCTTACTAATTATTTATACTGCTGGCTCATCAAAAGCAACACGTTGTTCTAAATTATGAGGAAACTTTTTTTCCCCAGAGGCAGGTAAGGACATTAGGAAGAAGTACTACACAAGGTCTTTATCCTTGCCCAAATCATTTGCATTCTGAGAAAAAAAAAGCCTATAATTATAATAATTTATTTTCCACCATTTATGAAGATGACTAGAGACCAGTAAGATATTTACTTTAATTTGTTGCTTTTTTCCAGAAAGTATAATGGGTAAATGGTAACTTTGACAAGTCCACATGCTTTTGCCCAATCCTCTTTGTAACTACTGGCAAACACTCATTTGCATAGCAACTAACCAGAATTAAAGGTTTAGTCTATATATTTAGGGCATAGAACCACAGCAACTCATCTCAGTTAATGAGTCAAACTAGGTGCTGTCCTGATAAGCACCATGTTCTGTCTAAATGGACTAACTAAAATCCTAAATACAGAAGTCTGAAAAGGAGATTGGCATCTGTACTGTAGAATGACAACGACAAAATCTTTAAATTAATTCAAGCCAACATCTATCCTGTGGAATGGTCAGTAGTTGGAGAGACCCTACGGTGTAGTAGAATTGGAATAGCCACTTGTTACACTGACGGTACCTGTTGGGGTAATAATATGGGAAATGCTTTGTTGTTATATGGTCCCCCACTGGAGCTGTAACAATAGAATAGTGTTATTATACCCAGAATCCCCTTTGCGACAATAACAAAAGAAATGCTGACTTTCCCACCACCTATGCTTCCTCACTCTCATGTTCAGTTGTAACATGGAATGGTCACTTACTATGCTGTACCTTCAACCCCTTTTGGAACAATAAAAATAACTATCTTTGTCTCATTTAAACTAAAAGACTCCCTAAAAATGAGCTCAGGGAAACAAGGGGCTACATGAATATTTCACTACTCAAACTTTGACTGAAAAATTGCTGTGGTTCTTAATAAATTTTGTCCTGCTCATGACTTTTTTTGGAGAATCCTATTCAATCTCTCTCTTCCACCCATATTTCAAATAAATCTGGGGTTTTTCGGCAATATGCAATGTAAGCCATGTACATTTTCTAACTCAAAATGTAGCCAGAGAAGTTCACAAATGAAAGTCTTTGAACCCAGAACAATATTTTTCATATAAATCTAACCGGAAATTAGTAGTTAATTTATTTACTTAGATAAATTGTCAATTAAAACACTTTAGAGGGAAAGAATTAGCATAGGTACATACAGAACAAATTGTGGCCAATTAAACGTTTTCTTTTGGGGGGACAGTAGATAGATTAGGAGAATACCACATACAATACACTTGGATTCACAAAGGAAATCCCCTCTGTTCCTTATTGATATGTAAGTTCTTTGAAAGCAGGTACTGCCTTTTGCCTTTCTTTTTATCCACAGTACTTAACACAGTGTCTGGCACATAGGGAAGTTAATAAATGTTTATTGATTGTCAGACAGACCTATCCCCTTATAAATGAGATGGAGCAATGTGAACTAGAGGGCAACAGAGTGATGTGGGTTTGGAACTAGTTGGATGACAGAGACTCTAAAGTGTTGATTAATTGATTAATAACATCCTCAAGGGAGGTCTCCAGTGGAACATCCCACACATCTGTCTTTGGTCCTATCCTGTTCCAAATTTCAATTATTTAGGTGAAGTCTTATTGAATCTGCTGGAACTGATAAATAAGACAGTGAATAAAAGAACTGGTATTGTGAATCTCAATAAACTAAAAGGATATATTAAATTTAATCAGATGGAATTTAACAGGGACAAATGTGCCTTCCTAACTTAGATTAAATATATTCCATTTGCTTATGTTCAGGATTGAAGAAATGTGGCTAAAAAAAGAGGAAAAAGAGTTATTGGTAAGCTCTGACCTGTCTAGGTTATAGAACCACTAAGGGGCTTTGTGGGAAGGCATTATTAGAAATAACTAAGAACAAACAATAACAGAAAAAAATTCATTACATTTTAAATTTAACAAAATGTTTTAAGTAGAATAACTTCTTTTTAATATTTTCCTCACTAATTTCATAAAGTAAATTGCATAAATGTCATAACCATTTTACAGATGAGAAAACTAACTACCAAGGAGGTTAAATATATAGACCAGTGGTCAATATATATAATACTCAGGTATTTTTCAGTATAGAGAATATATTCAGAAAACTTATCTATGGAATGTTTTTTTTCTCATATAGCCTAAAAAATAATTGAATTTTTTTTTAATATATGTGTCCACAGCATTAAGCATAATGTTTTCTTGTATTTTTTTTTCTCTTTCTCTGAGTTGCACTGATTTTTAGCTTATTGCTGACTGACTGGCATCTTGATAATGAACGTATTGATCTTCTCTTTTTCTGTTTTGTTAATATATTTTCAGATATCTACATTTTCTCTGAGAAATCCTTTCGCTGCAATCCCAAAATCTTTGGTGGCGTCTTGTTATCTTATTTAATGTAATTATTCATTGTTTCTATTATTCATCCATTTACCATAACTTTGTGACTGCATCTCAATCTTAATTTTGTAGATTTTCTTCAGCTTCCTTTTATTGATTACTACTTAAATTGAGAGTGAATTTAGAGTCATGCATGGTTATTTTTTTGCACTGACACATCTATACAGATTCTAGCTTCTATTTATGTTTTTAATATTTTGTGTTTCTCCAATCCTTATCCATGGACTTTCTACATATTTAGATCTATAATCCTAAATATCTGTGAAGATGATGATGGTGGTGGTGGTGATGATGATGATGATGATGATGATGATGATGATGATGAGAACTCAATTTTACACTATATTATAAGGCCTATCAAACAATTTCCTCAAAAGAAGTCTGAGGTAGACAACACAAATATCATTTATTACCTTTCTGAAGTGACCTTTTCAGGTTCATTTATCCATTAAGTGAAGCACTGAGACTCAAAACCAAGCCTTCTGACCACAAAAAAAAAAAAAACACCTTTTCACTTAAGTGGGACTGTCTCTATTTGTGTCTCTACTGCTTCTGCTGGGGATGCAGGTTCATGACAGAAAAGAAGCATATGTTGTAGCCTGACTCTTTGGCTAGCAGGGAACTAGGTACATGTGTTTTGAGGGTGGAGAAAGAAGATAAGAAGAATATAAGCCTTTTGAAGGCAGGTGCTTTTGTCATTTTTGCCTTTCTATCTCAGTGCCTGACATAGAGTTTGGCATATAGTGAAAGATTATTTAATAATTTCTGAATTGAGTTTAACTGAAGAATTAAATTGACCAAGTAGAAAGAGCTCCAGAAGAGCAATTAGGATATCTGAATTCTGCTCCCAGTGTTGCCACTATCATAAAGTTTATAATCTTGAGCAAGTTGCACAACTTCTCAGAACCTCACTTTGCTTATTTGTAAGCAAAGAAGATTGAATTAAATTATACCTAACATGCTTTTCAGCTCTAATGTTGTTTGATACTAGGATATACCTACAGTTAATCTTCTTGGTGTCATTATGATTAAATTGTTAGGAAATAGTAGCAAATTTTAAATACTAAATTAACTTCATGTATAAATATACTTGGGGATTAGACAAAAGGATTCCTGAAGTAATTTCTAGCTTCAAAATTATACAAGATGTATCATGGCTTAGTAGAAGGAGCTCTGGTCTTGGTTTCAGAGTCTGAGTTTGAATTTCACTTCAAACATTTTATAGGTATGTGATTTTGGGTTAATCAATTAACCAATTAATGTTTCAGTTTCCACATTGGTAAACTGTCGACCACAACATTGATAGGACTATCGGGAGGTGCTGATTTGTCATTTTAAAGATTTGAATCAATATGTAAATGTGAGTTGAATTATGACTCAACTTCAGCAAGGTTGATTTCCTCAATATTATTTCTGTAAAACATAAAACTGTGCTGACCTTGAACTTTTTAATTCTTGTGGGTCTTCTAAGGACATTTATTTATGTGAGCTGACACTTAAGAAAGAGCTCTTATAGACAACTAAGATAGAGGTTTTATATTTCATACTCAGCAGTAATCAAAACAATTGAAATTTTACATACCTTAAGACACTAAAGAAGAAAATGGGCTACTCTGATATCTGCCCACCTCAAAGCCTAGAAATTATTTTTCTGTATTTAAAAATATTCTCATTGTCCAAGTGTCCAAAAACATTGTTATTGGGATTTGGGGACCTCTGTAAATTTGAACACTTTATTATTCTTGTAAAAAAGAAAGAAAAAGTCTAATGTGTACATAGTATGTTATATGTACATTGTACATATGGATGTGTGTGTGTGTGTGTGTGTGTGTGTGTGTGTGTGTATAATAAAGGTTAAAAGTGGCATTTGGGATTGGGTAGTTTAGAAGAATGTTTGGGAAATACTCCTATATCATCTCTTGCATCTAACTTTTTGATAGTTTACGTTCAATTTTATGAGTCCTTACTTCATGTATAAGGTACTAGGCATACGAGTTTTAAACAAATATGGGTTCTTTAAATGAGAGAGAAATTTAATAAAGAAAATAAAAAAGAAGAGAAAACTGAAAACAAATATCCAACCATCATCATCATATGTAACATATATAACTCTGATCACATTTATCCCATTTTAAATGAGTGCTACCTTTAGTCTGAGAAAAGTGGGAGATTCTCTTCTAAGGATCTCTAATTTTGTATCTATATATTTTATATTTTATGTGTATATCTCATATGTATATTTTGTATATATAGAAGTATACCTCAGAGATATTAAGGCTTCGGTTCCATATCACCACAATAAAGTGAATGTTGCGATAAAGTGAGTCACACAAATGTTTTGTTTTCCCATTACAAACAAAAGTAATGTTCAACTATTTGTTGTTGTTCAGTTTTATCAGTTGTATCCATCTCTTCATGACCCCATCTGGGGTTTTTTTGGCAAAGGTACTGGAGTCGTTTGCCATTTTTTTTCTCCAGCTTATTTTACAGATGAAGAAACTGAAATAAACATGATTAAGTGACTTGAACAGAGTCATGGAGCTAGTAAGTGTCTGAGGCCAAATTTGAACTCAGGAGCACAACTCTTCCTGATTTTAGGTCTGGCACTCTATCTACTACTCACCTAGCTGCCCCTATGTTTACACTATACTGTAGTCTATTAAGTATGCAATAGTACTATGTCTTAAAAAAAACAACAATCAAAAACAATGTATATACTTTAATTAAAATACTTTATTTCTAAGAAAAAATGCTAACCATCATCTAAGACTTCAGCGAGTCATACTCTTTTGCTGGTGGAGGGTCTTGCCTCAATGTTGATGGCTGCTGAATGATCTGGATGGTGATTGCTAAAGGTTGGAATGGCTGTGGCAACTTCTTAAAATAAAACGACAATGAAGTTTCCAACATCAATTGGCCCTTCCTTTCACTTGAACACTTAGATACTATTGTAGGGTTATTAATTGACCTAATTTCAATATTGTTGTGTCTCGGGGAATAGGAAGGCTGCATGAGAGGGAGAGAGATGGGGAACTGATGGGTGGAGCAGTTAGAAAATACACATTTATCAATTAAATACGTTGTCTTACATGGGAGTGGTTTTTGGTGCCCTAAAACAATTATAATAGTAACATTAAAGATCATTGATGATAGATCACCATAACAATAATGAAAAAATTTAAAACATTGTGACACATAAATATGATATGAGCACGTTATTGGAAAAATGGTGCTAATAGACTTGTTCAATAACAGAGTTGCTGCAAACCTTCCTGCTGTTCTTGTTCATCCTTCATTCTCAAAGAGGGCCAATGACATCATAAGGGTATTGTCTTGACTTCCAGGTAAAATAGATTTAAGTGAGGCAGAACTGCAGAAAGTTGTCAGCCTCACTCTAATTTATGAAAAAGGAAAGTGGTATCTGTGAAGTGCAATAAAGCAAAGCACAATAAAATGATATATGCCTGTATCTGTGTATATTTTGAGTGATATTTTCTGATTCTCCTGTTTTAGGACTATGTTAAATTTAGAATTAAAGGAAATATTTAATTAAATTGTACGGAATATAGGACACAGATTTCATTCAAGTTACCTAGAGGAATAAATGTAGGGTTCAACTTTCCATATGTCTTAGCTAAGTTGCATCTATTCTATACCATCTCTAAATATATTTCTTCTAACTGTTCCTTTCATCTTTTAAATATTCTGATTCTAATCCATTTCAATCAGGAGCCAGTAAACTATGGAATTCAAATATGACTAAAGTAAATACTCCAAATTAGGAAGTTAAAGCCTATGTTGAGGGTAGTTGTTGTGCCAGAGATTTGATACAAACAGATTAGGAGAGGCTTGAAGAAGTAATAAGTTAAGTGGAAATGTTCTGGAGAAGTTTGGCCAGGAAAGAAAGAAATAAACATTTATCCAGTACCGTCTATGTTCTAGGCACTATGCTAAGTGCTTTATCAGTATTATCTCATTTGATCCTCACCAAATCCTTCAAGGCAGGTGCCATTATTATCTACATTTTATAGCTGAGGAAACTGAGGCATATGTGGAGGCTAAGTGACTTCCCAGGGTTATACAGGTAGTGAGTATCTGAAGTGATACAGTACTTGAACTCATGTCTTCTTGATTCCAGGCCCAGTGCTTTATCCATTGTGCTACCTAGCTGCAAGGACACACAAATGGAAACTCTAGATTTAAGTAGAGGGAAAACACCTTAATCAGAGAGGTCCTATACAGAAGGGAGGTATAGAAGAGTACATTAGGTTTAAAAAGCTGTCAGTTAAAAATCCAGGAAAGTCAATAATGCAGGGAGGATCAAGTGTGTGGTCAGGATCATATTGATGAATAGGTGAGGTTATTACCTCTATGCCTAGACTGTTTTCTCTGTGTCCTGTTTTAAGTATCCTAACAGAGTGTGTGTAGAAAGGGGCTTAAAGATGTGTATTATTCAATAAGGAAAGGAAGAACTCCATAGTCTCTAGATGATCACTTGTCAGAGATCCTTCAGAAGGAATACCTGCTCAGTTATGGGTTACATAATATCACCTGCTTGGTTATATATCCAACTCTGGGCTTCCATGGTACTGAATAAAAGCAGGAACATGGTCCAAGATTTTCTAAGAAGGTTCTTACATCATTGGAGGGGAATGTCAGTCACTAGTGGATTTTTTTCCTCAGTTTTTGAACAACTTATTTTAAAAAAGAACCACAAATCTATTGACTGTCTGATAAGAAAGATGCATCTTTCATGGAATCTTTAACTTTATACTTATAGCTTAAACTCTCAAGAAAGGTAGTCTCATCTCTAGCTCTCCAAATGATCTTCCATTGAATGCTTAACACAATGGAAGATAATTGGGTTAAATACCTAATGGAATATCATTTAATCCCACTTTTCCACAAATAAAATATACATAATAAGTACTTTCTTCCCATATCACAAAGGACATTTTGAAGATCTATTTATAAAAATAATACTTTGAGCTCTTGGTAAGCAGATGCTCTACAGATACTATGCAATTTTTTATTTCCAGGGTCACTACTTCAGACAATGACTTTCACTTACATTTCAAAATGAGTTTAATTACTTTTCCTGAAATTTGAGGGAAGAAATGTCTGTTTTCCATTTGGATAGGGGCCAGGGAAGCATATCTAGCTGATATAAGCGGATTTATTCTAAGCAGTTCTCCCAAGCTAGAATCAGGAATGGTTTATAAATATCAGCTAACAGGCCTTTACAGGTTTCTAAGAAATTAATTACAGTATACTTTCAATTAATTGCCAAGTTACTGAAGGAATTCCCAAGGAAGCCACATTGTCAAACTTGTGATCTTGCTGTGTGTAAAAACATTGAAATATTCAGTTACAGAATCATCAGTTTTGAGGTGGATGGATGATCATCTCATCCAACACTTTGATTTTACAGTTAAAGAAATGGAGCAATTAGAGAAGGAAAATGACCTGCCAAAGGCATTATTGGGAGTAAGTTTCTGAACTTGAATTAAACTACATATCCTCTAATTCTAAGGCTAGTATTCTTTCTACTATAACCACCTCCAGTGATCTCTCTTAATTTAATAACATCCTCTCTTATAATCATTGTTAAGAAAATGGTTGAGCTAAATATAAAAAGCTATGCTTATACTTAAAAAAAAATAAACATATTCCATAAATTCAATACATGCTCATTAATGATCTCTTACATCCAATGCACCGAGATATCCAGTTAGAGAGATACGGAAAGTCAACTGATCACTAAGCATCTACTATGCAGCTACTTTGTGCCAGGCACAGTAGTAGGTGCTGGAATACCAAAAACAGGCAAAAATAACAACAAAAGCAACAACAAAGAACTAGTCTCTGCCATCATGGAATTTATATTCTATACAGAGAGAAAATTTATACACACAGAAGTAAATATAGTACGTGCTACATAGTTAGAAAGATCAAGAAATTAAAAAAAAAAACCCAGTAACCTTGAGGCTATAAGAATGCCAGTATAGCTGTCAATTTGCTTTCTCAGACAAGGTATTGATGAAGTACACTAGAAACTACTGATGGTTTTCCAAGGCAGCAGAGAGAAATGGTTGTCTATCCAGTCAGTCTCATAGTCAATTTTAAGTGTTTGCTGAGGAGGATAAAATAAAGGGAGCATTTTCTATCTTGTAATATGGACTCCCTTAGTAGTCTGTAAAAGAAAGGAAGCACTGCAAGTTTGGCTAGCCATACAATAGAAACCACAAGGAAATGGTTGATTTTTTTTTCTCCAAAGTAGCTGTTTACAATACTTGCCCATCCTTGGCTTTATCTAGTTTTCTCCTTTGACCTTACTCCATCCATCATGGAGCCTACCCTAGTATGATGACTTGCACAAGTAGGCACTTAAAAATGTTTGTTGAATTTAAACATCCTCTCTATCTGGCATCTTGAAACTTTCCTTCTGCCATTATACCAATCTCCCTTTTATTTTTTTTTTTTTTTGTGTGTAGTTACTGTACTGATTTAAATTGCTGTGATTTTAACTGAAAGGACCTATGGGGCATTGCAATGTTTTAAAAAGTGTTTTTCTTGAAGTCAAGGAAAACTGAGTTCAAATTATGTCTCTGATGGTAATTATTTGACTATGGAAAAGTTCCTTAAGCCTTCTAAGCTCCATATGAAAAGTGGAAATAATAATATTGATATTATATGTCTTGGTCAGGAGAATAAACGATGCCATGTTTGTGGCAAATTTCTGAGCATTACATAAGTAGCATTGTTGTTGCTGTTGCTATACAACTGGTTTAAAAGTGATGAAACTGAAGTTCCAGTCCTTCCTGTCATTAGCCCTTTATGTAACATTGGACAAGTCCCATCACCTTCCTGAGCTTCAGTTTTCTCTTCTATAAAATCAAAGTGTTAGATTAGATCATCTGTAAGGTCTTTACCATTGCTAACATCTATGATTCAGTGAAACTGGTGAATTTAACCCAAGATGGGGAAGAAATGGATTGGGGAAAACAACCACAAAAGCATAAACTCCACACCTCTAATTATATGCATTAATGAGAAGCATCATATTTAAGTTGATACCCATGGTCCAATGTCAAAAGAAGGAAATAGATCAATTGCCATTCCAAGTAAGTTATGCTAATTTCATCCTGTCTAATATTTCCATTTTAGGTCTAGATAATGGAATGAGGAGTGCGCTTACAAAATTCACACCTGATACTATTATCAGACATTCAAGTGAACTAAATTTAATTACAATTAGAAGACATGAAGTAATCCTTTTGTTAGATATAGTTTTAGTGAGAAACTATCCCTGACTATTGAAGCATAAATTGATTCAATTTACATGGAAAATTTATACAAAACTAAGAATAATTATGAAGATGCTTAAAAACTAACATATGAAAAAATAAAACTGAAGAAATTAGGCTCATATTTAAAGCTCATTCATTTGAGTTAATGAGGAGAAGCCATCTGAATTAGTGAAAAATCAGATATAAGATAAAATTAAACAAGCTCAATGCCATGTACATGGGAAGTAATTCATGAATGTTCAGTTGAATTGAATGACTTTCAAGTACATTTGATAACTTGAATAGTTCACAAACTAGGTCCAAATTTGCTGGCACTATTTTTATGAATTAGGTATTATATAATTAGCAGCACCCATCTGTAAATAATGTTTTTGATATTTGGTAAAAGTTGCCAACTCTTCTCCCTAAATTTTTTTTTAGAATTAGGTTTTTTTTCCCAAGAAATTCCACTGTGTTGGGGTTTTGTTTGTATTGTAATTTTAGGATCAGATTGTATACCTAAATTCTATTTATATAATTTTATGATAAAATCTTTTAAAGCTAAAGATAGATTGTATAGATTTTGGACAAGCCATATAGATTTTAAGATAAGACACATCAAGGGCTGCTGAAAAATTCAGGTGAAGAATTTTGATCTAGATACTTCAATTTTGTTATAAATTTCTATTTTAGCAATAAAAGAGAATTCAGCAGTCACTAAAACAGTGATCTTCCTTGAATCTTCAATTCATGTGAAATTTGACTGTTTCTTCTTCTAATTATAGAGTAAATGAAATGGCCAACACAGTTGGGTGTGTAGCTGGAAAAATAGGGGGACAAAGTTTTTCTCAGCCCGTGGTCTTCCATGTTCGAAAATTGCCTTGGTGATATAAAACCCAAATGGAAAATATTTCTTTTTAACTGAAGAAGAAAGTTCAAATCATCAAGGCTTCCTAGAAAAGTAAAGAAAAAAAAAGGAAAACAAATACTTTGCTTATTTCCCAGGCTAGTTGGAAGTTTCTGATAAGAAGTGTTTAAAAAAACAAAAACAGAATAATAATAATAACATGCTCCCATGTGAGAAAAACTGTGAATCTCTTAGGTAAACAGTCTGCCACTTTCAAAGCAACCCTCACTGACTCCATGTTTTGTATCTTTGCATTCCTGATACCTTGATATAGATTCTGCAATGTGACAGTCCCCAGCCTGGTTGCCTTGCTACTCCTGACTAGAACTGAACATTAGAGAGTTAAAAAACAAACCCACAGCCAGATACTTCATCGCTTGTGTGGTTTATTTTTACTCTTTCCCCTGGCCCAGCCATAGCAGCTGCATAGTTTAAATATTCAAAACCAAACTGCTGGAATTAAGTCATTCTGTTCTTTTTTCACTATACTCAGCTTTGAGAGGGTGACTCTGACCTGGGTAATTTTCACTGCAGACCCCTTCCCACTTGGAGGTTTCATTGCCTTGAACTCAATTCTCCTTTTCTTCCTTCACCATGTGCCTGTGCAAACCAGCAAGTGTGATCTTCATACAGAACTGGGATGCTCTGAAATGTCAAGGAAAACATCTTTCACAGCTGGCAATGCAAACCTGCCTTACCTGAATGGCAAAGAGCTCTAAAAACAAACAAACAAACATAAACAAAAACAAAAACAGGCAACCTGCTTCTTACTCTAGCAGGAGCAGCAGCAGCAAAAGCTGTCAAAGGCCCAGGTGCACCAAGATCCAGTCACTTCTCCAACAAGCTGTTTGCATTCTTCTGTGGGAGTCTAGCACTTGGCAGCTGAGGTTGATTCCTGCATTGGCAAGAGGGGCAACTGCTCTCTTGAGGATTTGAAATCACACAGAAAAGGATTGGACTTCAATTGGCATCCAGTCCTTCCCCATCACATATATGTAGTCCTTCCTTTAGGGGATTTGAGGGTAGTGAGAGACATTGACTTGACATTTTTTCTTATCTTTTGGAAGAGCTGAGTTCTTTTTTTTTTCTGAACTATAAGTCGATGACAGATAGATACAACCAATGTCGTAGACATTGGATTAAAATGAGACAAATGGAACTGTCAGAGAAAAGGAATGTGGGCTTAGCAAATTTAGCAAATTCTATTCCCAGCTGACTTTCTGTATGACCATAAATAATTCACTTAACCTTCCTGAGACTAAAATTCCTTATAAGTAAAATGGAAAGATAAGTAGTATACAGTTTACAAGCAAGTTTGTGATCCAAAGGCTTACTTCGAAGTTGGTGGTTTGGAACCATGAATATATTTCCTCATCACAGCAGTGCTATGACTTGTTAGTGGAACACTGAAAGTGTGGTAGATGAGCTTGGGGAGAAGCTAGGAGTACACCAGCCTTTCCCATGATGGAACTGTCACTTGCAATTATGGAGTAAAAACTTGGAGAAGGAGGATTTTTGCTGCTGATGTTTGGGATCAATCTACATAACTGGGCTTGTTCAGATCTTATAATATTGAGATACAGGCAGAAGATAGCTGGGATCTTATTTTAGCAGGGCAATATGGGTTTTGATTATTTTGGGGCAGCTCATTCAATACATAATATAAAAAAATTATGCCAATAATAGTCCCACCTACCTCTCCTTTTTACAAAGGTGGGTAAACCATGGATATACAATATTGTAGAAATTTTCAGACATATTTGATGTGTTTATTATGTTTTCTGAAATCTCTGTCTTTTCCTGTCTCTCACACACACACATTACAAGGTATGACTCTATAAAGAAGGATATAATATTAATGTAAAAGTAAAAGTTATTACTAAAAATAACATTTAAGCAAAATGTGGTGGCACATATCTGTAGTCCCTAATACTGGGCAGGTGGAGGGTAGTGGGATCCCTTGAGTTCAGTAGTTCTGATCTTGGGTGCCTGTATTAAATAGATATAAACCAACATGGTGAGCCCCTGGAATTGGGGGCCCAGGTGGCCAAAGGAATGGTGAACTCAGCTACTTTGGAAATGAAATACCAGAATTGAGCCTATGAGTAGATACTGTAGTTCTAGTCTTGGGGGAAATGTAAAGACCCAGTCTCAGAAAATCATAATAATAAGATTTAAATAGTAAAATTAAATCAAAACAAAAACAGTATTTGTGGAGAAAAAATTCCAGTTCCTGAACCCAAAGCTCACTACATCTCTCTTGAGTCCTGAATCTTACTTTCTTTCAAATCTTAAACTTCTCTGAAGTCTCTCTGAGGCGTGTGTGTGTGTGTGTGTGTGTGTGTGTGTGTGTGTGTGTGTGTGTGTTGTGTGTGTTTGTAGGATGGTATTGGGGAGCGGTTATAGAGGTTCATTCATTCCCAAAGCTATGGAAGGAAATCAATAATAAACAATATAAATAAATAAATAAAATGGAAAGACAAGTAGTCTTCACTACTAGATATTTGGGAGTCAGTGACTATTTGTCAAGGATTCTTAGAGAATTGACTATTTGTAACACTATCATGTAAGTAACTTGAGGGCAGGAACTGCGTCCTATTTATCCAAAACTTAGCACAACTCAATGCACAAACAGACATACTTGCTGAATATTTTAATTTGACAAAGGTTTTTTTAGGTTTCATTAACACATTAGAAGTATTTCTCCTTTTTACCTCTTTGCATTTCCTATCTCTACTCATCATTGCTGATTAACAAGCACCTATACTTTGTGTTGCCTTTAAGGGTTCATTCTATGGTGTCTATGATTATTTTTGTATATTAATGGCCAACCATAGTAAAGCATATGTGTTTGTTTGATGTCTTTGGAAAAAGAGCTTTGCTTTCAATGATATAAGGAAATTCTCTTTACCAGTGAAGAGCAGCAACTGTATTGTACCTTGTAGTTTTAGAGAGTTGCCTAGGGGCATTGACCTTGCAAATGACTTGCTCAAGTTCACAAGGTCTTTCTGTGTCAGAGGCAACACTTGCAAAGCCCTTCTTGACTAGAAACTGGTTCTCTAAACATTCTCGGGGGCAGGATACTTACAGAAACAAACTGCAGCAGAAAAGTGGGTATAGTTTATGTCTCTAAATAATTCAAGACCTATGGATAAAGGCAGTTAAAAAGGAATAATGTCACATGACTAGTGGCTCTGTGAATTGTAGACCTCCTTCATTCCCATCATATATCTTTGTAACATATACCTATGGGTAACGTTGCACTGAAATGACAGAAACAATGGCCACTTGAAAGAAAGATTTGAGCATCTTTTTGTTTCAAGATGATAGCAGAAATGTAAATCTGAGCCTCGGTATATATCCACGCACTTTATAAAGCTATCATGGCTAATCAAAATCAGTCAGTGTCTTCCAAAATTGTTGCAAAAATAATACATAAACACTTAAACAACGAGCAGTCTCACTGAATTGGGTAACAAATTTTGTTCCGGTCAATGAGAATCTACACCTAAATCTGTGATTAGTTAGGTCTAAGTGAAATTTGCATTTGTTTAATTTATTCCTTTGCAGTAAATTCTCATGAAGTATATTTTATACTTGAAAAGCCCAACTTCTTTTCATTAACGTAAATGGAACATTAACTATTAGCCTTTCCTGTGGGCACTTGAATGCTACTATTATGCAAAGCAACGTAGCAAAGACTACTTCATATTTGTATTTGTTCCTCACGTGAATAATGAAATGGGCTTCTTTCATTATGCTTTACTAGTTTATTGCTAAATGGTTTCTTGGTTAATTAAATTACTTTTCAAAGACATGTAACCAGATTCCTGTTCCTTTCTCAATTCTATTTGCCTGTTTGTCTGACTCCCTTCAAGCTTGATAGATTCAACTTTAATATGCTATGCTTTAGCTATTGTAGTTTCAGGATTTAATGCATCACACAAGTAGAGTATCCTATTTAAGCCTGAATGTGAATGAATGTGAAAATGAGAGGGAATATGGAGAAGGTCAGCCTTGAAGTCAGCAATGCCTAAGTGTAAGCCCTCCACTGTATGCATACTAGCTGTGTGAGCAATGGGCAACTCATTCCTCCTCCCAATGTTAGTGACACCTCATGGTCCCAGCCAACTCTCTAAAACAAGAGTTCTTTAAAAGAAAATAATTAATTTTTCAACATTCACTTCCATAAGATTTTGAGTTCCAAATTTTTCCCCCTCCCTGTCCTCCTCCACCCCAAGACAGCATGCAATCTGATTTAGGCTTTACATATACATTCATATTAAACATATTTTCACATTAGTCATATAAAACAAGAGTTCTTAAGCCTTGGTCAATGATTTAAAAAAATATTCTGCTAACTATATTTAAATGAAATTGGTTTCCTTTGAAATCCTATGCATTTTATTTCATGAATTAAAAAAAAAATTCAGAGAAGGGGTCCACAGACTTTACTAAACTACTAAAAGAGTCACAGATACACAGACACACACACACACACACACACACACACACACACACACACACACACACACACACACCAAGTTAAGAACTCCTCCATTAAGTCTCTGAGTTATAGATGAGTTGCTGATCCAGAATGGTGGAGAACTGTAGACACCTGGTGTTCCATACACCAATGAAGTCACAAGTCAGGATCCCCCTTCCCCCTCTGCCATTGGTGGGGTGATGAACATATGGTGGAAGGAAACTCCTCAATGAGCTTTCATTAATGAACATTTGATAAAGGATACTTATTGGCCTCAGAAACCCATACTGTAAGCCTGCTTGTGATATTGTGTACTTTTGGTCTAGGAAGTGTGGTAGAAGAACAAGATGAGTTTTTCTTGAAATATACTTTATTTACCTCTTCCTTAAGTGCTGTACTTCTTTTCCTTCTGTGTGTGAATCCACACACTGCTTATAATCTTTAGTAGTGTGTGATGTGCTTCACTGTAGCCAAGTTACAGAAGTGCCAAGCTCTGGATTTAGGAAGGCCAATCTGCTGATTTTGGTTTAAAAGGAGGCAGCCCACTTTTCATTAGAAGACTTCAAATTAATGACGTTTTCCTGACTAGTCAATTCAGCTAGTCCATTAAGCATCTCCTATGAGTCTGGGATACACACCAGGTAATAATCATAAGTAAAAGAGTTTAACATTACCCTTTCTACTCTTACTGTTGAACAAAGAATAAAAAGGAAGTGTTGGGGAAAACAATCACATGTGGAAAACTATCAACTCTTTGGAGAGCAATAGTAAAATTTCCCTCTTCACAACAAAGTGCTCCCTTTCATGTTCACTATTTTCCAGTAAGACTAGATTATGTGCAGTTTTCTGAACATGACCTAGTGTCTTCTTACCTCTACTCTTGCTCATGTTATTTCCTCTCTGGCTCCCCAATTCCCAGCTCTACCTGCCCTGTTCTTATATTTTGCAATGCTATCTACTCTATGGAACTTTCCCTAAATGCTGACTCTAAAAACTAATATACTCTCCTACCTCTAAAATGCATGGTATATAGTTCTTTACTAAATTAACTTTGTGCATTTCATGTGTGATCTTGTGTAGGTAACTTGAGAGTATCATCATGGTGTAGCAGACAAGTAATCAAGAAGACTTACTTGGGCTCAAATCTAGCCTCAGACTCTTAATAGCTATATTACTCTGGGTATATCCTTCAACTTATTGAACCCTCAGTTTCCTCATCTGTAAAGCCAAAAGTGGCTTTTACAAGGCAGCTAGATGGCTTAGTAGATAGATCATGGGGCCTGGAGTCAGGAAGATTCATCTTTCTGAGTTCAAATCTGGCCTCAGACATTTACTAACTGGGGGAACTCCTGGGTAAGTCATTTAATCCTGTTTGCCTCAGTTTTCTCATCTATAAAATGATTTGGAGAAGCAAATGGCAAACCACTCCAGTATTTTTGCCACAAAAACCCCAAATGGGGTCATGAAGAGTTGGACATAGCTGGAAAATAACTGAACAACAAAAAAGCCAGAGGGTTGGACTTGATGGCCACTAAGTTCCTTACCAGGTCTAAATCTCTGATGCCATTTCAATTTACCTTCCCTCCATCACTGCTAAACAGTTTCCCATCTTCTGTTTCCCAAGACCTTTTCTCTATCTTTCTGTTACCTACCCTGTTCGCTATGTATGCTCTCAGCTTATTCATAGCTCATCATTATTGGGATTTAACTGATAATAACAACTCATATTTACATTATTCTTAAAGATTTATAGGCCAAGGGAAGGACTGTATGGTTGTTGTCTTAGCACCAACCCTGGTAAGTGTATAGATGTTGTTCATTATCAGGGTGATTGCAAGGTTATGAACTTTTTGATCATAGCAACTTTCAAATTCCATCTACTAAATGACAGAGGGTTTCTGATCTGTCAGTAGGCAATGTCCATGCTGAAAAAGTGGCAAATCCTTGAGTATTTAAGGTTTTAAATGTTCAGGTATTTTATTCTTTACAATGTACTGTTCTTATAACAACCTCATGACTCAAGTCAAAACAACCAAGGTAGTAGCTCATATAATTTAAGATATTATACTCTAAACAAATATATATATTTTTTATTTTAAAAGAGGCACTTGGAGAAGCAATATCCTTGAATCACCAATAGAATTAAGTTTCAGTGGTCAAATAATGAGTAACATAATAGGAATAAGCAATAGAATGTATAATTTGGGGACAGGGACTGTGACTACCACTTTGAGGAATCACGTCACATAGGTAGGTACTTGCCTATGGCTAGTCAACCTTATAAGTTTCACTCATGATTCCAAATTCAAACAATATTTCATGGATTTTTTTTGGCCCTAAAGGTTTGATGTTTTCCTTGAGAGGAAAAAAAAAGTCCATTAGTTACTAAGCCTGGCCTAAGATCTCACCATAGTAGTCTGTGAGCCAGAGAATTGTGTCAAGTACTTCTTTGAGATTGGCAGAAGTTCCTGGTGTCTGGCCAACTGGTCATCTATTAGGTGGTCATGAGAAGGCTGAATGTACAGCAGCTATCATCAAACTGATGATCTCTCTTGGCCCACATTCTCAAACTCTAGGTTGGCTTTGGGAACATCTAAAACCAATACAGGCAATGTGCTATTACATTATCAACAAATTCTCTTCTGGGTTAAGCCAGGCCCTGGTAATTCAGAGTAAATCTAGAGAAGATAGGGCTAATTAAGGGTTACTATGAATCTGGTACCAAAAAGATCCAGGTTTGTAGGAAGCAATGTTTAGGAAAGGGAATCACCTGGTGTGTCCCAACATTTCTTCAAAGCAGAGAAGGCAATACGTGACCCAAGAAAAGTCCCCAAGTTATGTATCACCTGAAACTAATGCCATCCCAGAATGGAGGTCTCATAGAACTTTTTCATAACTAGAACATCTATATGGTAATTCTGGGGCTTCTGAAGTCACTTCATGTGTTTGGGCTACTTGGCATTCCACATTGGGTTGAAAGGAGCAGTCAACCCATTTGTGTTACTTCTTATCCCTGTAATAAAAGTAGGAGGCATTCCCCAAATGATTTTAAAGCACCTTTTGTAACAAGAAAGTTAATAGAAACTATAGCTAATAATGATAATCCACATGTGTATAATCTTTGCTATTTACAAAGAGCTTTCCAAAGGACAACCCTATGAGAGAAGCAATATAATAATTATTATTCACACTAATAGAGGAGGAAAATGAAGCACAGAGAGATTAAGTGGACTTGTCCATATTCACATGGCTAAAAAAGTAGTATATTTGGAATTGGGACCCAGATCTGATTTTCTGACTCAAAAGCTGTACTGATTTTTTTTTCAAAAAATGCTCCAGTCTCCCAGTAACAGGAACTGCAAGTAGGCCCTACCACAACTATGTTTCTGCCAACATAGGACCCAGCGCTATCCTAGTCACGCTGACCTAAGCCTCATTTAGTGGTTAGCAATCCAGTCACACTCTCCCCAGGACCTCAGCAAGGTAATGTATTAAAACCCACTTCTCAAAGACAAGGACTTCCATAGACTTCTGGTGCTGACTCTGCCACTGTGATGACCAGTTCTGTGATTTTACTGTCATAGTGAACTAAACATTATTAATTAACCTCAGGGAATTCATTTCTACTGCATTTCAACATTCATTTCCATTCACCAAATACCTTTTGAGGGTGCACTACATGCAGAACACTGTCAAAGGCAGTGATGACATCAATTTGACCAAGTGTAAACATCCTCTGATAAGAGGTAGGAAGTAGTGGATATAGTTTAGAGTCAGGAAGATCTCGAGACAAGTCATACCTTTGAGCAATACTAGCAATGTGACTATAAGCAAGTTATTTAATTTATCTGGGACCAGGCAATTATCTAAGATTATAGAAAATGGGTTTTTAATTTGAAGCCAGTGAATTATTTTAATATTTTTATATATTTTTTCAATATAATTGCTTTCCTTAGTAATTATATCTGTTTTATTTCAATTTTAAAACATCATTCTGACGAAAGGTCAATAGGCTTAGAATGCAAAGGAGGTGCACAATTGGACACACACACACACACACACACACACACACACACACACACAGAGTAAAGATCCTAGGGGAGAGGAATTATTGACCTATATAAGTTGAGGGTACTTTCCACAACGTCAGGTCCCTACAGCAATGAAATCACAAGTCCAGAACAAACACTCTCTACCTCTTTCATTTCCTCATTTTCCCTCTCAGTATATCTTTCTACATATTTCCTTCTCTGTACTTTCTCCCATCTATTCCTCAGTTCTCTTCTTTCCTTTCCCTACTGCTATATTATGCAGTTCAAATATATGTTCTAGTATTTGCTTTGGTTTGTTGTTTTGTTTTGTTGTTTTTTTGGGGGGGAGGCTATTCATTTCCTAGTGTCCCTGAAGGCATCAATCTATTCCACCAATGTTTAAGCCTGATCCTGCTTCTAAGCCTGTAACTAAAATGCTCTGGGAAAGTGTTTTCAGAGATTCCTAAACATGCCCAGCACACTGAGGCTTTTACAATGATGCCACATGTGATACCAATGGGATGCCAATAGCCAGACTGTCAGGAGAAGGATGTGAATGGAATGTGTGGCTCTGGCTCAAGCTGAGTTCAAATTCACTGTCAATATGTCAGCAGTTAACTTTAGTAGAAATGAATAGAGATGAGGGGATCAGCTTCATTGCATATTCTGTAATCCACTTCTAAACCACTTTGCCTGGACCAATTTAAATTGTATTTGTGTGTAGGCTGAAAGCAGGTTGGCTGAAGGGTATTTGAAACTAGATTAGAAAGTGCTTTAATTATTTTGCTCATGTATAAGTACCCAAAGGGTTTTTGACCCTGTGTAAACAATGCAGTGTAGGTGGGACTTCGAATGGGCTAGGGCACTTTCTCACTCATTAGCGGCTCATTAAGTTATCCTAATACTAAAACTGTGGTTAGAGCAGAGACTGCTTAACAAATCGATGGAGAAGTGGGAGAGGTCCTCCAATAATATTCTTGGCAGACAACAAAATCCTCACCTGCTAGTTTTCTTTTTCTTGTGTTACTATAGCATGTTTTTCTCCTCCCAATGCAATCTTGTACTAGCTCCAAGAGCTAGAAGCCTACACTTAAAGCAGACCTGTACCTCAGAGGACAACTAGTACCACCCTCTCATTTTCCAAATGTGTAAGAGAAAGGACAAGGAGGTTAAGGTATTTGCTAAACATCACTCAGGCACAAAGTATCAGAAGTGATATTTGAACCTAATTCCTCTGACTCTATAGCCAATGTTCTTTCCACTGTACCACACTGTCTCCCTTCTGTTTAATTCTTCATCTTAATACATGTGGTTATCGTACAAAAAGTGGAAACACATACCACACGCAGATTAAAAACTGAACAAATATGAGTAGCCTTCCAATAATAGCCTTCCAAAACCCTCATCTCAAACTGAGATGCAGCCAGTAATGAATTTATCCCAGAGCAAGAAGTTAATAGAAAGATAAGCAGAAGGGTCTTCTATATATGATAGGGTATGGGGGCAGGATGGCTCTGAAAGGCTTTGATTTAACTGAAAGATTTTTTTTTAAATGTGGTAGTTTTTAGGATAACAGAGGCCAAAATATAATAAAATAGAGACAACACTTTTAATTACCTCTGGCAATTAGATTGCTACTACTGGGAATCTAGAGTTGAATAAGGTTGACCATGGAATGGTAATATAAGATTTTAAGTATGTGCAGATACTATTTTCTAGAAAATGGACAGTAGAGCTGTTTATTGATGGATATAAGATCTCCTGGTGCTGTTTATTGATTGACAGCAGATCTCCAGGTCTGGCATTTATGGTAATTTCATCTAACCAAAGGCCAGCCCACGTTGATAAAATGATCAGATTTATGACATAGTAAGGAGGCAGGTGTAAGGAGAGTGAAATGATGGGTGTGAAATTAGGGTGCAGTGGTAGAAAAAAAGAACTTTTCCTATTTCTCCGGGTGGCTGTGGTGCCTGGGGAGAAGAGATTGGGGGAGTAAAACTGAGGTTTGCAGGAAAGAGTAGAAAAGGAGGAAGAGGGAGGTAGTGAAGGAAGGAGGGAGGAGAAGGAAGAGGAGGGGAAGAGACAAAGATATACAGAGACAAAGAGAGAAATGCAGAGAGAAACAAAAAGAAAAGAGACAGACACAGAGAAAGAGACAGAGAAAGAGACAGAGTGATGGGGGGGAGAGAGGGAGAGAGGGAGAGAAAAGAGAGAGAGAGAGAGAGAGAGAGAGAGAGAGAGAGAGAGAGAGAGAGAGAGAGAGAGAGAGAGAGAGAGAGTGAGTCACTTTGAGAAATGATAAAGATTAAGAAAAAGCTTTCCTGGATTCTAATTCATCAGTAACTGCTAACCCAGTGGTACTCTCCAACAAGTTCATTGGCAAAGAAAGGAAAAATTTACTTTGAAAGGCTGTCCACTATAATCTCTACACCTGCCTATCAATAGCATATCTGTCTTATTTAAATTGAGCTTTAATCAGTTTACTTTCATCCATTAGAGTATGAAAACCTAAGTCTATATGTTCAGATAATTCAGAGATTATGATGATGTGATTTCTCATATGTTTGACATCTTGTATGGAAAAAAAAATATTGAAAATGAGAGATAACCAGTAGATAGCACATGTGTTCCTGCTGCTAATAGAAAGCAAAGAAGGGCTCTAGTATGTTGGGTGGACTTAATATGAGAAGATGTAGAAAAGAGTCAGATGACTAGGATGGATTGGCTGTGATGTGCATTGTTGGGCGAACAGTCACATCACTGAGATCACAGATCCATTTGAGTATCTGAAAAAGGGAACAAAAGCTTTTGAACTCAGCTTAAATATCTATGCAGGGTAAATAATCAGAAAGCTCAGTTCTTTGGGGCAACTGAGATGTGTAAACAACTTTAGTACTAGGCTTAAAGTAACATTAAGTAAGGTAATAATGAGAAAATTGTTTTTACCTTTCCTATAAACAAATGAATCCAGGATTAGATACATTCACACTATTGTTATGAAAATAAACCCTAGGGATCCCAGTTCTATCAAAACACTTTATCAGCTTACATACATCCATAACATCTGATTCTCCTCTTTGCGGTTTAAAAAACAGATATAGGAACAATTTGGTGGTGAAAGGGATCATTTCTTCAAGGGCTCTATACTTTTTGGTGTCTTGAAATGTGATGTTTGTCACCCGCTGCATAATGTCTCTGTGTATGATTTACTTACCCTGGTAGAGAGATCTGTAGACTGAGTCAAAAGGCCAGACTTCCCATGCAGGTTTTCCCAAGATATATGGTCTTGGACCAGTCAACTCCTATCTCTTGGTTAGTCTAAACAACTGGAGCACTGCCCCTGGGAGCTGATGTAAATCATCAAGAGATGATGTAAATCATCAAGAGGGAACTGTTCTCTTTATGGCAGTCCTCTGTACTGCATTGTGTCAACTTTGAGGATTCTACCTTCTCCTCCTAGGCCTGGGGAGTTGGAGATATTAGGCAGTTAGCTACATCAAGGAGAGTTAGCTCCAGACTTGCCTTCAGAGTACCTGACTGGGACAGACTGCACCCCTTGTCCAGCTGAATTTGTCGTGGGTGGGGAAATTTAGAGTTATGGCTCTGTCTCTTGGCTTCTCATGTCACATTTGTAAAATTTGGGGGCTGGACTACGTGGTCTCTCAAGGTTCTTTCCAGGTCTGGTATTCTAGATTTCTATGATTCAAGCAATACACTAGTGTTTGATCACAGAAGACAACTATGTGTCCTACAAACTAATTTAGCTTTTCCTTTTTTCATGAAACCACTTATGAAATATGCTAGTCTGTCACATGTCATGGAAAACTATGATAAGAAGCTCAAGTGTATCACCTCAGGAGAAAAAAAAATAAAACATATCCTATTCTTTATTTCCTGATTTTAGATCTTAGATTCCATTTTACTCTCGTATCCACCTTATACTGAATTTATTCTACTCTAGAAGAGGAAAATTACTGGTATTCACCTGAAGCTATTTACATATATATCCTAACTTGACCTAAGTGTCACAAGAACACAAAAGGAATAGAAGAAAAAAAAAACATCCAGAAGACACTAGAACTAAGAGTCCTGCTGAAACATAGCCTATAAATCCATATTATGGGTTCAGGAAGCTAGGTGATCAAAGCCTGTGGGTACAGGTGTAGTAGAGTCCAGATTCTGAAAAATCTGTAAAGGTGAGCATTCTGTAGTAGTGGGCTGGTAAATGTTTACTGATCAACTTTCCAAAGGAAAAAAAAACAACATATGAAACACTTAAATTTTATTTATATTAACATTTTCTCCATCACTTTCTTAAGTCTTGATGACCAACAAAATACTGATTTCCAAATTATAAATGCTCATACAGAAAATTGAACAACTGTTTCTCTGTGAAGTATCTCTAACATGCCCTTAGTCCTGTGGACTTAGGTAAGCAGAGTCTAGAGTTTGCGATAAGTCAAGGTATGGAGGGACGTGTGATTTGGCACAGATACCACTGGTGAAGATGGTTTTGATCTTTGATTACACTGTAACGGCTCTAACATTTTTGCCTTATTTTAATGCTCTGTGTTAACTGTAAGGGACAAAGAACATAGGAACGAAATGGGATAATAGAGGTCAGAAACTTTCAAGTTAATATTACTTCTGAATGAGGTAGAAGCAGAGAGACTTGATCTATAATATACAACGTGTTCCTTAACAATATTGTGTTCTGGAGTATTATTATCAATCTTGTGCATCATGGTTTGAGGACACTGATAAACTTGAGAACGTCAGAGGGTTGGGGCAGGGTCAACCAGCATGATAAAGGGCCTTGAATCCAAGTCATATGAAGACTAGTTGAAGAAACTGGACATGTTTAACTGAGAGAAGACTCAGTAGGGACATGAAGATTATCTGAATATATTTAAAAGATTGTGATGAGGAGGAGGGATTAGACTAGTACTATGTGACTGCTGAGGACAGAAATGGCAACAATGGGGATAATTTGCTAATAAAAAAAAAGAGGTTAATGAAGATCGGATATAAGGAAAAACTTCCTAACAATTCAAGCTGCCCCAAAGTAGAATGGTCAGCCTACAGAAATGATGGCTCCCCCATGCTCCACCCCTGACCCTTGGGGGTCATCACACAGAGTCAAGGATGCTACTTCTTAGATATGTTGTAGTAGGGATGTGTGTGTGTGTGTGTGAGAAATGGTGGTTGGCCTAGATGACCATTGAGATAATTTTCAACTCTGAAGTTCTATGTTCATGTAGCTCTTGGCCATGATAACTACTAAATTAGTTTAGATACTTCTCTATTCTCTGAAGTCCAGCAAAATCCTAAGCAGCTACTATATAACCAGAAGTATTAATTGATAATACCATGGTGGAGCCATTTCTTTTCATGCACTAGCAAAACAGGCATATATTATGTGGAATGTATTATTAATATAATAATATAACAATTAACATCACAATATTAATAATACAATGATAAAATATTAATAGCACAATTACATTATTAATTATATAACATATTTTAATTATAGCTATGTATTATACTATATATAATTATCATTCTATATGTGTATGTATCTGAGTGCATATATACATTATATATACATATTCACATGCATATATGCATATATATACACATACATATACATACATGCATATATACAAATAAATAAAATTTGGGGTGGTTGTGCTTGATTATAGAAAACCAGGAAAATAGTCTTAGACTATGCTTTGTCTCCCCTGAAAAACTCCTTCTGACTAAAAGCAATGAATATTATTGAAGATTTATGAGGTATTCATGGGAAAAACAAAACAAAACAAAACAACAACAAAAAACTGTCAAGAACTAATACAACCTAACAGTTCTCGTTAAGAGGTTCTTAGAATTGTTTATGTCTTGGACCTATTTAGCACTGTGGTGAAGCCTATAAATTCCTTTTCAGAGTAATGTTTTGTTGCCTACATTTGTCACTGAAGGAAATGTTAAATTTTGGTTAGAGTTTAGTGAAAATAAGGGTTTTTCCCCCTTCCAAGTTCATAGACCTCCTAAAATCTGGCAAAAGGATCTATTGGGGGGGGTCCATGTAGCCCAAATTAATAATTCCTACCTTGGAAAATATATGTTTGATAGAACTATTCCTCATGTCACATATGTTGAATTGATTTGAGATCCTGGAACACTCTATGGAGTTTGTACAATATTTTTTTTTCTATCAATAAAAACTAGTGTCTATGTTTCTTACTACTATCCATACTTGTGGAGAGGGAGTTCATTGTAGTGGAGACAGCTTTGGATTTGAGGTCAGGGTTTTAATCTCAATTTATTATGACCTCGGGCAAATCATTTACCTTCTCTGAGCCTGAGTTTTCTCATCTACAAAATATGCAAGTTGGACTACATGGCCTTTAAGGCCCATTCCACCTCTAAACACTATGACCTTGAACAGAGGTCCAGGACTTTTTTCCAATTTTTTTTTTTACAAAATTACATAATTTCAGAACCGCAAGTGAGCTTAGATGCTAACTCATGTAAAATGTCTAAAAAGGAAATCTCACTATTATACACTCAACGAGTAGTCTTACAGAATCAGTTTGATGTCCTCCACTGATGTTTTGGATGGGAGCTCAAATTTTCATTACCTCCTAAGGCAGACTATTCCATTTCTGGTAGCTCTAAGATTTAGAAAGGGGATTTTGTTTCACTTAATTTTTGTTTTTCTTTTGAATATGTAGTATTTGTGTGTGTGTGTGTGTGTGTGTGTGTGTGTGTTTCTCTAACATCAAGCTTAAATTTAGTCTTCTTTGTAACTTCCATCCACTGCCCGTATTTCTTCCCTCAAGGGTAGAATAAAACAAGCTTCATCCCACTTTATTAGAAATGTAAGAAGAGTCTGACCATGTTGAACTAAACTTTTAAAAAATTATTTAAATATTGATGAGACCAGAGAATTTGGAAATTGTGTCCCTGTGCATTCCACATTCTCAGCCTCCCTTGGGATCTTCTACTACATTGTATATTTACCCTATAGAAATGGAACAATCCATTCCCAGTATGTAAGAGATGAAAAACTGCAACTGGTAAGTCCATATAAACTGAGGGAAGAGAAGAAAGCATATTGGACACTCACACTATAAATTGGTGTCAAAAGGGTGCTCTTCCCCTTGCCCTGATTGACACAACATCCCTTTGAGGTTTGCTGGCTAATTTAGTTCTTTCTCCTGAACACAACTTTAGATCCTTCCCACTCTAAGAACCACCTGAAAGACTGTGTAAGTAAGGCTTCTTCATGTCCCTATATTATGGACTGAAAAACAATCTCGAAGATTTTGTTCTGAAGGACAATTATTAAAAATGCAAAATCCTGGTCTCCTCCAGACCACATCTCTCTGCCCTCAGCTGAATAAATGATTTATATCCTTTCAGGACTGAAAGCTGCTCTATGTGGAGCTGGCAATGTACAGTTTCAGGCGGTTAAGCTTCTGCTCAGCTTGAATGATGCTACTCATGCATAAAGATATAAAACAAGGATGTGGAGAGATACAGATACATCTTCCAAACTAAAGCACATACATCATTCCACAACAGATTTTTTTTTTAAACATAGATCCCACAGGAAATAGAAATTGACATATACATACCACACAAGAGGTAAGGGAAGTATGAGGAAATCATAGCTCCAAGCACACAGGGGATAAAATAGATGTAATCACAGGCAAGGAGGAAATTGGGAGTGAGGGAGAAAATCAAATAAATGGGAAGCTGGGCCAAGAGATATTCAGGGAGAGTCTCCTACACCCAGGGGATAGGGTTTCTTACTGGATTCTCAGCAAATTAAACATAAGGAAGAAATCATAGATGTTCATTGTTTTACAGAAGAAGTAAAGGCAGCCAGGGGCTTAAGTGTGGGATAGGGTGATAGTTACCTACACAGAGGGCATAAAAAGGAAAAATGGGACATCACAGTCAGTGGAAACCAGTGAAGAAAGAAGAAAGCAAGCCCACCAGTAATCAACTCAGAGGTATACTTCAGGTATGGAATTACACCTACCAAGGACATGCAGGGAAAAAGAAGGAGTCCTAGGTAGAGATGAGAGCAATTTCAACAGAAACAGGAGGCATATCTGTAGGTGAGAGGAAATCGTACAAACTAATCCATGGGCCCCTGGTGAACATTACAGCATTATTCATGGGCTATCTGGTGAGAGTTGCAATCAGTGAGGGCATTTCTGCCTGAATGGCTTGTAGGGTGTGATTACTGAATTAAATCTAATGAGAAAGAGAAAGAGACAGATCAGAGGTCAGAAAGCAAATGAGACTGCAAGTCTGAAAATCATGTCAGATGTGCACCTTGGTAGCATTAGAAAGTAGAGATATACCTACACTCGTCCTCTTATATCTGGGGACTTGTACCTTTCATTTAGGGATATTTTCCCTTTAAGTTGCAAGGAATTTAACTCAATTCAACTCAGTAAACAGTGCCAGGCCTGGGGAAAATTTTAAACCACCCCTACTTCAAAAAGAACCTATCAGGGGATATCACATCTATACCAATAAATACAAAGTAATTTTAGGGAGATAAAGAGAGATCACTAGCAATAAGGAAATCAGGAAAGCCTTCTCATAACAAAGTATATATGGATTTATCCTTAAATATAATCAAAGATTTCAAAGGGCCAATTAGAAGGGAGAACATTCTGGCATGGGGACAGCTTGTGGCAAAGCATGGAGGCAAGAGATCAAATGTTACTTATGAAGACTAGCTAGTAGACCAGTTGGGCTGGAAATCAGATTTCAGGAAATCGGTTTGGAAAGAATAGAGTCAAATTATGAAGGGCTTTAAATGCCAAACAGAGGCAGGTTAGGAAGGAAGTTTTACCCAGTTACCTGTGTCTAACAATTCAAACCTGGAATTTGTTTATAGCCATTCATCTCAACCAAGTCTAGAACCTGAAAGAAATTGGGCTGTCATAAAAGAAACTAGTTTATCAAACAGGAAGAATTTTAATAACCCTAGAAAATGCAGCTTCCAAAACAACGATATTTTATTTCTTCAGGCTACCAGGGTGCCCCACTATCTAAGAAAATATCACTGTGACACTGTTAAATGCAAAATGTAGTGAACATGCTGTATAAGATGACATGCTTTGAAGAACTGTTTATTTTCTGGTCTAGTTTTGCAAATGAATTAGAACAGACTTTTTGTTTTGTTTTGTTTTTGGCAATGGGAAGAAATGAGAAATCAGATATGAGAGTTTGTCTTCTCTTCCCATTTCTTTTTTTGGTTCTTCATCTGACCAGTCCTTCTACTATTTAAAAAGCACTTATCTTAATCCATTCCTTCCCTTATAGAGCAATTTGGGGTTACTTAGAGTTTTGCCTTTTCAGTCCAGTGAATTAGTGGATAAATAAGCAACCTCTTTGTGTCAGGTGGTATAGAAACTGTTTCACACAAAAGTATTGTCCTTGTTTGAAATAGATTTTTTGTGGGTGGGTGAATGTGAGCAGTTCATGGTTTGAAAGAAAGATGAGTAAAGGGTTTCCCTGTTCCCGCACCACATGGCAGCACTGCCCTTGACAGTTAAGGTTTTGGTTGGTGGAGTTCACAGACCACAGTGATTCAGGGATTAATATCCATAATTACCTTTTAGCTTCCTCATTATAAAAGTCCAGCCTCTCCCATGGCAAGGAGCCAATCTGCTGACCCCACTAGGACAGTGCTTCACATGAGGCACCACATCCCTGATCCCTACATCCTCCCATTCCATAAGGGCACTACAAGAAATGCAAGAGGTAAAATAAAAATAGATGAGACACTGGAACAGAGGTGGGGCTAAAAACCACATTGTGGTAACAGCAATTCGGTTTGGAAAAACAGCTAGTGGTGGCCATTCTTCCCAGAAGCTTTCTTTAAAGAACAGGATTCATTTGAAGGCAGAGTCAGTTTCTTTTTTTTTTTTAATCCTTAAAATGAATGTCTTGTATACAGTAGTAGACTTTCAATAAAAGTTGACATTGAACACAAGATGTGCCACTGGCAAATAAAGGAGTGATGGTTTGACACCCTCTCCCCCCTATCCCAACCCATCAGAGATGAAAGGAGAAATTAAAGCCCAACAGCCCTTGCAGAGAGTTAAGTGTGGTCAGGGTGTTGTGATAATAATAGAAGGAGAGAATTAATTTCCTAGATGATATAATTTCAGTCCTGGAGAGTATATATACACTCAAATACTCAATAGTCAAATGGATGCATGATTCATAATGTTTGTATTTGTCCAATGATACAGCTAAAATACCATCTGTGCTAACCATCATTCATAACTCCATGCCATTCCATAAACTCCATTCAGAGAATTCACCCAATAGAATGAGGCCTTCCTAATTTTCTCTTGACAGAATAAGGACACTAATGGAGCACATGGGACTCTATCAGTTGTCCCTTGCTTTCACCACATGCCTAGACTCTTATTTCTTCTCATCTATTCCTATAATGACATAATTAACTCATTTCTCCTTCTTAATTCTTTGTTTATATTGATTTGAAGTCCACCCATATCCACCAAATGCTTTTCCATTGCCCCTTATGTTGTATTTATTTTATTTGAAAAAAAATAGGTTTTATTTGATATGTTTTATTTTTATGTTGCCTAGTATCTTTGTTCCCTTGTATCCTCCCATTATACTTACTTTGCTTCTTTTGGAGCATGTTGTGTATTCCCAGATGCATAGTTATACAACAACCATATGAGATTGGTAAAGAAAATATGGACCTCTTTCTTTTTCCTTTTGGAGAGAAGTTTGGCATCAATAAAATAACTTTAAAATTTTCAAAAGTATGAAACAGACACAGATGCAAAAAGACATAAGAACATGTTTTTAAAAGTCCATGGAAAAAAGGATCCTAATATAGCTTTTTTAAAGCAAGTTTAAACCGAAATGAGTACTACAACAAATGGAGTGATTGGACGCAGGGGTATTAGGTGTAGCTTTGATGATGATATGGCTTAGGAAAGAAAAACAGAAGAGGATACACAATTTGGAACCAGCAGAAATGCTGTGCTTCTGCTGCTAGCATTTATATAACACTTGGTTTTTTGAATTGCTTTATATACATTATATTACTTGATCTAACAGGAGTTGGATGAAGGAAGTTTGAGAAAGGAACAGGAAACATACTTATTTAGCTATAGCCAAATCTAAGTCTAGAAATAGTAGAAAGAAGAGTTCTTAGGGAGAAGACTATGGTGAGGAATTTGTTCTTTTTCAGAAAGATAAATATAAATAATTACAAGTTTTCAAATGTTAAGCAATATGCTGAAACCATACTTTCAGAACTGGATTCTTGATACTGAGGGAAGGATGAACTGGAGTGAAGGGCAGGTAGGCGGCACAGTGGATAGAGTGCTAGGCTGGAGTCAGGAAGACCTATGTTCAAATCTGGCCTCAGACCCTTACTTAGCTGTGTGATTCGGGCAAGTCACTTAGCTTCTCTTTGCCTCAGTTTCTCTCATCTGTAAAAATGAGCTGGACTCAGAAATGGCTAACCACTCCAGTGTTTTTGCCAAGAAAATCCCAAATGGGGTCATAAAAAGTAGGACATTACTGAACAATAACAAGAATTGGAGTGAAGACAAACCAGAACCAAATGGGCTGCCTAGAAGGCAATTGAAGTCATCCAGCAAAGAAGGGATTATAGACTTTGGTTAAGGTTGTGGCTGTTGAAGTATATAGAAAAGGGTGTGATCAGCAGGATTTGGTGACAGGCAGTACACAGGGAACAAAGGAGAAAGAGACATTGAAAATACCTGTGAGGAGATGAGCCTGAAGTACTGAGGGGAAGATCTTGCCATTGAAGCTTAGGAAGAAGTGCCATTCATTTATCACCCTTGTCAGCACTCTGTGAACCCATGCTCACATTGCCCTGCCAGTACTGCCTTATATTTTAGAAATGATTTTTAGTTTCTTTCAGGCCTCAGTGTATATGGCTAAAGGGTGGAGGTTACAAGAGCCAGTTAAGGAGATGAAAAGTAGAATTTAAAAAAAAGAAAGAAACAAAGAAACAAAGAATAGAGGAGGTTATCAGAGAACAGATACTGATGTTAGAGGAAATAGATAACCAGCAGTGTCATAAGCAGGGGAGAGATCAAGAAAGGAAACATCTGAAAAGATGCCACCCGGATCTTGACATAGAGTGAACATTTTCCGGGGAGTGAAATAGAAACCTAATTTCAAGGGGTCAAGAAAGGAGGAGGAGGTGGTGAGTAAATGGAAGTCTCCATAGTTAACTGAAGATATTTGGCCCTGAAAAACAGGATTTTTTTTAAGATGGAGTAAAACTGGGATTTTTACATAATATTTTCTATTCATTAGGATAATGAATTTAAAGGAGTAAAAAGAAGGCAAATCCTTTTAAAGAAATCCCCTGAGGGAAGGAGAAGCAACTTCTTTTAAGCAAAACTTCACTGTGCATATCTAGGGAAAATAAATGGGAAAAGTATACAGCAATAATAGAAATTGGTCAAATGATACATGCTTGATCTTGTTACACACACACACACACACACACGCGCGTGCACACATACATACACACGCACGCACACATGATTCTGGAGAATTAGCAAGGAACACATTGTTTTAGAGAAAATTTCCCCAAGAATGATAACAGGGAAAATATATAAATTGGATCAAGCCTGCAGAAAATTGTAAACAGTGTTTTGTGTGAGAAATTCACGGTAGCAACACAATTCCTTGAGCAAATTTATTTCAGTTCAGTCTGGGAAAATCCTCAAAAATGCTTTCTATCAGTTTAGATAAGCAGCAATGCTCTTGTAGCTATTCCAGACCTTTGGGTCTGTATTCCCTTTTGTACCTTTGTAACTTAGTGGCACAGGCCAAACTGCTTTCTGGCATTTTTCCTCCCTTTTCTTGCTGACAAAATCTAAATGATCTAAAAGCATCTCCAATGAGTACAAGAGGGAAGAACACAACCGTTAGCAAATGTGTATTTGAGCTTCACACTCCCAGGGTTTTCGAAGTAATAAAAACCAATTAGATAACACTCAGCAGCGATAGTGAGAGGGAACAGTGCAATCTCACCACTACTAATAGGGTTTTTAATAATAGATAGGTTTCTTTCTGCAGAGTGAGAGACGGGAGCAGCAGAGGTATCAATTGTATGGCAATCTGCTGACCTCCATGCCATGTAAGAAGTGTTGCATTAATGGGCCTGGGCCTCTCAATCCACAAGTGCAAAGGGGATTCCTAAGTCATTTGGGCATGAATGATATTTGTCAAGTTACCATAGGCAATCCTGCAATGGAATATGGGGAAAATCATATTTCCCCCCCCTCCCATGATGCTATGTCTACTGGAAAAAAAAAGTTTTGAGAAAAAGTTCCCAATCTGAAGTTTTGCAGACTAGATTGATAAAAGATAGCATGATGAAATGCTTAAAAATGGAAAAGTTTGGAGTCAGAGGACCCTGTTTTAAATCTCAGATGGGCTTCTTAACCACTTTTTTTTTACCTTGATCGCGTTACTTGATTTTTTTGGGCCTCCGTTTCCTAATTTGTAAAGTGAGGGAAATCCTGAGATCTATGATCTTCTGATAATATTGAATCTTTGGGCCAGGCAATACTAGAGATACTCAGTCCGTGTAGAAGTCCACTCTGGCTGTCAAATGGACCAGCTCTATTCTTTAATGGGATGTAGTTAATAAGTCAGATTTGAACTTGATAGAAATAAAAAATTGATTTAACAATCTTTACTACATTCACTATTCCTATGAAATCTTCGTCTAGAGCTCCTCTGCTTAAAACACAAATAAAAGCTATGGAAACTATTTGTCTGGTTGTCATGGAAACTATCATTACAAACTCACCATACTGTACTTAATGCATCATCTCCTCCCTTCCTTCAAAACTGTGAAGCAAGCCTAGTGTGCCAAGGAAAGGAAACAATGTCATAGAAAGAGGTGGAGAGGCAGTAAAATATAACTCTAGCAGTTTCTCCTGTGTTCCACTACTATAAACTTGTGGCATTCTCATCTCTTTCAAATTTATTCACTTTCCCTTTCTTTCCCTCCATATTGTTCCTTTAAGTATAATCACTTATGTTTATGAAAGGGATTTCCTCAGGGCTGCTGTTTATAGGACAAATTCCATATGATCAGATCAAGTTTGTGAATAATACATTTGCCTATGAATAAACTCCCCAGGGCATGTCCTCCTGGCTGAAACTATCTGCAATGGAGTATTTGACTATAATTCAGTTAAGGAAGCTAGAGATATAAATAAATGTGGGTAGAAAGCGTGTGGGTAGAAATGACTTAGAAACATATAAAAGCTTCCTTAAGCTTTAGGATGCAATGTTTGGCTTAGAATACCAGAAATAAAGCCACTGGCTTATATAAATTTGATTCATCAGGTCATTCCCTGTCAAAGGGAAAAGTAGATTGATCCAGGCAAATTGTATTTGGCTGGATAGGACAGCCAACGTAATATTTCTTAAACATCTCTGTTTAGGTTAAAAATAACAAAGAACCTCTTTGGGGATGTTAAGACACAATAAGGTTCTTCAGCTGGCCTAATATCTTCTCTCAGGGACAGTTTTAAGTTTGCTGATCTCCTTATTCTGTTATAACATTTGAAGGGGTTAAAAGTATATCCATTGTTGCCCTTTATCACCATGACCTCTAACAATTGTGAGAAATGTGGATTAGGAAAAGAGGGGAATGTTTACATGTTTGGATTGGATTCTGTTATCATTAAATCAGTCACTAAGTCAATCAACAAATCTATATGGAGCATCTACTAGGAGCTAGGCCAGCTTGGGGAGAACAAAAGGAAATATTAATCCATTAAGAAGATATGATATGTTCATAAGAAAATATAATTTAATAGGCTCTGAAAGATTTTGATATACAACTTATGGTATAATATAAAAATTCAGCAAGTGGGAGGGGGTGATCTGCTAAGACTACCCTAGAGAAAAGAGTGGGGTTTAAAATTAATCATGAAGGACTGCCTAAGATTTGAGCAAATGAGGACTGAGGTAAGACAGTCTGAGAAGATACACTGACATGAGCAAAGGTACAGACATGGAGAAATAAAAAGTATTTTCAGGGATAGTAAGAAGATTAGTTATGATGGAACAGAGGGTTTGTGTAGAGGAGCAGTGAGAATTGAGTCTGGAGAAAAAGTATGGGGCCAGATGGGGTATATAGTTCATTTCCGCTTGTAGCGAAACTCCTAGAAAAATCTGTCTACACTTACTATCTCTGTTTTCTCCCTTCCTACTCAATTCTTAACCCCTTCTAACCTTGATTCTACCCCACCATTCAAATGAAATATCTCTCTCCAAAGTCACAAATGATATTTTTTTTTTGGGGGGGGGATCCAAAGACCTTTTAGTACTAACTCTTCTTGACCTATTTGTAGCATTTGACGCTATTCACTACTCTCTTTTAACCCTGAGTTTTCATAATCCTGCTTGATTGTGACTCCCTTCCTGCAGATTGTACAAATTCTCCTCAGTCTCTTTGCAGGTTAATCATTCTAACTTCTAAGTGTGAGTGTGTACATTAAACCTTTGACTTGAGTACCTCTTCTCCCCTCCTTCACTTCCTCCCTCCAGATCTCATCAGTTTCCATGCATTCAATCATTATCTCTCTTCATTTGACTACCAGATACACATATTCAGCCTTTATCTCTTTCTTGAGCACCCATCTCACATCTCTGTATACATATGGGACACCTCCACCTTGATATTCCATGTACACATCTCAAACTCAACGTGTGCAAAACATAACTTGTTCTCTTTTCCCCCTTGATCTATCCTTCCTCATTTCTACCTAAGGTGCTACCATTTGCCCAATCATTCAGGTTCCAAATCTAGGAGATATTCACAATCCTTCATTCTCACTCACTTCCTAAATCTAATTAGTTGCCAAATCTTATTGATTCTATCTCAACAACTCAGACAGCTATCTTATCCTAATTGGTCTCAATGCATGGTCTCACACTTCCCCAATCCATTCTCAATATATTTGCTAAAATCTTATTTCTGAAATACATATTTGACCACCAGACCTTTTTAAAGATTTTTTAGTATCTGCCTGTTGCTTTTAGGATAAACTACAAACCCCTATGCACATTTAAAGCCCTTTAGGCTCTAGATTATCTTTCCAGAATGAAATTACTCCCCACCTCATAAGTCTATGATCCAGCTGCACCAGTCTATTTACTATTCCTGTACATGATACATCATTTCCTGTTCCATGCTTTGGCATAGGCTATCTTCTCTCTCTGGAATATTCCCTCCTGCCTCATTGAAAACCTACTTCTCTTCAAAGATAAGCTCAAGTGCTCTCCCCTCCAGGAAGTCTTTTCTGATTTTTTTTTCAATTCTTAACCCTCTCAATCCCCTTGAGATATATTTGTTTTGTCTTTTACTGTTTTTCCTTATCTATGAATATGTTGCATTCCCCCTTTCACAGTAGAATGCAAGCTTATTGAGGAAAGGAACCATATCACTTTTTATTTTTATCAACTTAGTGCCAAGAACAGGGCCAGACATATAGTAACCATTTAATAGATCCTTCTTTATTGATCAAATAAATTTAATATGTTAGTCATGTTTTGATCAAACATGTGATGTGATGAAAATTGTTTACAAATACTAATCTAGCAGTAGGGTGAAGAGAGGATTGGAAGGGAAGAGATAAAAGGAGTGAAACACATTTCTTAACCAGATAGACATAAACATGTCAGTGTACTATTGACTATAAGGCACATTGTAGGGCCAAAGTTGGAATCATTTCTTCCTATTCAATAAGCAAAGAGGAACACTTCAAGTTGTCAATAGGGAAGAACTGAAGATCACAGATGTATATGTAGATAGAAAAACTGCAGCTGTGGATTAGATGCATAGAGAGAAAAATCTGTCCATGTAGGTCTTTATGTGAATTATACTCACACTAAGTGGCATACAGATAATGATGGGAATTATTCTCCACAAATTACTTTTAAAAATTAAAAAAAAAAAGTACAAGCAGAACCCAGTGGGCAAAAGGAAGCAATTGGACAGGCATTCAATAGAGTACTTTATTTCCTTCAATGATTCATGGCCAAAAAAGGACCATGTGTTTATTCCTCCTTCTTGAGATAACTACATATGGCAGTCTGGGAGTTTTGAAGGAAAAAATAAAATAAACAAAGGTTTTTGTTTTTATCGAAAATAAAAAGGAACTTCTACTTAAGAGGGAGGAAAACTGGATTAAAAATTCAAACTTTGTTTTTGGAAAACAAAGCCAGGCTTGCTTCTTTCAAAGACATTCTACTTTATGACATGATATAGTATTAGCTATTGGACTAAGAGTCTTTATACCCAGGTTCCAGTCTTGGATTTACTATTAACATACTGTATCACCTTGGCTAAGTTACTTATGGTCTAGGTATCACTGTCCTCATATTTTTAATAAATCCTATTTCTGTAGTGGGCATCTAGGTGGCTTGGTAGGTAGAGCACCAGGGCAGTAGTGAGGAAGACCTGAGCTCAGATCTGTCCTCAAATACTTACTAGCTGTGTATATGTGAGCCTGGGCAAGTCATTTAATCCTATTTGTCTCAGTTTCTTCATCTGTAAAATGAGTTGGAGAAGGAAATAGCAAACCACTCCAGTGTCTTCACCAAGAAACCCCAAAAGTAGTCACAATGAGTCAGACATGACTGAAAATGACTAAATAACAACATTTTGTTAGAATTTAAAGTTTATAAAATACTCTCTTCACAATATTTTTATGGAATAGGCAATATAAATCTTATAATATCCATTTTGAAGATTAGAGAAACAAAGCCAAAAAGGTTAAGTGAGACATAGGACTGAAATAAGGTCATAAGATCATAATATCTTAGATTTAGGGCTTGGACAAAAAAAGAAAAAGAGAGATGATCTAGTACCACGCCTTCATTTTATAGATGAGGAAACTGAGGTTCAAGGTGCTTAAATAATTTGTCCAAAGTTACATGAGTGGTAAATGTTAGAGCCAGCATTAAACCTAGGGCATCTAATAACAGATAACAATGTTCCTTCAGGTTCTCTGACCATATAGCTGACTTTCTACTACCTCCAAATGAGCAGGTGAGGGATAGTGTAATTGGACTAGATAATCTCTAAGGCCCTTCCTATCACTACTACTCCGTGAATATGCCAGACATGAAGAACACACCAACGGAAGACTCAATAAGCTTACAATTTGTTGATTGCCTGACTCAGGATGTGGGTGACACAATGGGAATGTGATTAGAAAATCTGACACATTTTAATGGAGAAAAAATATCACCCAAAAGCAAATTGTTAAATTCAAGACTCGTTTCCCCTGATTTACTTAGGTACTATCCATTAATGATCACTGAGTTCACATGTCAGCTCCTGGGGGAAGAAGTCTAATTCAAGTTCCTGGACTTAAGAATCTCAAGAATGTGGTTTCTGACCTTAGCTATCAATTAATTGCCTCCTTCTCAGTAGCTGCTTGACAGTAGCAATGCCTAGCACTCTTCCAAAATTAATTCAGGCCTGGTCACCAGAATCAGTAGTCAAATGCTTAATGCTGAACTTCCCTGGAAATGTGCTTGTTCCAAGAGTTCTGCTTAATATTTATTTTCTATTTTACAAGCAGCAATAATAGATCTCCCTTATTGAGAAGAATGTATTATCTATAAAGGTTTTCCAGGGCAGGCTACCTATGGCACCTGCAGTTGCAAATGTGTACCTGTTAGTTCTCTCTAGAACAATAACAATCTCCCTTTCTCAGATACCCTTGTGAGTTCCGTCTTGGATCCATGTACTCTATAAATATCTGTTTGCCTTATACTCTCCTGCTTCTCCTAAGTTTATTCCCTGCTAACAAGCAATCTAAGTAGTTCAGATTTTAAGTGACAATTCAGTGTTAATGCTGCAAATGATTCCAAGATTCCTTGGCCAATATGCTTAACTATGCCCATTCAACACAGAAGGCTTACTGATGAAAGGAAAGATTTCTTAGGGGGTGGGTAAGGTGAGTGAAGGATCAAATTCTATTTTCTGTTTGTTAGATTTTAAATGATGCTAAGCATATGTTCAAATATAATACATAAATTCTAAATGCACAAAAATGATATAATCCATAATTAGAAGAGAGAGCTAAATATTGAGGCACCAACCAGATAAATGTTAGATGCTCAAAATTTATTGAATGAGTAGATGAATATTGTAAGGGAAGTTTAAGCAAATCTGTTTGTTTTGCCTTCTCAGCTACACAATATTAAGGGGGGAAAACTGAAGATACCCCCCCCAAAATACAGAGCCATCCGTATACAGATTGTCAGCCTCTCTTCATTGACTTCTATTACTGACTATACAATAATTGACATTAAATCAAACTTCTAGAGGGAAATCTGTTGTCCTTAGGACACAAAGAAGAAAAATAATACTTTTAAAGTAGTTTTCAGAATTAGTGGGACTTGTGTGGTCAACCAACCCAAGTATGAGACGGTAGAAAGGGTGTTGGATTGAAATACAGGTGAGACCTGAGATCAATCCCTGCTTCTGAAATATACTGACTGAATGACCAAGGTCAAATAATCTCTGAGATTCAACTTCCTCATCTGTAAAATTAGAATAATATTAGTACCTTCTTCATTGAATTTTTGCAAAGATAACATGAAATAATGTGTAAAAGAAGTTTACAAGTTTCAGAGGATAAAGAACCACCCTATGTGTCAGAAAGATCTGGTCTCTAGAGATATATCCAGTAACAAAAATAGCATTTACATAGCACCTATTTTGGCCCGGCACTGTGCTAAACACTTTATGGATAACATCTCATTTGATCCTCACAACTACCCTGAAAAGCAGCTGCTAGCATTATCCTCGCTTTCCAGATGAGGAAACTGAGGTAAATAGTTGTTAAGTGAGTCCCCCAGGGTTACACAGCTAATAACCTTCTGAGACTGGATTTGAACTCAGAACTTCCCGACTGTAGGACCAGCATTCTGTTCACTGTGACACCTAGCTGCCTCTATTGGATTTGAGGCAAGTCACATGTCAGTTGTGAGAACATACCCCCAACCTGAAATTAATTTTTTAAAAAAGGAAATTCATTTGTTTGCTTGGCAGAGAAGAGCAAGATGGAAAGGTAGTGGCTTTCTCTCTCCCCTCAAGTTCTGGAAGATTTATATTATATAGGATTTTGACAAAAATTATCCACACACAAATCACTTGTACATCAGTTAAGCAACTTTATTGAGAGGGCAAGAGGATTGAGATAGATATGAGAAACTCTAACCCAAACAGAAGCTTGGGGTAGACTCTGGGAGTTCCTGGGTATGATAACCCAAAAGAAAAATGTTTTGGGTGGATCCAAGAGTTAAAGGGAATTGCAAATATCTTGTACCCATGTCTGGCATTCCTAGAGAGTTACTGAGGTCGAGACACATTCTGGGTGCAGTCAACACTTTGAAATCACATAAGGTCAGATTTAAACAGTATAATTTTTTTTTTCCAGAAACAGTGTAATAGATCATTTTTCACATACACTTAACCTCTTGATTTTCTTCAGAGGATTTCTTTATTCAGAATCCCCTGAATTAATGAAATCACGGATCTGGACAAAGTATTATTCTTACAAGCAGAATCAAGACCCACAACAGAAACAGAATTGAAGAAAATTAGAGTGAGTGGATGATGTGATTTGTGCACAATCAAAATTGCAAGTTTATCTTCAGATAGGTATATTGTAGATAGTAACAAACAAAAACACCTTTTATCAGTTAGAGCTGTCAAAAAGTCAAATTGCCTATCTCAGTAGCTAGTGAGTTTTATTTCACTAGAAGTCTTCCTGTAGGAGCTGAATAACAGACACTGGGGAGAGAAAGACACATGTTTAAGAGAGGGATTAAGATGACCTATAAAGCCTTTTGCATCTTTGAAAGTATATAACTGTGATCAGTAGAGGTCTAGAATATTGTGTCCAGCATTTGACTTTGAGTGAGTCTATCATACATAAAAATGTCACCACATTTCAGCTTCAATTTTAGTGAATTTTCTTATTTGTAAAGGAAATGTATTACACTAGAAAGAACATAGGGTTAGAATACAAATTGCTTGGGTTTTAGTTCCAGAACCACTACAAATTTTACATGTGAGTTAGGGGAAGTCACTTAACCTCTCTGGGCCTTAATTATCTTCTATAAAAATAAAATAAGAAAACCAACTGTGATAGCTTTATCTAGACCTTTAACCAATGTAAATTAATTTATGAAGTGGAGACCAAAGGAGCCCAAAAAACCATTAGTCAACAAATTTTTGACTTGTCAAATGGAGACAGAAAAATGCAAAAGGCAACACCAGATTAGGAAAAAAAATACTAATTTGTAAAATATTACTAAGAACAATGATGGGTGTTTTTGATTAGTATTGTCTTATTAATCCATGGAGTAGATCAATGGAAGAGCTTTAAACCAGTAGGAAGAAAGCTTAACAAGAGAGCCAAGTAATGCATGCTAGGACATTCAAGGATGAAAATGGAAATAGAACTACAAAGAGAAGAAAACTGTCCTTTTCTCCCCAAAGACTCGTATGACTGGCAAATCAACTCCATCTTCCCTCCAGGTGTGTAAGAGACAGGAAAACTTGACTACCTAACATTTCCTCCTCCTGACCCTTAAATGTGGGGTTCTCCAAAGCTCAGTTGCTAGGCAGCTAGGTGGTGTTGTGGATAATGAGCTAGGCCTGGAGTCAGGAAGGCCTGAGTTCAAATCTTAGACATTTCCTAGGTATGTGACCTTGAACAAGTTACTATAGTTCTGTCTGCCTGCCTCAGCTTGCTCAACTATATGATAAGGATAATAAAATCAACTACTTCCTAAGGTGGTTGTGAGAATCAAAACAGAAAATATTTTTAAAGTTTCAGGCACATAGTGAGAACTTAAAAAAATTTATTTCCTTTCTTTCTCTTCCCTTCCCGATCCCTGGTGTCTACTATAAAAAAGTTCATTATCCTCTGTCCAGCAGTCCAAGTCTTCCATAATCTGATAACACCCTTCCTTTTTCAGTGTTATCTCAATATCTCCCTCTCCACTTCATTCTAACCAATTTGAAGTACTCTTTGACCTTTGGACCTACCTGTCACTTTCTTGCCTTTGCTCATAATGTTGCCTATGCCAGGAGTATTCTCTTTCCTTTTCATGATGTCATTTAAATTTCAATTCAAATGCCTACTACAGTAATAGGTAGACATTTCTCTCTGTCTCTTCCTGATTTTCTTACTCCTTTCTTCTCTCTCTTACTCTGCTAATTCTTCTTCACATCTATACACCCTGTACTCCTGGCCTTCCAAAGAGCTTCATGGCAGCAGATACGAAATTGGAAATACATGGATTCTTATGAAACATTGGTAGAATTGGGCAAAGTGCCAAAAGGCAACATGCATGTTCATTTTTGTGATACTCCCTGTCAAATTAACAAGAATAACAGAACTTCAAGATCTTGGAGTAAATACAAAACCCAACACAAAGAAATTTCAGTAGCAACTTTTTCAAGCATGTTTTTTTTTATTCCCCTCCCCCCCTTTCCTTCTGCTGTGATTTTGATTAAAAGTCAAGTTAGCAAGCCAATAAGCTACATAGAGATGGTTCCGTCCTATGAAAGTTTGGAACACCAATGGCAGTAATGTACAGGAAGGTTGTGTGTGCCAAATAAATGAGACCATCATGAGCAAAATCTTGCTATGATAATACGAGGAATGTAAACCTCAGGCATGGTAAAAGAACTAGGATAATCTAAATGGGATTTCAAGGTTCAAATATATAAATCATTATAAACTAGGAGTTTCTCTAAAATTATTCTGTTTGGCTAGAAATCAAATACTCTGTTTTTCAGAAGTGAGTTCTCCACCACTGGAGACTTTCAAGTGGTGGCTGAATGGTCATTTTTCAAGGTGGTCGTAAAAATCAATACTTGCTCAGATACAAGTTAGACTAGAGGACCTCTGAGATGCATTTGAAATCTGAGTTTCTATTATTCTTCAATTTCATGACTTACTCAATGCTCTTTAGTCCCAATGAAAACATATTTTCAGCTCACAGAAATATAGGACATCACTACCATCATCACGATTGCACCTTGATTAAATGATAAAACCTTAGGTGGTTCTGATTGTGTATTGTTTAGGCTCCCAATTTATTTGGGGAAAAACTAGATAATCACTGATTCTTATCAAACATTTGCAATGAGAAATTTCTGCTTCTCTATATCATGATCATCAACCAGTTACCTCAAGGTCATATCTTCCTCTACTTTCTGAACTGTATGTTATGAACACATTCCTTATTATGTCCTGAGATGCCTCAGTATATGAATATGAAAAGCAGTATGTCTGTTTTCTATCATAGGGCTGCCAACTACCAGACCTAGAAGAGTAGTAAGTAAAGGAAGGAGAACAGGGAAAGGATGTTCTTGCAGATAAAGAGTAGGATACTCCAGAGTAATTTCAGTCTACAGTCCTATGTGATGATTTGTTTATGTGTGATGTAGATGAAGATGTGAAAGAGGCAAGGAGTGATGATGAAGGATATAAAATGGAATCTATTGGAATGAGGCTCAACAAAACTCATGTGCTGCAATTTAACACAATGATTGGAGTATTTGACCAATGAAGGTGATGTTAGTGAGGCCTAGAATTGGATGGAGGGCAGTGACATCAGTCCTAGGAGTTATGAGGAACATGACCCCAAATGGAATACCCAAGATAATGCTCTAGTAGAAAAAAGAAGGCATCACATATCAGAGGTGATAGAGGAAGAAGAGGAAGAACAACAGTGAATGCTGAGTTTCTTTAGTCAAATTCATTTGCCTGAGGAGGAAGACGGAAAAAAGGAGAATGATTTGAGAGGAGGGACAGTGATTAGACTCTAAGGAATAAATCTTTTCCTTGCAGGTCCCTTTATGTTTTACTTTTCCCTATTATGTATATATTTTGTACAGTGCCTCATGAGCAAACTATATTCATAACCAAACTATATAAAAGCACCATTTAGAAAAAAAAATGTACATGCTATTGAATTGAATAACTAAACTCTTTAATGTTCACTTTTTATTACAAAGGCAATAAATATTTATTAAGTGCTGACTAGATGTGGGGTTTAGGATTCTAAATTGGGAATAGCCTACCTTTTGCCATGTACATAGAATGAAGGTCTCTGGAATATTGGGAATTCTGGGGATTTTGTCCAACCAATAGCACTCTCTTCTCTTCCCCTTAAGGTTTTGGAGACCTGACTTCTGATTAAGCAGACTATCCAGAATTTCCTAGGTTCCCGTATCTTTATCTCCATAATATGGTAAAAAAAAAAGAAAGCTACAAAGTAAAGAAATTGAGTCAGGAAATCACATCTGTAGTCAGATACTAGTCTGAGAGAGGATGTGAGTTATATGAGGGAAGCAAACCAAAAATCAAATAGCAGCCAGCTGTGTTGCCGTCCAAGGTACCAGTGCTTTATGGGGGAAAAAAAACAACAACAAAACACCACTTTTTGAAGGACACTAAAACAAAAAAGCACAGCAGAGCTCTTTCATTCCTCCAGATACTCAAATTTTTTTTAATGTGATTCTGGAAACCTCTAAGAAAAGTTCAACACTGAAGAGAACTTGATTCAAACACTTTTTATTTATTTATTTATTTATTTATTTATTTGTTTGTTTGTTTATTCATTCATTCATGCATTTATTAATTTGTGTCTATTTATTTGTTTGTTTATTTGTTTATTTTTACTGCTTCCTCATTGTGTTACAAATTTAAAGCATACTATGGAGTCTTTGATGTGTGAAAAGTGACCTTTTAGTACATCGATTGTTTTTATTCCTGGATGTTTACAATATCTCTAACTGGTTATTTGGAATGAATACCTATATCAATAGCAAAATACGTCTAGCCACAACAAGGACACAGTTATCTCTCAGATAATCTGAAACCTGTCCAGAGCAGGAAGATAAAACTTCTACATCATATTTCTTCCTGTTGAAAGCTTTTAAAATGAGTCAATAACTCTGATTAACTTATTATTTGTCCAGGAAGGATCTAGGCTATGTGTACCACTAAGGAAACTCTACCTATTACTAATTATCATTCACACAAGCATTTCTCATTGCACATAAAGTTCTCCAGAGTTTACAACAGTGGTCAGGATGGTTTCAAGGACATCTCTGTAGAACATAACCTAGAAAGAAAACAAAACAAAACAAAACATGCATTTAGTATGTTGTGACCTGATCTATTATCCTTAGTGATGTGAATTATGAGTGTATTGATCCTAGTGAGCAGCATTTGTCAACAACTTAATCAAATATGTCCTCTCCACTTGTCAGTGCAGGTTTTCAGCTTTGTTTGTTTTTGTGGTGTCACAATGGTTTATGTGTGTTAGAGGGATATGGAACCTGATGCTCAACTAGTTCTATCACTAGGAAGATGGTAGCTTGGTAGGACAGTTGGATGTAAGGCCAGTATATTCTTAGTCTCTAGTGTAAAATTAATGTTCTAGAATTCCATAATTACTCACTAGTAAAGAGAACAGTATAAGATAAGGGAGATACAAGTCCTCTCAATCACTGAAAAAGTGTCTACATGTATATTTTATTGTAGACGTTGGAATTTGATTTCCCCTTATCACCAGGATCGTTCCATGCTAGACAGAAGCTTAAAGTCTTCTATGTTTCTCAGCAACCAGAATTGACCCAGTGTGTCCTATAAATCCCTAGGTACATTTTTTCCATTTGTTAGTTTTCAATAAAATTCTATCCATCAATTTTATTATTTTTAAATACAAAGATACGTAACTGATTCATAAGAAATTTCAGAAAACGAAATGCAAGAAAACATTTCCTCTCTAAGCTTTAATTCCTTATTGCCTCAATTTGGGTTTTGTCTGGCATGGGCAAAATTTAAAAAAAAAAATGATCCCTTGGTGCTGTTGGAGAAGAGAAATAGAATCTGTTTCTAGTGCCCAAGCACCTCCTTTTATCCCTATTAAATAGCACATTATTTATTCTCTATGCGGAAATCTCTGCCAAGTCATGTATACTTGTTAGTTGTAACTAATTCAAAATGAGTGAGGGAAGATGACAAATGTCCATTGCTGGAAAAATTCCTAGCCAGATTTAGGATTCCAGACCAAATACAGTAGAGCTATTGCATAACAATTATGAAATTATATCTTCTAACTAGAAAATCCAAAAATACACAGTGCTCAAGTTGGCATGTTTTCCTCTAAGAAAACAAGAAATTCTGCACATACATATAGCAACAGAGTGCATACTCTCTGAAGGTAGAAGTAGACACTACAGCATAGCTCCCTTGTATGTTTCATTAGCTACTTTCTTGCTCATCGCAACCCAATACACTATAATCTTTCCTCCTTCTGTATCTTTGCTTACTCTGTACCCCATATCCCAAATGTCTGCTTCCCCATTCTCTATCAAAATTCCATTCATTCTATAAGTTTCAATTCAAGTCCCATATCCACAAAGCCTACCCTAGTTACACTGGTCCATATTGATCTTTCCTTCTGATGATGTTCTATCATATTTACTTTCTGAACTATGGAATTTAGAAATTCTAATATTATAGGTTCATAGATTTAGAGATGGAAAATATTCCAGAAGTCACTGAGTTCAATCATTTTCATTTACAGAAAAGGAAACTGAGTTCCAGAGGAGTTATGTCACTTGTCCAGGTCCACAGAGATAATGAGTGTTTGAAATGGGATATAAAGGTAGTCCTTGCTAACTCTAAACCAATGCTCTAGTATACCATGCTGCCTCATTATTACTTGAGCATATATTTTGTCTGTAACCACTTCACACATATACTTTTTGTTCTAATGAAATGAGTAACTATGAATAGTGAGGAAGCATACATTGTACAATGTTCTGCTGTTTGAAACACAGTAGACACTCAATAAATAATGATGATGATGCTGATGATGATGATGATTAGATTATGCATGAAAATGGCAGAAAGTATATAACACATCATTGCAGACTTCAAAAATTTAGCATGTCATGGTGGTGAGAATTACACATCAGAAGCTCACTATTTTTCATAGACCAATCTCCACACTATATAAATCAAACTTCAAAATGATCTGAATAACTCACTGAGTATAACTGCACCGCAATGGGACTTTCATTACAGACCAAATGGTTACTCATAATCACCTGAGCATAGTATAATTACATAAAATTACAAAACCGATTAATTTAATAGATACTGCTATACCAAGTACTTGTAATCTCCAAACTACATGGAAGAAAAAATCTTTTAAATACATGGCGTCCCAAATATCTTGGTGCAGTTTAAGCTATGAAACCTATATTCACTGCCCTAGGTCAAAGCTTTGATTGCGCCATCCTAGTTATGCCTCCACTATTTGCTCTTCTCTGAACACATCTACACTTTCTTCCTTTCTGAGCTATTAAAGCTTAAAATTGTCCTAAGACTTTTGGGACATCCTGTATCGAGACCTATGGAAGGAGATTATAATCACATGGTAACTGGATGAGGTACATCCTATCTGCTTTTGGAATTGTGTTGAAGATACTTTCAGTCAGCTTACAAAGGATGAACTTGCATCCTAATAAATTTATTCACCTATAAAAGGCAATTGTTTTTACCACCTGTATAATAGTCAATACAACAATACATATAAAAGAATAATAGCAAGATAGTAATCAGTTTCAAGACTGTTTCTATTTGAACTCCATTGAATAAGATGAGAAGGATATAATAAAAAATAAAAAGAGCAACAAAATATTTATGTAGCATTTTATGGGTGTGACCTTGGGAGACTAGCTCCTACAGACACACACACACACACACACACACATACACACACACTGTATCACTTCATTCTTACATTAACTCTATGATATAAGTACAAAGCATTTATTAGAAATTTGTAACCAACAAGGAACTTGAGATTCAAAAAAGCCTGATTAATATATTGTCCAAAGCCCAAATGAGTAAGTAGCCATGTTTTGACTCAAACTTAGGTCATCTGATTTTGAGTTTAATTCACTTTCCACTACAATCTCTTGCCTCTCAATCACCTGATTGACACTGATGATTAAAGGGCAAAATCAGAGCTCTAGATTTAAGGGGAACCAGAGACAAAATGTTGTTGCTGGCAACAATATCTCATGTCTATCATTTAATAGGCACTTAATAAATGTTTATTAAATGGATTAATGAATGCTGCCTACCTTAAAGTGACTCACTCTACCTCATACACTCTATTATTTACTATTACTTTGCATGAGTGAAGTACTAACCCAACACATGAATTGTTAGATTATGTTCATTCCTTCTCCTTTTTCTTTCCTTTTTTAGGAAAGAGAAGGTGCCTAGGAAAGTCTGAATTTTCTTTAGGACTTTGAAAAGTATTAAGTGCTCCCTTTTTCAGATGTAAACCCTCCAACTAATAATATTCAAGGGAAACACTATTCTTCTATTTTAAAATAATGGAAATTCACCCTATTTTTTTAAAAATGCTCTTTTCCCTATGGGGTAAAAAATAACTTAAAAAAGAAAAATGTATCAGGCTAATAGAAGATAATTTACTTTTCCTTTAAGAGTTTCTAATTAAAACAATATTAAATACTCCATTACAATCTTTTGTCAGGCAACAGGATTGGTCACAACAACTGCTACTGAGGGGCCTGTCATAGTATACAATGTTATCCCAGAGTAGCTAATTATAGCAATATTTAAAGGTTTTCAGTGCACTAACATGTTCTTTTCCTCAATTACATAAAATACTCAAATGTTAGCAATGAACCACGGAGACGATAGAAAGGGCAAACAGGGTTATTTGGCAAAAATCTTATGGTGCTGCTAAGTCATGGGCTTTTTTTAATACATAGGTCAAATCCATTATATGGATCATCCTAATTTTTCATGGCAGGCAAATTTGTAGTAGCTACAGTGATACATTTCATTCCCATGCTACTAACACTAGACATATACCAAAGCCAGTTTCAGCATCCCTATGGCTAGGATCAAATTACCAATCATAAAATTATTGAACATTAAAGCTAAAATAAACTTCAAAAGTCAGCTAGCTTAGAGCATACTTGAACTAGAACCCTATATGCCATACCTCAGACATGTTTAACAAGATTCTGTTTCAAGACCTTTAATAGTGATAGGTATTGGTGACTATCTCCTGAGAAAATCCATTGCAAATTTAGGTAGCTATTACTGCTAAGAAGTTGTCTACCCCATAAATCAAGTCTAAATTTGCCTATTTGCAATTTCCTCCAAAATAAAAATATCAACTCATGATGTTCATTCATCATACTTATGTCTTTCATGCTTGAGTTACTGTTACATATTTTAGGTTTTTTAAGAGCAAGATAGTTCCTGCCCTCATAAAGATGATAGTTAATTGGTAGAGATGACATAGACATATTTTATAATACAAAAATATAATGTAGCTATCCAATAAGAAAAAAATCCAACTCCTCATGTTGATTTAGAAATGGGAAAGGTTAGAGGTCACTTCTGGCAAGTTGGATCAGGTAAGATTTAACAGACAAGGTAGAATTTGAATTATTTTGAGAAATAAGAATAAATTGGTCAGGCAGATATGTATGAAGGAGCATTTCAAGTAGATAGAACAGTAACTACAAAGCCTCAGTGGTCAGAAAGTATAGGAAGTGTTCAAAGAACAGCAAGAAACAGAAACATAAATAGAACAGGGCAAGTGGAGCTTTGTCCCAGGGTGATGAATGTAGACTGCCAAATTTAGAGGCTCAAAACACTAATTGTAGCTCTTCAGCAGCATAAATGTAACTGAGATTAGCATTACTTGGCAAGGATAATTAATTTAAATAGGAAGTTGCCAAATGACAAAATGGAATGCACTTCCTTGCCTTGCTTTGATCTCCCCACCCTTTGTGACTTGACCTCCCCAGCAAACCTAGTGTCCCAAAATACTTCCCTAATCCACCTCAGTATATCAGCTTTCTCCCTTTCTCACACCAAGTTTCAGTTTGTGAAATTTGCTTTGAGTGAAAATACCCATATTTATTATAGTTATGGCAAATAGCACATATGGAATGGAAATGAGTGAATGAATGAAAGAATGAATTAAAATGCAATCATTAAGTGCTCACTAAATATACCACATTTTGTTAAGCACTATGAAAATAAATTGAAAAGTAGAATGTCCTCAATGGAACTGGGTTCAAATCCTGGCCCTGCTTGTTACCATTTGTGTGACTCTGGGAAAATTACTTCTTCATGTGTAAAATGAGGAGATTGAACTAGATGACATCTGAGACAACTTATAATTCTAAATCTATGATCTTTGTAGTTTGGATTTTATTTATACATAATGGAGAACCACTGAAGTTAGAAGAGTGTTACATGATTAGAAATACAATTTATGAAAATATAACCTGGCAATACTTTTTGATCAGGATTGGTGTCAGGGTAGTTAAAGATTAGTTAGGAGGCTATTTCCACAGTCAAAAGTGAGATGTAAGGAGAGTCTGAGCTGGGGTTATGATTGTGAGAAGGAAGTTAAAGAGGTACATTTGACAGACAATGTAGAAGAAGAAACAACAAACCTTAAAAACTGGTTACATGTGAGGAGCTAAAGGTAATACTCAGTTTGGGGATGCCACTGAAAAGAAGTTTGAAATATGTTGAGCTTAAGGTGCCAGTGGGATATCCTGGCATAGATGTCTAGCAAGAGGCTGAAAATATCAGACCAGAAGATTAAGGAAATATTGAGAGATGGAAATGTATTCATTGAGAGATGGAGAGGTATTAAGGAGGAGGAGAATGATTTGAGAGGAATATGAATTGATAGAAAAATACATTTATAGGCAGATCATTTCCCCTCCCTCTACCTCATATGTATCAATGGCTCATTGCCTACCAAAAAAATTTCAAATGCATAGATCAGTTTGGGGTAAAGTTGAGTTTGAGGTAAAGTACATAAGCTTTCAGGTGAGAGATGAAAATGCTGGTCTGGAGTTTGGGAAGGAAAATTAGGCTGCAGGTATCTATAGTGGAGTCATCAACAGAGAGGCAATGGAGAAAGTCATGAAGAAAATTAATTAGATGTAATGTAATATTGTTATTCTGTAAGAAATTAGGATAAAGATGGTTGCAGAGTCTTGGAAAGACATGTATGAACTGATGTAGATGGAAGTGAGCAGAATCAGAAGAACAATTTAAACTATAATATCAACAAAACAAAATGTATAATTTTGAATGGTTCAACTATTCAGAATTCAAGAGGAATGCTAAAGAAGAATGTTGCCTACTTTATGACAGAAAATGATGGACTAATATGCAAGATAATAATGATTTTGGGGTATAACCTTTTCCCTTTCTCCTTCCCTTTCCTTTTCCCTTCCCTTCCATTCCCTTCCCTTTCCTTTCTTTCTTGTTTCTTTCCATTGGATAGACACAGATTGAAGAAAATAGATGATGGATAATTTTAAAAATTATATTAAAAAAAGAAACTTTCATACATCATGTTAGTACCTCTAGGCCTTTCAACCACCAAGGTCTTGGACTATCAAATGTATATGTATATATGTGTGTGTGTGTGTGTGTGTGTGTGTGTGTGTGTGTGTGTGTGTGTGTGACTTCAATGAAATGACTAATTTGGGCATCTGGTTGAGTTTTTCCAATAAAGACAGTTGGAATATTTGAGATGGAGAGTAGTGAGGGAGGCTGAAAGGTCATTATTGTTTGCTGGCATTCAGGCAAAACAAAAAACACAAACACAGCTCAGCATTCCACTGGCCTCCTTTCCCCTTTCCTTCTTTACCTGCTGTTTTACTTCACAGTGAATTAGCAAGTGGAATGTTCTCCGAAAACATCTGAAAGGTGCCCTGCAGACAGCATACAATCAGATGCTTAGAGTAAAGAGAAGAGCTGTACCTAAGGTTAGGCAAAGTTGGAGACTGTTTAGGATGCAATACATAAAGAGGGATAATAAAGACCATCTTTAATGTAAATGAACATTTTTTTTCCTGCCAGAAAATTCCATTTTCCATGTCATGTAGCTATTTATTTTTTTTATCTCAAGTTGAATATGTTGCAATAAAGGCTTAAATTTCTGGTGGTCAACATCACTCAAGGAAGACAATATTTCAACCTTGCCTGGAGTAGACAAATGCCTTTTCTTAACTCTGGTGTAGGCAGTATTTATTTTACAGTTGAATGAAAGGTGAAAAATTGTCTAACTATGATATTTATTGTGGAAAATTTAACTATAACCTTTCCTTTCTCCAAAGTCAGCCTCTGATGTCTTAGTGATGTCTGCAAGTAATCCTGGATCATGTGGCTGATAATTAATGGGGAGCCCTCTGGATAGGGGCTCATAAACAACAAACTAGAAACTCCAGTGACCATCATCATTAACCTTAGGACCTGAGAGGAGAAAAATCTGCTGTCCAATGGCAAACCAACATTGCATTATAAGTATGGTTCAGAAAAGTAGCCCCAGAGGGAATCCTACACTAACAATTAGTTATCTAAAAGTGGAATTATCTTGTCTCAAAAAGCAGGGAGGTTCCCCCCTAACCTCCACTAATGCTGTTATAGGGGAATATAAGCTCTGGAATGTCCTAAGAGGCTGTAAAAGCTTGGAGGACAAACACAATGTCTATTTCACAACTTAATCATTTATTTAAATAATATAATAACAGAATTAAAAAGTTAGAAGGGACCTCAAAAGTCATCTGACCCATTTCTAAATCAGGATCCTTGCTACAACTTGATTAGCAAATAATAATGCATCTTTTTTTCTTGAAGACCTCCACTGAAGCAGGTCACTCTCTATGAAACAGGTTAGTTTCATTTTTATAATTAATTGTTAGCATAGAATTTCCTCAGGGGCTACTTTTGTGACCCATATTTACAATGGAATGCTGGTTTGCTGCTGGACAGCTGACAGTTTCTTTCAGGACTATAGGGTAAACCCCAATGGTCTCTGGGATTTCTAGTACTGTTGCTTATGAGCCCCTATCTAGCCATACTTCATTAGCTTTTAGAAGAAAAAAGTATTTACAAGTGTTATATAGTAAGAACAGTTCATTTTGTCTGTCTGTCTACCTACTTATCTATCTATCTATCTATCAGTGGATCTCCCTCTATATACACACATAAATATGTGTGTGTGTGTGTGTGTGTGTGTGTGTGTGTAATATGCATACACATATATGTCTATACATAAAATGCATATATTTCCTAAACTAGGAATGTACTCTTCTGTTATCCACACAAGGTTCCTGGGAGGACTTGTCCTAAACTTAGGTAGCACTTTATGCCAAAGGGGAAAGTCAGAGCTCCTGATTACTGAAAGATCTCTTTTTTCCTTTGTGGAATCCCCATGAAATCCCCCTTAGGTGTAACTCCTAGGTGGGATCAGGGGTCAGTACTGTTGTGGAGTCCTAAGTTGCCTATCTGTAAGGTACTTGGTTTGTCTTCTATATTTCTAGTGTTTCTGAGCGTTTTTCAGCTCTGTTGAATGCATTGTCTCATACTGGTCCAGTCATAATTAAATTACCAAAAAATATTGTAATGTATTAGAACAAATAATAACAAATTTCATTTGGAATATCAAAGGAACTAATGAAAAAGTGTAAAGGAAGGAGGCTTAGCAGTATTAGATCTTAAACTATATTATAAGGCAGTAATTATCAAAACCATCTGGCACTGGCTAAGAAACAGAAAGGAGATCAGTGGAATAGAATAGGTATACAATTTACAACTGCAAATAAACATAGTAACCTTGTATTTGACAAGTGTAAAGACTTAGATTTTGGGATAAGAATTAATTTTTTGGTGAAAATTGTTGAGGAAACTGGAAAGCAGTATGGCAGAAACTGGGCAGTCTTTTTAATAACATGTCAAATAGGATGGAGGAAGGTGTGACTTACTGTCAAGGGGTGGAAATTTAACACTCCCAGTGGGACCATTACCTTCACAGCTTGTTGCCCTTTGGCAAAAGAGTTAGCCTCCTCAAGGTGCTCCTGATCCAGGAATTTCCCAGAGCTTTACTCTTTCTGGTGGACTGCTGAATTGTACACAGACCCATTGGAAATGACTGTTCCTTTCAGGTAATTATACTACTTTTTTCTGCACCCAAAGAATTTCATAACTCATAAAGGGATCACATAGTTGAAACAAAGAGTGGGGAACCTGTGGCCTTGAGGCCACATGTGGCCTTCTAGGTCCTTGGGTTGGGCCTTTTGACTGAGTCCACATTTAACAGAACAAATACTTTTATTAAGGGGACTTGTTCTGTGAAGTTTGGATTCAATCAAAGGGGCAGCAGCACTTGAGCACCTAGAAAGGCTACAGTGGCCTCAGGCCACAGGTTCCCCACCCCTGCATCTTGTTCACACCTTTAAAGCTTATTCTGTTGATTAGATCAATGATGTTAAACTCAAATAGAAATGGGGATCCCTAATCCATACATAAGGATCCCTGTAATAGTAGGCATGTTCATTGTACTTTTATTTGTTTCATTAAATGATTATAATATACAAATATAATTCCAATTACATTTCAATCTAGTTCAAAATCTACTCAGGAGTATTGCCTGGGTTAGATCTAATGTCCTGGTGTTTTAAATCTCTAGATTAAATTGATCCATTAACTGGGATAAGAGGGTGGAATATCACCCTTATATTAGGAAGTTTTATTTTAGTTTGTTTTAGTTTTTTTTCCTTTATATTTAGACTAAATGTTCCATTTCAGTTTCTACTCATTGCTTCTCTTCTGCCCTCTGTTGCAAGGATCCAGGAAACTATGGTCCTTTGTCCAAATCTGGCCCCATATGTTTTTGTTATATCCAGCAAGCTACAACTGATATTTTTGTTTTTAAATAAAGTTTTATTGTATTTAAAATGTAAAAAAAAAATTATCCTGACCAGCAGTATAAATAAAACCACGCAGGGGATCTGGCCCTCTGGCTGTAACTCCTGCTGTAGAGCCCAAAGGAGCAAATCTAATCCCTCTTTAAGCACTTGAATTCAGTTATCACCCTATTCCTAAATCTTGTTTTTTCCAGCTTCAGCTAAAGAACTCTAGTTCCTTTATATAAAGGTAAGGATCTTCACCATCCTGCTTGCCCTCCTGTGACCACTCTCCAGGTTATTAATGTCTTTGAAATGTGACACTCAGAAATGACCATGATATGCCAGATCAGGGCTGAATATACTGGGCCTCTCACTTCCTTGTTCCTGGATACTATGCCCATGCCTCTTCTTAAGGCAACCTGAGATTACATCAGTTCTCCAAGGGAATATCTTTGACCCATGGAGATTCCAGTCTACTAAACCCACCATGTCTTTGTTGAGATAAACTAGCATCTAGCCATACCTTGATCATCTTGCACTGCTGAAAGTGATGGTTTGAAATCTGAGTCTAAGACTTTCTATTTATTCCTCTGAATTTTTGCCTTATTTAATTAGGATCAACAATTTAGCCTAGCAACATGGTTTTCTGTCATGATTCTGACACCCACTGTATTGGTATTACTCCACTCATCGGAGTTTTTATTCATTCATTCATTCATTCATTCATTCATTCATTCATTTATTTATTTATTTATTTTTTGCTGACGCAATGGTGTGGATTCTTAACACATCACAGGATTTTAGAATAGAAATTAGCCTTGAGTACAAAAGAGCAACTGCAAGCATAATGCATCATTCTGTCAGCCTCAAAAAACATATTCTGATGTGCTAACAAATTTTGATGAGGACAAAAGCCATTTGTTAAATAGGTAAACTACTTAGCAGAAAATAGAATTGTCAACAGAAATTATCTCAATTTGATGATGACCGCTGGACACAAAAAATAACCCAGACATATATTTCAATGCCATCTGTTTTAGCTTCATAGACTTTCTATAGCATGTCTGTGTAACTTATTTTGCATAACTCTTAGTATACCACTTAATAAATATTCATGATGATAATATTGCTGCCAATGATAAGTGATCAGGCAGGCTGAAAAGAGTGTCCTAAAGTGGATGAATATGCTGATGATGTAAGCATAAAATATTGCAAATAGCTTAGACATTATATTACTAGTTCTAGTTCAAGAATCTCACAAGCCATCAAATATTAAGGGTGGGGGTTCTTATGCCCAGGGAATCTGATATCATGTACACATACACATATACATAAATACACACACATACATATTTTTTCTTCAACGTATACATTGTTTTGGAGCAGCTACATGACATAGTGGATAGAATGCTGGGGCTTGGAGTCAGAAAGACACATCTTTCTGAGTTCAAATCCAGCCTCAGTACTTACTAGCTGTGTGACCCTGGGTGAGTCACTTAACCCTGTTTGCCTCAGCTCCTCATCTGTAAAATGAGCTGGAGAAGGAAATGGCAAACCATTCCAGTATCTTTGCCAAGAAAACCCCAAATGAATCACAAAGAGTCAGACACAACTGAAATAACTAAACAAATACATTGTTTTCAAGTAATCCATACAAAATAAAAGGAGCTAACAAATACAACATTTACTAATTCTACTGCAGTTTACTATTAGAAGCCTGATGAATGTGAAATTCATATTTAATGAATTTAATTCTTAAAGTAATTTGATCTCACTGTGAAATAGAAAAAAAAGACCTATTTATCCTTCATCCTATTTTCATCTTTCTTTTTTTCCATCTGTCTGCTCTCTGTTTCTCAATCTCTCTGTCTCTAACCCTCTCTCTGTTTCTCTCTGTCTCTCTCCCACTCATCCATCCATTCTTATCCCCATGTACCCACTAATGTAAGCTTCATATATGTCTCCTCCTACTTCTCTTTGATGTTTTATTTATTTTTATTTGTTTGTTTTGCTTTTTGGTGAGGCAATTGGGGTTAACTGACTTGCCAGGGTCACACAGCTAGTAAGTGTCAAGTGTCTGAGGTCAGATTTGAACTCAGGCCCTCCTGACTCCAAGGCCTGAGCTCTATCCACTGTACCATCTAGCTGCCCCTCTTTGATGTTTTATGAAGGACACTTTTTTTACACCCTCCCTACTGTGATTCTTTCTTTTCCTAAGGCAACAAGTTGGACACTGGGAAGCTCTTTCCAGTGTTATTCCTCCCCAGTAGCTACTTAGCTCTTTAGGAATGAACTTAGTTCTTCTTGGAGCCTATCCTCACCACAGCCTCAAGTGTCCCCTACTTCAACCCTGCAGATAACAAGACACCACTTGAGCTAAGAACACTAGAGACTGCCTCTGGGTGTACTGAATTCTAGTTGTTTTCACTAGGGCTCATTTCTTCCCTCAGACTCCTTCCCAATTGTGAAAAAACACCACTCTTTAGGGCATCTTTAGGCTATTGTGGGATGAGGGCACCTACAAAGTCTGCACTCAACCCAGTCTTGAAATGTATTTGCTTTGCCTGACATACGATTTACTTCTGCTCATTAACCATGACTAACTCCCCCAACCTACAACTAATTGATTAATTAATTAGACAAATATGTGTAGAACCCTTAGGGAATAAGTGATAGAGGGTCTCTCCGCCTCCAATTCTAAGCAAGCATAGATATCATTGGACTACTTCCTTCTGCCATAACTGACTGCTAACCTGGATTTAGTAAAGAGGCAATCAATCCATGCCCCTCAGGATTTTCAAGATGTAAGAACAGCTCTCTTAGCTATTGAGAGTTGGTGAGGTGATGTTCTTCCCCCTACTTCCTCCATAGATGACCCCCTAGAAAAGTCTGTGTCTGTTACTTGGCTTCTGTATTTAGGTGCAGGACCTTGTGGGATTTCAAATGACAGTCTTCCCTACTTTTCTGCAGCCAGAGTACTAAGGTATAAGCTAATTGGGAGGTTGCAGGGGCAATAGTATCAGTTGTAAGAGGTAGATGCAGATTGGCCAAGAAAGATAGGATTGCTTACAGACAGAAAAGAGAAAAAAAAAGGGTCCTCCCACCCCTCCTCCCCAAAAAAGAAAAAGACAAAAAGAAAAGAGCCCACTTGGTATTGTTCAAACAGGACTCAGCAGAAATCAAATGTAAAATATCTAATCATCAATCCTATTACAAATGGACCAACAAGGCCTGTATATTGGCTTTTCAACTGTTTGAAACCATCCTATAATTCTTTATTGCTGGGTTCTCTTTGTGGGTGGGAATAGATTTTCTTGCTCCATACCTGATTCATGTTTGTACTCTGGGTGTACTTTTTACTTCCTCCTCCTAATCTCTGCCCTCAACCATTTGGCTTGAAACACTTACTAGCTGCAGTGTGATACAATTTCCATTTTTCTCATTTTTTTAAACTGTAAAATGGGGAATAATAAAACCTACCTCCCAACGGTATTGAGAGTATTAAATAAGATATTTATAAAGCACTTTGCACAATGCCCAGAACATAGTAGGTGCTATATAAATGCTAATTCTCTGCCCTGCCTTCCTCCTATCCTCCCCGCCTTGTCCTAGAGGATATCTTAGATTTCAGCAAAAACCAGAATCATTGGGGAAAGAAATCAAACAGTGGTGACCCTAGTTGTTTAATTAAGGAGAAGGACAACTTCAGACCAATGAACCCCAGATAAATCAAGAGACAGCCTGGTGAAGATTGCTAGCCCCTGTGGCCTCTTATGGTGCCTGACTAGCTTCAGTATTAAATGTGGGAGTCTTTTCCACTTTGAGGAATTCCAATCAACCCTGAGTGCTAGAAATATATAATGCTTTCCTCCCTGTTCTGTGCTCCATTCTAAACAAGGAAATGAATAATTCACAAAGAGACAGACTCCTGAAAATATTTCTTAAACAAATAATCTCAATACCACACAATTTCTTGGACATACTTGCATGGAGAAAATATTAAGTACTCTGAGACCATGAAGTCTAATTAGGAACACTTTATATAAATCAGCATAATTTCTCAATACTTTGCTCTGATGCTTGTTAAGATTAGCAGGGCAACTATATTCAATTATCAGCATTAAGATCTATAACTAAAGAGCACTGAGTTATCATCTTAAAATGGAATAGTATTTTTATTTGAATATGGCCTAGAGATTTTATTACTGTGTATATAATTCAATTTGGTTGCGGGGTGGGGGCAGTGTATAGTCATTAATTTGGATAAAAATAGTTTCCGGTGGGTAAAAAGCTCTTTGAGACCCCTGCTGGCTATAAAGGAGAATCGCATCTAGACATACCTTAAAAACACAACATAAAAATTCATGTTTAATTAATCATAGAATTTTAGATCCGAAAGATCTTAGAGAGCACCTATTCCAATTCTTTAATTTTAAAAGAAGGAACACTGATATATAGCAGCATCACATAGCTAGTTCTTGGCAAATCCAGAACTGAAACTTGTCTCCGTTCAATTCAATAAAAATCTATGTATTACATAACGATTCTAGTAATAATTCCACAATACACATTTATAAAAAAGGCAAATTAGAGATATCTTTTGCTTTACAAAAAAAAAGTCCACATACACACACATGTGCATTTATTTGTATGTAGATGCATACGTATACATATGCCTTATTGGATAGAATTCTCAGCTTTCAGTCAGGAAGGCCTGAGTTTTGACACTTACTATGACACTGGGCAAGTCATTTATAACCTCTATGCACCATAGGCACCTTGCTCCGTGTTGGTGAAGGGTATTTCTACACTAGGAGTTCCCTATGCTGAGACTATCATAGACATTTCCATTAAAAAAATTAAACTGTAAAATAGCCTATCTCATAAATCAAGGTAATATTTGTATTTGCAATGCTTATTGAGGGCATTTTAATATTGTTTTTATTTACATTCAAAGTATTTTAAGTTAAGCAAAAAATAAAGCAAAACAAAAATATTCATGTAAGAGGAAGAAAGTAGAACACCAATAAGTTAAATTACTGTGGACAAGTGTCCTCACCTTCCTGGTATTTGATTTCTTAATCTGTAAATAAAGGGCTTGGACTAGATGAAGTCTTTAAATTATTTATTTTGAGGAAATATATATATAAATATAAATATAAATATATATATATATAGACAGATAGATAGATAGATAGATAGACAGACAGACAGACAGATAGAGATAGATAGATAGATAGATAGATAGATAGATAGATAGATAGATAGATAGATATTTGCTTATTGGTGATGTGACTTAGCTATATACACTGAATATTTTGTTGTACAAGCCATACATCGTTGTATGAACTGTTATGATTTGTCAGACAAGAAAGATTTTCATCCTGGCCAGTTTATTATTCACAGTAAAGAAAACTGAAATGATTCATTAGCCTAGACTCACTCCTTCCCATCTTTTAAATGACTCCAAATTGGTCAGCTGTTATAGTCATGCTTGATGGGTGTCTCATGCCCAGGGGACTAGACAAAACTATAAGTTGAACACTGCCAGGGAGAAGGAAATGGAATGGGGTGGGGATGGGGAACACCTTAAAGGGACTCAGTCCAAAAGACCATCTAAAATTAATTTTATTAATATCTTTGCTTTTTTATATTAAACTTCACTACTGAATATGTTTCTCTTCTCTATTCTCCAGAATGTTCTCTAAAGGGAAGGATTAGCAGATTTGGGGTTTGGAGAGCTATAGGTTTTTATTGTCATAGGTAGAACTGGTGGAAATATAGAGAAGTAGGGGAGAATTGCCTCCGGTAGCTAAATCTTTCCTTTCCTAAAGGTCTGAATCTGAAGGCCACCATAGAGTAAGACTAGAAAAAGAAAAGGTAGTAAAGAAAGGAAGAAGATTCTGGAAAGATCATGCAAATATATTAACAAGTTTTCTCAGTGGGAAATGCTTTGGACTGGGAGTCAAGAAGTATGAGATCTGGTATTCATTTGATGAAAGTGACTAACCATCCTAAACCCTTAGGTTCCTCATCTCGTAATTGAGGGAGAGGTGGAAATTAGACTATAATCATCATATCTAAGGCCTATTCTAGATCTAATATTCTATCTCTGGTTCTTTTTAGGTTTAAGTTAATTTTGAAAATATGATTTTTGCTTGTTCTTTTTATAATTTTTGTGTATAAAATATAACTTCTCCTTAAAATTGCTTAAGTAGAAAATACAATATGCTTTATCTAGCCTATTTCTTCCTTCATTATTCAGGTGGCAACTTCATGCATTGCTCATGCATTCATCCTCAGAGAATTAGTCAAAATACCTCTATCAGCCAAACTCTCAGATTTTAACTCTATTCATTTTCACCTTATTAATTCTTAGCCTTGTATGTAAGTATTCTTCCATGGAAGAGGCCTTTATTAAACTTCTTCTGTGTGAAAGATATGGTGCTAGACGTGAGGAAGATGAAGAAGATGAGGAGGAAGATGAAGAGGAGGAGAGGTGAGTGAAAAAGGTGAAGACAAAAAAATAGGCAAAAAGTTTACATCTTTGATAGGCTGTCTTTTGAAAGACAAATAAAAAGTCTCTTTCTTTGAGCTTAAGTCAGGAAGACCTGAGTTCAAATTTGGCCTCAGACACTTCCTGGCTCTGAGTACTAGTATGTAGAGAGAGGATAGATGGGATATCAGGAAAATCCTCCCTCCAGAGGTGACATCTGAGCTCTGCTGTGAAGGAAATGAGGGATTCCATGAGGCTGGTGGAGCTGAGGGAGGAGGACTTTCTAGACAGGAGGACCACTCATTCAACAGCACAGAGAATGGATGTAAAATAAGGTCTACAGGAAAGATTTAGCAGATTGGTTTGACTGGAATAGTGAACTGCGAAGGTGAGTAATATGAAATGAGATTGGAAAGGTAGTTTTAGCCATGTTGTGAAGGGCTGCAAACATCATTAAGATATGCTTTCTTTGAGAAAAAAGTGTGCATTCTTCCTCCTTTATCCCTCCACACTTCAATTCATCAAACATTTATTAAGGTTCTACAATGTGCAGGGCACTGTATTAGGGACTGGAGGAGATACAAAGATTAAATAAGACATGCTACCTTAACTATGGAGCTTATAGTCAAATAGAAAAATATGTTCAAAATGTTAAAAAAAAAAAGGCCACATGTTCAAAAGCCACTTTCCTGACCTTCCCTCTATCTGTTTGGTGTTTACAAATAATTTTCTTCCAATTACCTCTGCGTTAATAATAATGCATTTATATACCACTTAAGAATGTATACAGTTCTTTCCTCAAAACAACTCTTTGGGAAAGGCAATGGAATTATTATTATCCTCAGATACTGAGAGATTAGGTAAGTAGTATGGGCTGATACCTAAATGGTGTTGATGGACTGTTTACTTAATCATTCCTCTCCTATCATACCTGAAATTCTTCTCCTCCTTGTAATTGACAATGTTGAAATACTACTCACTGGTTGGAGCCCAGCACCAATGGTGTGTACTTGACAAAGCATTCTCTGATACCTCCCTACCTGGCAAACCCACTCCCAGTCAGAACTAATCATTACCTCTCTGGGTCTTTCATAGCCCTCTGTACCTCTCCTATTCACTATTATTTTATTTGTATTAGGGACTTTCATACACAAGTTAGTCCCTTCACTAGTTCTTATTATTACCAATGGTTTGGGGGAAGGGTGATAATCTCCAAAGTTCTGTCCTGGGTCTGCTTCTTTTTGTCTCCATTCTCTCCCTTGACAGCCCCATTCTTTTCTATGCCTTCACCTGCCTCCTCTACAAAGATGATTCCAAAGACAATATTTTTAGCTTTGATCTTCTAAAGTCCTGATTCAAAATCTCCAACTCCAAACTATGCTATTGCATCAGAATCTTAGACTCAATGAATCTCTGACTTGAATCTATTATCTTTTGTCCTAAACCTTCTCTTCTTTCTGAATTTATTATTACCTACAGTGGCATCACTATTTAGCCAGCTTTTGGGTTGAAAATTTGGTATTATCTGTGACTCTTTTCTCTACCTCAACTCTCATATCTATGATTCTATCTAGTTATTCAAACACTGGAAGTTCATTTTCAACTCTCCTCCTCTCTATCTGTACCACCAGGCTGCAAAACAACTGAATACTAACACATAGCAACCAGCTTCGACTGTTACCTTGACAGCTTTTCCCTTGTCTATTCTCTTACTCTCCAGTGTACCTTTTATACTATTCCCAGCTCATACTTTACCCCAAATTTATCTATCTATAATCCCTATTATATGTAAGCCCCTTGAGGGCAAGGACTTTCTTTTTTTTTCTTTGTATCCCTAGCAAACACAGTTAATGACTGACGCTTAGCAAGGGATTCATAAATGCTTACTGATTTAATGACTGATTGTCAAATAAATGCTGAACTCTTTAGCCTGACATTCAAAGTCTTCTTACAATCCTCTTTCGGCCTTATCCAACAAACTTTCCATTATTATCTAAGGTAGCTAAGTGGTGTAATGGATACAGCTAGATCTTGAATTCAGGAAAACCTGAGTTCAAATCCTACCCCAGACACTTACTAGCTGGGAAACACTAGGGAAGTAAGTCACTTAATCTCATTCAATAATAGTAAGAGTTCTCATTTATAAACCTTTATGGTTTAAAAAAAATTTACAAATATTATGTCATTTTATCCTCAGAACAACCTTGTGTGGAAGGTGCTATTTTTATCCCCATTTTATAGATGAAGAAATTGAGACAGGGAGAGGCGAATTGACTTGCTCAGTTTCAAACAGCTAGATTGGATTTGGACTTAGGTCTTCTTGATTACAGGTCCAGTGCTTCTCCACTGTGCCAGAGTAATAATAGCCTCTATCTCACAAGGTTATTTCAAGGATAAAAATGAAATAATAGAATTAAATCACTTTGTAAGGCTTAAAACATTATATAAATGCTAGTTATTGATATAGTCTATACATATCACATACTTCACTACTTCTACTTTTGTTCATTTGTTTTTTATTATTATATCTGGAATACCCTCTTCCATTCTACACCTCTAGAATTTTTGCCCATCCTTTGAAGCCTATGTTAAATACAACCACTTCCAGTAAACATTTTTTTCACCTTCTTTTCAGCACTCATCAATTTTCCCATTATTATGCTTAGACCTCTCTTATGCACTTTTTTTAAAAGTAGGTATCTGTGAATGTATCTTACCTTCTGACAAGACTATAAGTTCTATGAGGAGAAAGAACATTTTTTTCTTCTATCATGTTGCACAATCTTAATAATTTTTTTGTTGCAATGAATTGAATTTACTCAAAATCTGTAAGGTGTATGATGGCATTAACCATGTTTTCTTTACTTTATATCTCCCAACACCCGGCAAAGTGTCTTGCACATTGTAAGTATCTAATATATGTTTAATGAATTGAATGTCAATTCATCTTGGTCATTTAATAATTTAGTAATCATTTTATTTAATAATTTAATAATTCTTTAATCCAGAAACAATTTAATGAAAATTGAAATGAGTGGCTGCATTAGAATTGAAAAATCCAAGTTCAAAGAAGGGAGACTGGCTTCCTGACTGTTCCACCAGCAAGATACTCCATGTCCAGCTATTCCCTCTAGATGCCTCCATGTCTGGAATGCTCTCTTCTTTCCCCCAACTACTGACCTCCTTGACTTCCTTTAAGTCCCACCTAAAATCTCACCTTCTATAAGAAGCCTTCCCCAACCCCTCTTAATTCCAATGCTTTTGATTTTTTAAATTATTTCCTATTTAGCCCGCATATAGCTAGCTTTGTGTATGTCTTTGTCTCCCCCATTTGATTGTAAGCAACTTGAGGGCAAGGACTGTCTTTTTTCTCTTTTCATATTCCTAATACTTAGCACAGTGCCTGCTACATAGCAAGTGGTATTCTTCCTGACAGCCTCCTAGGCCTGAGGTGACATGGGCATTTGTTTTAGGGAAAGTGATGGCTGGGCCTTTCCTGAATGGGAAGGTGAGAAGAGAGTCCATAAGCTAAGTCTAAAATCCATAAGTTTGGGTTTTCACAAAGCAACAATAATAACAAAAATAAAATATTTTACTAATTGATTAGTATAGTTTTTAGTGAGAAACATATTCAACTAATTAAATTGTTTAGAAGATATGAAATGTAGCATATCAGCAAAGACAAGGAAAAATTAATTTTGTCCCCGCTAAAAGAAATTTGTGTCCATATTTGGCTGGAAACTCTTGATGTAGAGCATTGTTATAGTTACATGAGTAGAGTGAAAGAAAAAAATGAGATAACTATACTAAATAATCCAGTCCAAGAAAATACTTTTACCTGAAATATCCTCATAAATTTGAGGTTCTCCCCATCCCCCAACCCTTTACTATCCAGCTAATTGCCTCATTTTCTACTTCCCCTTTCAAATGTGGACAAACCCACAGTTTGAAGGGACAATTTATAATTCTAGCCTCCCTTTCCAATACAAAACTCCAGCTTAAGTATTAAAAAAAAAAAGCTTGATTAGTTGAGCAAACCAGCTGTTACAAAATTAGAGTTCAGATCCTCAAGTCAAAAAAAATTATTTTCCTGAGGAGGAAATATTAATGTTACAAAAAGTTGTCATTAGCAGAAGCAGAGGCTCATATTAATCTACACACTAGTCTCCACTGTCAAAAGGCAAAAAGGCCCCAGAGCAACCTCTTTCACTGGGGAATGAAATGACATTAGCTTTAATGATAATGATAAGGAGGCTGTGGAAAGTGCTATGCCAATTCCCAATGTAATCCTGCTTGGGGGATGATTTTTTCCCCTTCTTCCCTGTTCTTATTTTGTTGTTGTTTTTAATAGGCATTCTCTCATTTCTCCAGGAATGTAGGGCTGGAGGGAACTCATGATATAAGAGACATCCAATAGCAATCACCTTTCTTGATGAGTTTGCCCTAGGTCTACTCCACAAGGAAAGTGTTGCAAATCCAAAAGTGTAAAAGTAAGGAGAGGAAGAATTAAAAAAAAAAAAAGTTGAAACTGACAATCAGCACAGCTATAGGAGGCAGTAAATATTACAGGAACAGTGTATAAAATGCTTAGACATTGGTTATTCACATTTAATTTTATTCCTTGCTTATCTAGTCAGCTGCAAAATTTTCCTGATTTTACTTATACAACATTTCTCATATATAACCCCTTTTCTCTACTCCTACAGGTCAACCTTAATTAATGCCTTCATCACTTCTTGCAAAGTTGATTGCACTAACTTTCTTAATGGTCTTCCGGTCTACCTCATGGTACATACTACTGTCAAACTGATTTTCCTTAAGCACAGATCAAATCATGTGACCCCCACACTCAATCAATGCCAATTCCTAATTGCCTTTAGGATAAAATCTAAATTCATTTAGCCCCGTCCTATCTTTCCAGCTTCCCTGGACATCACTTCCCCTTGTATATACTTTAATTCAGCCAAAATAGCCTTCTTTCTGTTCCTGGTAATATCATTTCCCTTTACCTTTGCACTGCACATCCCATATGCCTAGAATGCACTCTCTCCTCACCTACAACTTACAGGGTCTTTTTCTTCAAGACCCAGCACAAGTATCATCATCTACATAAAACTTTTTTTCTGATCCTGACAACTATTATTTCCATTCCTCCCGAATTACCTTGTATTTCACTACTTCAGTTGTTTATATTTGTTCTCATTGTATTTATTTGATGCATAATTATATATGTTCTGTCTCTATTAAAATGTAAACTATATGAAACTTCAGTAGGGATGCTAGTAGGGAGTTTTGGTCCTTGTATTTGTAGCCTTAATGCCTAGCATAGAGCCTGTATAGGTATAAGCCTGATAGGTACTTAATGAATGTTTGTTGACTGCTGCTGATTGTTTCTGGGAAAAAAAAAACACTATACATTATTGCTACACTGGAAAAAAATAGCATACCTCCACAGAGCAAAGGAAGAAGTGAAGGTCAGAGATTCCCTGGGTGGCAGTGAGAAGGTTACTGACTGCCTATGGGATTGATTTCCCATTAGATTGCTTTGGGAAGAGCCCAGCTTACTGCCGTAGACCCCTTACCCTGTACCTAACAGCCTGGATAGCTATCTCTCTGTCACTTAGATTGTATTTGGACAGGCAAACTTCTACAGAATACACTGAGTCAGTTTCTTCCTACAAGTCAAATGAGAAATATTAAACTTCCAATTAAAGCCATAGTAAAAGCCATGATATAGAAAGAACCAAGGTAAAGTTGAATTTCTTATTTCTCCTATGTCATAGTAGAAGATAAAAACAACAGAGAAATATTTACAGTGAAAATAATAACAGAGATAAAAGCAAGGCCATGTTCCTATGTGAAGTAAGAGTTAAAAAACAAATAAACAAAACCAATAAAGTGAACTTGTATAAAAATTGGGTCCATTTGCATTAGGCCCAACTTGTGTCAGCTCCCTTCATTTCATGGAATTAGAACTCTATATAATGCACAGTAATAGATCCATCTCACCTTTTCCACACATAGCAAAGCTCACTTTGACGCACAACAGTAAATCATCTGGCAAGGCACTCAATGAACAATGGGGAGGAAATGAAATTTTCAGTTTGTTACAATGTACCACAATGAGCCAATTGCAACAATGACCTTCAAGTGAAACTTTGTCTGGGAAACAAGTATTTTACCGTAAGACTGTTTCATTGTATTTCATAATTAATAACTTTACACATGGATATCAATGATAGAATTCAAACAGGGAATTGGCAACATTGAGGAAAATTCTTCTTCAACAGGTGAGCAGAAAGAGCAACTTGACAAACCCCATTGGTTAGATTAATTAGTATAAAAAAGCAGGTGTGTCACTCTCATATAGGAGGGGCAGAAGAGCCTGCACCAGCTCACATAGTGCCTGCAGTTAGTTTCTTAGAATAGCTTAGACTAGGGCCAATTCCCGAACAAGCTCTGCAAGACAACCAGCATAGAATTGTAGGCAAAGGGAGAAAGAGAGAATTTCAAAGAAGATGACCAGAACAAGCCAGAGGCTATGGGGATCTCGGTGCCAATTTTGCAAGAATTGTCATTTTCCAAATATTTAATAACTCCTGGGCATCTTTTCCCCCTCTTTCTCTCTATTTTTTTTTAACATCATTGTCATTCTTGCCAACTAAATCCACCTCCACACTGGCATGCTTAACAAAATTCAGTCTCTTCAGTTCTAAAGCTCAGGCCTCATCTAGCTGAGGTAAAGGGGATAATCTAGGAGCAAAGAAGCTGACAAATTTTAAGCCTCCAGAAAATCAGAGAGCAAACACATGATGACAACTCAACACTTTGGTATCTATCTATGAAGGGATACAAAGACAATCTGTAAATTCCAGAAAATACAAACAGGTGCACCTTAATTTATGCCAGAGATACTTGCTGGGAAAGTTCCACGCAAGCTGTTTTTTTTTTTTCATAAATCGAGTCATTGTAAATGTGTTTGCTATTTCAAGGATTCCTAGGGTGAATCCTTTTACAATATGAGTAAACATTTCTGGCGCATTTTTTTTGGAAACCCAGATTTTCATATGTAAAGTAAGACACACCCATCCATCCATTAGGCCTCAGCACACACAATGATGCTATTTGTAATCTTTCCATCCCAGATAATGTTATAATTGTTTAATCCTTCAGAGTAAAGACTCACGAACCAAACACTTGGATGGAGGGAGTATGGATATGAATCTGCAGTATTTTCAGTCTAAGAATCCATTCTTCACATTGGCCCAGCTTATTCATATTTGACAGCAAAAAGAGGCTTCACTTACCTAGGAAAAAAATAAAACAGAAGGGAGAAAATTGTTAGTGGGATTCTTTGAAATCCAAAGGTACACTTCCATGCATCCCAACAGCCTTCGATCTAAGAATCCTGTCAGATTGTTGACAGGGTTAGGCAAAGAAGTGACCTACTTTCTGGGAAGCCTTGTTTGTACATGGTCACTACATTGCTTGCTGTAATTGGTTTGTGGTGCCATTTAGTAATGCCAAGATTATTCATTAAGAAAATCATGAATAAGCAGGTGTTCCCATTAAAGCTTGATCTATTCATAAAAATAAAACAACAACTAATCCAGGACAACATTAACTACATTGCAAAACCAAGTAATTCAATTCAGGGGGAAAAAGTGTGGAGACAAATATTTTTATAATCACTGATAGAAATTAATACAGGACGGCAAAAATCATTTGAGGGTCTGCAACAGAATAAACATTTGTGTTTTAGTCATTTGGTGGTCAAGTGAAATAAGTGATTCTTCCAGTTTCTAGGGACTAGGAAGCCCTAATTAGTGTTTTAACTATAAGCTTTGGTGAAGAAGGAAAACAAACAAATAGGTCAGAGGGCCAACTATAGTTTCAGTCCAAGAAATGAAAGTGGTGAGTGCTTCGATATAAGGGTTTTTGGATAAAAGTGGTCTAAGATTTGTTTGACCTTCAAGGTAAATTGTATTGGTTCTAAGAGCCTGTAAAATACAGAGGGGAGGGAATAATTTTGGTCACATGGAGGAGAATGCATTTTCTTTGAAGTAAAAGGTTTATTACTGTTATTAATGTACTATCCTAGAATCTAACCTTCTTGAAACACATGACTATGTAGTTCCTTTTGTTCTTCAATACTTTCTAAAAAATAGCTAGCAAGCCCATTATCTCCATCCATTAAGTCAGATTGAGTAAAAGTGATGACTAGCATTTATATAGCAGCTACTATGTGCCAGCACTGGGCTAAGTACTTTAAAATATTATATCATTTGATCCTCCAAACTCTGGCATGTAGATGATATTATTATCTCCATTTTGTAGTTGATGAAATTGAGGCAAACCAAGGTTAAATGACTTGCCCAAGATCACACAACTAAGTAGCTGAGACAGGATTTGAACTCAGGTCTTTGTGTTACCTAGCCCCTGGGTTAGGTTCAAACCTAGACGCACAGAATCAGTTAAAATCATAGAATCTGAGCTTTCAAAATGACTGCAGAAAGTATCTCATTAAATATCTACCCAATTCACTCATCTATAAGATTCACTGGAAGAGGCTGTGTCTAGTTCCTTGAGAAGATCTTCAATGGTGAGAAACTACATAAGGCTTCAAGATAAATAGCTCTGTATTGGTTAAGCTTCCTCTTTATAGTATTCAGGCATTTAAAATTCCTATCGAACAAAAACCTTGGACCATTTCCTGTGACCTATAGGCAATTCAAACAGGTAATTCAAGACGGGTTCAATTCAAGAGGGGGAGATGATAATATATTTTTTTCTCTCTCTCTCTCCCTCCCATTTCACTTTCCCTCCCCTTCCTTCTCCTTTTCCCTGTCCCTTCCCCGTGCCCTTACTCTCTCTCCTTCTTCCTATTTTCTTGCTCTCTCTTTCTCCTCACCCCAATTATAAAAGCCTTTAAGAAGCTACTCTCTCCTTTTACTCACTGTCTCTCTCTAATATTCCCCCTAATTTTCAGTGTAGCATTGCCAGCTGCCTGTTGGAGATGTCTACCTAGATATCCCATTAGGCATCTTGAATTCAAGAGAACTCATTTTATTTTCCTCTGAATCCACCCTTCATCCAAACTTGCCCATGTCTTTTGAGAATATTATCATCCTTTAAGTGACAATGTTTGAACACAACTTTGGAATAACCTTTGACATTTTTTTTTTGGCAATTGGGATTAAGTGACTTGCCCAGGATCACACAGCTAGTAAGTGTCAAGTATTTGGTCTGAGGCTCGATTTGAACTCCTGTCCTCCTGACTTCAGGGCCAGTGCTCTATCCACAGCGCCACCTAGCAGCCTCTATGTTTGACATTATTAAAACATATCTTTGGTAACCAGTTATCCCACTTCTCAAGACCCTTCACAACTTAGTTTCCAACTGCTTTTCTAGTCCTAATTCATGTTATTTCATGCACTGAAAATGGCAAGCTAGCTGTTCATCATGTGTGATGAACTCCACATTCAGATGCCTCATAGAAAAGCCTCAGTATTTGCACACATTGTCTCCTGCCTGGAATGAACTCCCTCCTATCTTCCACCTTTTGGAATTATTTGAGGAAGTAAAGTGCCATATATTTCCATCAGCTTTTCCTAATGCCCTCCCCTACCTCCAAAGAGTTATTAACTCTTTTTTTTAATCATTTATTCTTGGAAGTCCTTTGTATTATTTCTGCCTACTTTGTATTTATTTATCTGAGTATCATTGTGTCCCCCTTCCCCAGGAGAATGTATACCCTTTAGACAAAGAGATTTATTTATTTGATCTTTTATTCTTGTATCTTCAGAACCAGTGTCTTGTATATAGTAGTCACTTAATAAATAGTTGTTGAATTCATTTGTATCTATTATCAAGCAGTCTGGTAAAATAGACAGAGAGCTAGCCTCCACGCCAGGATGACTTGGGGTTAATTAATACCTCTGACACATACTGGCTTTTCTAAACCAAAGAAATTCGAAGTAATACTCATCCACTATCCCTCCTGTATCCAACAGCATTTTTTCACTTGAGGCCACCTAAAAAGGTTAAAAGTTTTGAGACTTAAAAAAAAAACCTTTCAAACAACTAGTGAACCTAGTCCCCTCCCCCTTTAACCCAGTGTACATGGCAGTATAGTGTGTGTGTGTGTGTGTGTGTGTGTGTGTGTGTGAGAGAGAGAGAGAGAGAGAGAGAGAGAGAGAGAGAGAGAGAGAGAGACAGAGAGAGACAGAGACAGAGAGAGACAGAGAGACAGAGAGATAGAGACAGAGAGAGACAGAGACAGAGAGAGAGAGAGAGAGAGAGAGAGAGTGTGTGTGTGTGTATGTGTGTGTGTGTGTGTGTGTGTGTGTGTGTGTGGCAGAGGCCTATTAGGAATAATCCTTCTGTTACTAGTGCATTGACAGGAAAACATTTGTTCCCTTTGCTTTTGAGTGTACAGCCTTCATGTGTAACTCCAAAGAGGGCATACAGGGAGACAAGGAGCCAATAAGGAAACTTACCCAATACACTCAAATGCACAGTGCTCAGCTCCTTAACCTCTCTCCTTTTTGTCCAACAGTTGCCTGAAACCATCCCCACATAATTATGGCTTCAGATGGGTTTAGACTGATATTCTGCTGGTTGTTGGATAGCTATAGGATCATGGAAATTGGGAGAGGGAAGTTATTCCCTCCCACTCCCCAACTGACTCCTAAAGCCTATGGTAAAATGAGTTAGGAATTAAGAAATCTTAGTTCTGATTCAAGAACTCCCATTAACCATTTCTGTCACTTAAAGCTCATGGATTTTACCTATGTGATGAAAATAAAAATGCCTATTCTGCTTACCTTCACAAGATTGTTGTAAAGATCAAATGTGATGATACCCTTAAAGATATTTCATATACTTTAAAGTGTTATACAAATTTGAAAGCATGAAAACATATAAGCAAGAAAAAGATACAAAGAAGAGAAAGAAAAAAGGACAGGAAGCAAGGAAGATGAAACAAAAAAGAAAGGAAAGGTAGGAAGGGAAAGAAAAAGAAAGAAAAAGGAAGGAAGGAAGGAAGGAAGGAAGGAAGGAAGAAAGAAAGAAAGAAAGAAAGAAAGAAAGAAAGAAAGAAAGAAAGAAAGAAAGAAAGAAAGAAAGAAAGAAAGAAAGAAAGAGAAAGAAAGGAAAGAAAGGTTGCTTATAACCCTGGGTTGTATTTTGAAACATAGAACTAATTAGGATTTATGGCTTTAGCATTCAATTCTGCCTAACTCCTCAGCTTACTTGTAACTTGTCTAGAAAAATATTTTGGGTAATATTGGTATGAAGATGAATAGCATCAAACAACCCATGGAACTTTAGTTTCTGTTTATAGCACAGCTGAAAGCACCAAGAATACTTTTTCATTTAAATGAAATCAAACTGCTATTGTAGGCAAGAATGGCTGTGGTCACTTACTGAGTGACCTCTACCCATGACTCTATGCTTGCTTACATGTTGTGAAAAGTGAGTACATTAAAAAGCATCAGTATCCTCAGCTCACAAGTTAGCTTTTCTCTCCTTTTTGCTATCTGCCTTCCTCCTTTTCTTCTCTTCTCCCTCCCCTTCCTCCTTTCCTCTTACTTCCACTTCTTGTCTCCTCTCCTTTTCCTTTCCTTCCTATTCTCTCTTTTCCACTCTACTCTACTCCAATCATTCATGGAGAATTCTCTTTAATGATAACTGTTATAAATACTATTTATCAACTTAATCATTTGAGAGATGAGTAGTTTAAGCCCCAAAGTCAAATATAACTTTTTCTTCCACAAGTATTTAACACAGTCATACCAATCAGTTTTCTCCACACCAACTATTCTGGCTTGAGGTCACTGCAGTGTGCTTGGGGGATTCCTGTAGGGCAGCTTTACCTCAGAACTTGCAATCCTTTGCTAATTACATTTGCTGTCAATCACAATTGGCAAGACAAAGATCACATGACCTAGTTGATTGTATATCCCCAAACACCTTGTTATACCAATGCTCTTTGCTCATCTATCTCTCTAAGACTCTTCCTGTCCTTCCCAATGTCCTTCATGCTCTCTTCTGTACATGGCTCCTATAAAAGGGAGTATTTCATAACTGTGTTATTAACTAAGCTATTAATTGATGCAAAAATTGGAATTTTAAGTCATTTGGAAACAATAAAATATTTGTGGTCCCACCTGTCTTGGAGCAGAGCACAGCTAAATCCAATGACCTGATTATCCTCCACATTAATGCTATCTGCTTAGGCCCAAATAAAAGAATGTAGAGTCCCATGCATACCTGGGTCTTCCCTTGTTGGCTTTACATTGCATTTATGTGAAAGACCCACTTGAATAATTTCTCTATTTGATCAATCTTAACAGTCACTTTACTGCTTCACTGTCTCTCATGAGTGGCATCATTAATGTCTTACTTTCTTAGCCCCTGGAATTCTTGTGTTCTGAATCTTAAGAGAAAACTTGGAGACTGAGAATCACATCAGTTCCTGTTTCCTATGCTCTGAAGCAATAGGCAACTTGATGCCTCTAATCCTTCCCTCCTGTTTCTTCCTGTTTCTTCCTCTTTCCTCCCCTGCCCACTTAGATTCACTTCCTGAAAGGGGTCATATCCTAAGCCTAGAATATTTTCAAGGCTCATATTCCTCCAAAAGATGTTTTTCTTTTTTTCCTGATATCCATTTTATTTACATTCTTAGTCTAGCTAGTTCTACTCTCTTCATGTATTTTTAATCAGATTGTCAGACCTCACATTCCGTAACTACAGTAAGAAAAGCACCAATTTTAGGAAATATTGATAAATTTGGAATTTAGGTAAGATTGAGGGAAGTCTGGGTGTCTGATTTCCTTGCCAGTCATTAAATCAGCTGGAATCTCTCCTCACTGACCTGGAATTCTAACATGCAATCACTTGAAGCTGGTGAACACTAGCGATCAATCCTTTCTCTTGTATGCAAACCTTGTAATTTAGTAATAACTACTCAACCACCATTGACCTGCTAATTAATCCATGGATTTTTGTTGTTGTTGTTATTGTGCCTTTAATCATTACCCTGATATCTGAGTCACTTTCAAGCTACTCATTCTCTGCTGATCTTAACCAACTAAATGGTACCACAGTTCCATAGTAATAAAACACTGAAATATATTGACTCCCTGCCAACTTGTTCTCTCTCTCTTTTCCTCTATCTTTTCATGTGTTAGCTGAGTGCTAGGATGTGGAAAGAATACAAAAAAGGTATTCTAGCTGCTATTAAATAAGCATTTTGTGTCACAGGTGAGAGAGAAAGAAATGATTTGTCGCCAGGGCCAAGAAACAAGTTAGTGGTGCACCCTATTACCTACTCTCTGTCAGCTGAGGATTTTGCAGCTCTCCTGACTACCCATCAGTTATTTCAAATCAGCCTGAAAATAACTGATTGGGATCTTATTCCCATAGTCCCTCCCCCAAGAAACACATCACTGGTTCTTATCTTCAATTGCCAAGCAACAAGATAAAGTGCTTTTTCTGAGCTGGACATATTTCTATATGGTGATTCACATGATGTTTTCTGGAAATATTGCAAAGACAATGACTCTATGGTGAAATTCCATCTGGAGATGTATGGGGAGTATAGTTGTATTGCATGTTTAGGCTGAAGAAGAGGGCTGCATCAGCCTACCTGTGGTGGTGAAGAAGTCTCATATGGCTAGGATGTAGGGATCATTTTGTACTGGACTGTGCTTTTATACTCATGAATTGTGTACCACAGATCTTTGCCTTAGCAGGTAGACAATATTCACCCTTTTGCCTCAACATTTTATATAAGAACCCATGAATTAGTTTAAACTTACAAAAGAATTGAATTTATTTTAGTAAATTGTATGATTAATACGAATAGTGAAATAGTATCTTGCAAAATTTCTTGTATATTTTGAAGCACAGTTTCAGATAGGAGCAGAAATCAGAGGTGGCATGATGTATTAAAAGAAACATTGGGCTGGGAATCAGAAAAGCACTGTTCCAGTAACAATTCTGCCATTAATTATCTCTGTGACCCATTATCTCTCCTCTCTAGCCTCAGTTTTTCCATCTGTAAAATGGAGAAACTGTTGCTTTCATCCCTTCTAGGGCTAAAACTATGCACATAGTTGTTTAATTGTTGTCTCCCCATTAGAATGGGAGATTCTCAAAGCAAGAACTGTAGCTTTGGCTTTTTTTTTTAACTCTTTAGTACTTAGCACAGTACCTGGCACACTGTTAGTGCTTAATACAGGCTTGTTGGTTGATTAATGACCAAAGCATTAATTGCTACATTGCTCCTTCCCCCCTTAAAAATCTATCTGATTCACTTCTAAGTGACTAAAAGTCTAACTACTTGGTGGCCAGATGTATATACAGTCAGCCCTTCTAAGTGTTGAGATCACGGTAGATTCATCCTTTAATAACCACAGAAAAGAGGGAAAAGTTAGATATAAGTCTTATAAAATCCACACATGTATTTTCTCCAAACTGGTCCCTTTGGGACACAATAGTTTCATTTCAAAGATGACCCTATTGATCATCCACAATAGTTTATAAGGGACATAAAAAAGTTGTATCTATAACTTTAAAGTCACAACTTATTTTGATCAAAAATGGTATTGTTTACTTGACATGCAAAAAGAAAATAATATTAGACTTGGAATCAGAGGATTTGAACTTGAATTCTGGCATTGGGTCACTTAAACTCCTTGGGCATCAGTTTCTTCATCTATCAAATGAGGAATTTTAACAGATTATGATTAAGTTTCTTTCCAGATCTGAATTTGTAATTCTATAACTACGAAATGTATTCCCCAGACCTTCCTTGCAATGGCCTCTGGTTCTTTCAAAAGCTCACCATCCTTCCAAAGATGACCTCTGAAGCCTAGATCTGTGAGCCTATTAGCCTAAAAAAGGATGAAGAGTTAGCACTATTATAAGTATTAACAACAACAACAATAACAAATCACAGGCTCTGAAGGCAATTCCCTTAAAATAATCTTGTTTTTAGTCATAATGTTTCAACAATACATTCATTCCTTAATATATCTCTCCCTTATCCATTAAAGATCCTTTTTAATAAAGTTTAAAAAAGAAAGAAGGGAGAAAAGGGCAGTTCAGCTAAACCAACTAGGACATGAATGAATGAATAAAAAATCATTTCAGAGCCTACTATGTGACAGGTATTGAGCATACAAATACAAAAGTGAGGCTTAATTTCTCAAATAGCTGGCATTATAACAGTGGGAGAAAACACACACAGGGACAGGGGTTTTGATCTAGGAGTCACAGGAACTATGAGTGGAGCCAGAAGTCAATTGATGATCAAGCCTATGCCAGTGATGATTTTAGTGTGGATTTCATTACTTTTCCTAGATTAAGAGGTGATAGATATAAATGTATGATGCTCAGGTAGATGGCAGGATGACTAGGTAGGTCCTGCTCTCCTTTTGGTTGGCTAGATGAATTATGAAGCATGGTCTGGTAGTGTCTGAATATAGTATCTGCCAATATATGAAATATTCCACAATTGCAGTCCTCCACCACTGCAAAGAGAAATGAAATGAAATGGACTGGACCTCTGATTTTATTGATGTACTGAACTCCTGAGTGAGGAATCTCTCTCTACCAATGCAAGTGAGTACATGTTCTGCAATCTATAATCTTAGAACATTGTCTAGAGCATTGAAATGTCAAATGACTTCCCCAGTGACATACAGCTGCCATGTGTCAAAGGCAAGACACAAAGCCAGGTCATCTTGTCTTGGAGGCCTGCATTCTAGCCAGTATGTCATATAGCCTTTTCCAACAAGAGGAAAGGTATGGATTTTTTCTATTATTGTTATCATTATCATTCTTATCTCGTTTGATAGAATTCAGCTAGAAATAGTTCCAAGACTAGCAACTTTCTTACTATTGTTCTTTTGTATATATTTTGTTTGTGTTACCTATTACACAGTGCATAAAATACCTGCCTTTTTCACTTAAGCAAAAAAAATGTTATGATGCAATCTTAGCTTCTGAAAGGTCATCAAAAGCACTTTTGGCACAATTCTAGTAACGGAAAAAATAGAGATGATTTGTATCTTATCCTGTTCCCTCAAAATTTTGATCTCTTAGCTAAGGCTCTATATGTTAAAAGCTTTTCATTCCAAGCAGCTTGAAGACTATGGGAAGTTGGTATGACAACATCTAATAAAATCATTGTTCTTTGAGTTTTATGGATTATTGTTATAACTTGGTAATTGTGAGTAACAGTTTGGTTTACGATATTCTGGTTCTAATATAGCTTACTGTTTCCCTAACTTATTTATTCTTTATCTATTAGTTTATTTATTTCTTAAACAAAGAGTTCTTAGAATGCTTTGAGAAATGGGATTCTTATTGGCATAAGAACATAGCTTCCCAAGTTGGTGAATTTCATGAAGACCACAACCCATTTGAATGTATAAAGTCTGATATGTTTCTTAATAAATTAGGGATAAAAAGCATGAATAAAAAAAACATAGAAAGAATTGGATTTATGAAAGAAGATGCTATCCATCTTCAGACAAACAGAAGACAAATGAAAATAAGCATAGTATGGTCTTACATATATGTATATGTTTATAGATATCTACATATATGTAGATATCTTTATGTATGTTTGTATGTATGATTAATTGTAGCCTTCTTGGGAGAGGGAGGGGAAAAATATAGATGTATAGAAAAATAAGAATATAGACAAATAAGTATATATATGAAATATATATGGCAAAGTTATAGGAAGCTATAGTGACAGATACAGCTCATAATAGAAGCAACCAGGCAGAGCATAGAGAGAGCTGGCCTTAGCATCAGGAACACTGGGACTCCAGTCTGCTCATCTGACATATACTGCCTATGCTACCCTAGGATAGTGACAACTTCTCAGTACTCCAGGTGCCTTTTTATATCTACAAGCTTCAGAGAAAGTATCAATCTGCCTTAGTAGAAATTCCTTATACTAATGAAATAAAAAGAGGCCTGGATGCATACATATGCATACATATATACACATATACCTTAGTCCATATTATCTTGTACTTACACCATATATGGTTCATCACATTTCATAAGAGCAGGAAAAATCAGATAGAGCCAGTGATTTGACCACTCTGTCAACATAATAGGTTTGGTCGAATCAAGGACTAAAATCCTTTCCTACATTGATCTCAATGATCAATTTACTACCAACATCAATTTACCAAAGCTTTTTCAACCTGTTTCTCTCAGGGCCTAAAGATTCCCCTAACTCAACTCCAAAGGGAGATTCAGTTTTTAATATCACAAGGAAATTTAATGGAGTAAAAAATGTCTCTTACTCAGTCTGCCATGGAATTAAACACTATCTCATAGACCTTTATCTTTTTTTTTTTTTCTACAAAGAGGCTTATGTTGAATGGTAGGCAGGAATATGATACCAAAACTGAGATTTTTAAAACAGACAGAACATTTTTTTTATTAGTATGAGAAGTTTTTGTCAACATAAATGGAATAGATCATTACTTGTCCTGTCATCCATCCTATCTTCCTCTACCTAATGGTTTCTGAATCCTGATAAACCTATTTACTAATGCCTCAGACCACGTCGATGCAATAGACTTTATAAGGACTAGAACCCCTTTTTATTTGTGCCACAAGATGTGAGAAATTAGTATGAGGACTTTTTCTGGCTCTAAAATACTTGGTGCATCCACTTATGAAGGTGATAATGAGAAGCTCCTTTCATCTGATGGTCTTCACTTAACCTCCTTTACTGCTTTTGTGCTTGGGAACTTATTACTTTCTATGTCTTAGATTTCTATCAAGCTGCACTATCCAGGTTCTCCAACTTCTCTGACACCTGTTTAAGACAACTCTGACAACTCTTTCACTATATCCAGTTCCTGTTCCAGTTCTAGTTTACAATACACATATATGTAAAACCATACAATGCTTATTTCCATTTGTTATCTGTTTCTCTGAAGGTGGATAGTATCTTCTTTCATAAGTCCAATTATTTCTATTTTTTTTCTAAATCAACCAGCTCATCATTTCCTATACCACAGAAATATTCCAAACCAATCACATTTTATCTGAGAGATTGTCTATGAAAATCCCCCCCCCAAAATTTCTGCATTCCTTCTATTCTTGTCTGCATGGGCTTTATTTATACAAGAAATAAATATAATAAATAAATAATAAATAAAATAAAAATAATCAAAATTATCTATTTTACACTTTAACAATGCTCTCATTTTATAATATGGTTTAAGGTCTGACACTACTGAATCTGCTTCCTTTAAATCTTTTTTTTTTCCCCTGGTTTCTTTGAAGTTCCTGATGTTTTGTTTTTCTAAATGAACTTTGTTATTATTTTTTTCTAACTCAATAAGATGGGTTTTTTTTTAGTAATTTAATTGGGATAACATTACTTAAATAGATTAGTTATATAAAAGTGTCATTTTTTTAATTGGCTTTATCTACCCATAAATAATAAATATTATTTCAATTATTTAGATCTAACTTTTTCTGAATAAAAATGTATTATGTTTATATTCATATAGTTCCTGTGTCTATTTTGGCAGGTATACTCTTAGGTATTTTATACAATCTAGTCAAAAATAATATTGAGTAATAAGGCTGACACATAGTATAGTTTCCCTATTCTTTTTTTTGATTAAATTTATTTTAGCTTTAACTTTGTCTGAAATCATAATGACTACCTTTTTTTCATATAATGAATTCTACTCCTGACCTTTATTTTATGTTTGTGTGTATCTCTCATTTTTATAGCATTTCCTGAAAGCGATATATTATTGAATTCAAATTTTTAATCTGTCATCAGTTTCCATTTTATGGGTATATTCATCCCATTCACAATCTAAGCTATAATTACTCCTTGCATGTTTTCCTCCTTCATATTTTTTCTCACTATCCCACTCACCCTATTCCTATCTCTCGTCACTTCTTTGCTTTACTTCTACCCACTACATTGCCCTCCTGTTCCTTAACCTACTCACTACTTCAAGAATCCCTCCCTTATCCTCTCCTCCCCATCCCCTTTCCCTCTTATTTCTTTCTGAATTTAGAAGACTTTTATACCCTTCTAGGCATATATGTTGTTCCTTCTTTAGCCCATTCCTGATGAGAATAAGGTTTCAGCACTAACCACCCTCCTCCCTACTAGCTTCTTCTGTATCATTTCCCCCCCTCATTTATATGAGATAATTGCCCCTTTTTATCTCTCCCTACAGTTTTTTTAGAATCACCCCATAATACTCAGCTCAGCTCAAGCCTTTCTTTCAAACTACCCAAATAAAAATGACAGTCATAGAAGAACTGATAGTATTTTCATATATAAGAAGCAAATGATTTGACCTCATTAAATTCCTTGTAATTGATCTTCAGTGTTTACTTTATATTTCTCCTGGATGTTATATGTTGAATTTTCCCTTATGTTCTGCTGCTTTTGTCACAAATAACCTGAAAGTCTTTTAGTTTGTTACATATCCATTTTTTTTCTATACAGGATTACACTTAACTTTGCTGGGTAAATTACCCTTGATCAGAATCCCACCTCTTATGTGCTATGAAATACAGTATTCTAAGACCTACAGTCTTTCAACACAGTAGTGAATGCAGCAGTTATTAGTGTGATCAAATTCTAGTTCCAAGATATGGGGAATGATTCCCCAAACCTCAAGTCCTTCTTACTGTTATTTTCTGAGGTCTGTCCCAGGGCTCAACCTTGAGCTCTCTTCTCCAGTCCTAAGCCATGACTAGAGCCCTGGGTCTCTCTGTCCTGCAAATGATCTTACTCCCTGGTGTCTGTCCTTCCAGTGGTTTCAAACTATAGCTGTCCTCTCTTCCCTGGAACTGAATCCAGGGACTTTGCTCTCCTGCAAGTGCTCACAGCCAGTATGGTCCCTGCACCTCTGCTATTGGACTCACCAGGTGTGTGCTGACTCCTCCCCTGCAGTGGCAGCCCAGCCCCAGATTCAGCATAGGTGTGCTTAGTGTCCTTCAGCAGTACAACATCCTTCAATTTTCTTCTGCTCTATAGTCAGATCCCACACAGTCTTTTCTAAGGCTGAGGCTGTCTTCCAATACCAGCTGTCCCCAGGGCTTCTTGTTTGTTGATTCTGCAAAGTTGGCCTGGAGGTATGTGCATTTCACTCAGGCCAAACCTGTGTCCCAGGAGGTCAGGTCTTTCCTGGGGTCTTCTTAGGTTGTTTTAGGAGACTAACTGCTTTACCCTGCCTTTTGGTCATTTCTGCTGCACAACATTCACTCTGAGGCAATTTTCTGTCTTTTTCTGTGAAGGAAATTTGGAGAACCAAAAGTTTTCTGACCTGCTCCTCCATCTTCCCAGAATCTTTTTCTCCATTTTGTTTCTATTGTTTTTATGTGTGTATCAGGAGGACACATACTTGGGTAGAGAGGTTGTAATCCTCTACTGCACTGTAATCTCCATAAAGATAAAAAACCCCACAAAATTCATGATAATAGCTTCTCCAGAGCTTAGAAAACTTTTGCACATTGAAGGTATTGAATAAATATTTGGTGAACTAACTTGAATACTGTTTTGATTTTTTTTAATTTTAACCCATATGCCAGAGGAGACTCCAGGAAACTTATCCTTTGACAGTTTGCTTACGTTAATTTTTTTTCAATTAAAGTGTACTTATTTTCTCTCCCTCCAATTTTGCCTATTGAATAATACCAATGGTGAAGGGGGAAGGGAGAGATGGAAAGAGAAAGAAAAATATAAATACATGAAATATAATACATAACATTACAAAGGAGAGCAATTTCATTGAAATAAAATTACATATATTTTTGAAAGTCCATAAAACTAAGGTTAACAAACTTTGTTCTAGATTATAATCTTCATGGATCATTTTTGCCTATATCTAGGTACAGATCCAGGAAGTATTTGAATTTGCTTCTTTCTAGCCCTCCCTAAAATAATAGATTCCTCCCAAGTATCAAGATAACAAAGCATGGAATACAGACAAAACATGAATTGCACATAAGATTAAAAAAAAAAAAGCATAGCAAACAAAAGAAAGGACTAGCTCCTGAGATCTCAAATGGTCAAGAAATCTTTACTTTCTGGTGGGTCCCACCTTCCTCTGGACTCTGTTCATTCACGGAAATCTTATAGGGCCAAGCTGAGTTTGATGCTCCAAAATGAGGAATAGAAGGAACAGTGAATTGTGAATAGTAGTACTTCTTTTTAAACTCTAGCTATGACACTATCTATGTGAACTTGGAAATATCACTTTAAGGCTTTGGCCCTAAATTTACTCATTCTCAGTCTAAAACCCTTCATGACCTTTCTCTCATCTAACTTTGCAACTTTATTACGTATTACTCCTATGTGTATTATACAGCCCAATCAAGCTGGAATTCTTGCTGTTCTATGCACAATATTACATTTTTCATGTGTGGAATTAATTCCCTCCTTTACAACTACTATTGCAAATCCCTAATTTCCTTCAAAGCTCCACTCAAGCACTACCTTCTATATATAGTCTTTCTTGATACACCCTCCCCCAGCTACTAGTACCTCCCCACAAAATTTACCATGCAGCTATTTGCTGACCTGACAATAATGATAGAGGAGTCTGATGTCTTTGAACATGAATCTAGGATATGACAGAAAAATCTATCAATAGTTGTCAAAACTAATGACTACTATTCACTTTTGGTAATTCACATGTAGTCAGTTGGTCCTGCCAGAAGGAATCCAAAAAAAAAATTAAAAATTACAAGTTCTGGGCAACAAATTAAGGACAATGGCGGTATTTTCACAGTGCTGCTAGTAGAACAACAGAGCTTCAAAAAAAAGATTGTTGGGGGGAGATTTGGGAAAGAAGCAACTGGTTAACACAATGATGTCTGAGAAAAAAGATGAATGTTTTTTGACTATAGCTTAAAATAAGAATAATTAACATCTGTTTATCACTTTAGAATTTGCAAAGTTCTTCACATTTGCTATTCTATTTCATCCTCATAATAATCATGTGAAGTAGATACTACTGCTATGCCCATTTTTTTAGATGAGGAAACTGAGGCTGAGAGAATTTGCATGACTCCTCCAGAGTAGTATAGCCAGTAGAGTACTAAGTACTTGAATTCAAATCTTCCTTACTCTAAGTTCAGAACTCTATCCACTGTGCCAACTATTTGCTTGTGGAATATAGGATATTGGGCATGGATGGAATACATCTAAAGAGAGATGATTAATAAATGTATTTCCTTGGAGTCTTGCAAATATAATAAAATATTCTTTAAGATGAAGAAGTAAGAGAATGCTGGAAGAAAAATGTTTATGTATTTTTACCAAGTTGGATTCCATAAAGCATAACTACAGAGTAGAAAGAAGTAAGCCTTGCTGATTTGTGTGTTTTCCCCCTCTTTTAACACTTTTCCAGTTATGCAATCATAATCAAATTAACTCAATACTGCCATTGCTACTGAAAAGGAGCTCTCACTGCACTGACCTAAGGTTCCAATCACCCTATTCAGCCAGTAATTCACAGAAGATTAAAGGAAGCAACAATGAAATTCATTTTTTTCCAATGTATAAATGCAAATGTACAGTATATATGTTAAAAAGAAAGGAAAACTAGACATTTAAGCTAAAAAAATAGGTAACTTTTACCTCAAAGACATTATTTTGGCTTGCTAGGATAAGGATCAATACCAGGATATGGTCTCAGAAAGTTATAAATTATTCCCATAGAATAAAATAAATAAAAAAGTGGGTGAGGGAAGTAGGATTTTATATTAACAAGATATAATCATGTTTGCTTTGGCAACACATATACTAAAATTGGAGTGATATGGAGATCAGAATGGCCTCTGCATATAAATTAGCAAAATGTCCTTTATTTTTCTCTTCTTTTTCTTCGTTTCTATTTTTTGTAAAGATACATTATAAGGGAAGGCTACCTGAGAAGGAAGAGAACGACAGATAAAAGGAGGAAATTTAGACAACATTAAAACAAAATACACCAATAAAATGTTATTTAAAAAATATATATTCATATGTGAAGATGTGGGGATCATAAAGAAGAAGCATGATGATTTTTGATCAATTTAGGAAGAAAATGAAGTGATGTTATCATCAGAGTATGACATAATTTATATCAATATTTTAATGATGTTATAAAGAAATTATTGATAGAACTTAGTGATTGGTAGGTTATAGAAAACAAAAGAGAAAAAGAATCAAAGACAAATTAAAATTTTAAGCATGTAAATCCAGGAGACCATTGGTACCACTGACAATAACAAGCAAGTACAGAAGGGGCCCTGTAGAATAGTCTGGTAGTCAATATTAATTACAATGTTTAAGAGTATTGTTACTATTAATCAATAGAAGTTAAACTCAATACTAAAAGAATTAATATTATTGAATTTCAGATAACCATTCAAAGGCATCCAGGTAGCATTTTCAAGATTTAGGTTAGGGATAAAATCATAGAATGATAGAGTTTGAAAGGTACCTCAGAAGGTATCTGTCACTTAAATTGAGATTGCTTATCTATTCTTAGTTCCAGAAACAAACTATTGTCCTTTCAGGTAAAAACCTAAACCTGTTTTCTGGATATTAAAGTTTGAAGAAGAGAAAGAAAAAAAAAGAATTACAGATTGTTTGAGACAATTCCTCTACTATTAGAAGAACAATGAAAGCCATATTTGGTTACTTCTTTACCTCCAGGACTAAGCAGAGGAGTAGGCAGGCACTTTACTGTACCTGACTGCCAAGTAGAAGGTCCCTATATTTTGCCACCTCTTCCATAAGTTTATTGAGTGCTTCCCTCCTCACATTCAAAAGAATCTACTTTTTAAGTCATAATTAAAAAAAAATTAAAGTATTAAAGTAATGGAAAATGAGATCCATGAGAAAAAGTTAAAAGGTCTGTGGTTTTGTACCCATGATAAGAAATGGGTAAAAAGTTGACTTTCCAAGGCCATTAAGATGAATCCTCTTAAAGAGAATCGTGTTTTTTTTTTTCTTCATGGCATTTAGTATAGTAGAATACAAAATGACCCTTCTATTTTAAAAAAAAATGCCGTATATCCCAAATTTGATATATTTGGAAGAGGACAGGTTTTTATATGCAAGAATGAATTCCTTGGATGCTTCTTGTAACTATTTTAATAAATGAGATATATTTACTTATACTTATTATAATTTAATTATGGTCTCATTAAAAATTAAGAGAATGAACTAGATCATCTAAAGGTCCCACTTAGGTCATGATTTTGTGAGTCTTTCATAACTGGTAAGCTGCAAGCCCCCAGAAGGTTTAGTAAGAGAACAAAATTTGTGAACCATTGGAGGTTGAATGACCATTTTTCAACATTTTGAAGATTTTGAGGACACAATTATTAAATAATTTAGATCCTATGTTAAGATCTTATAAGGCATTATTGGAACAGAAGCAGCTAAATGAGAGAACCAACACAATGGTATCAATTGTTTTAAGATATTGTAATAGTAAGTGAATGGACTTCTGAGAACCAGACATGCAGGAGGGAATTGGGTACTGTAGCAGAGCCAGACAAAGACATCAGGCTGTCAAAGGCAGTAAGCAGGAAAAAATAAGGGCCAGACACATATGGTAAAAATTGAGCACTGGAGGCCAGGCTTTGCCAAGCAGGATGGCAGAAGCCACAAAGAAGCCAGAACCAGCTGAAGCAGAAGGAGGGCCTTCAGCAATAGCAGAAACATCCTTAGGAAGAGACTAGCCCCTGGCATCAGAAAGCTAGTGACAGCCAAGCAAGGGATGGCTCAACAGAGAACACTGGAGCTGGGCAAGGGCAGTCCACTGGCACCAAGACAAAACTAGTGAAGTGGGAAGTCAACATGAGAACCAGAGCCAGAACCAAGAGGATAGGAGAAACATCAGCACAGAGAATGTCCATAGCATGATTATGACCAAGAGCTCACTGTCTGTAGAAAGCAAGAAATTTGAGTGGGATAAGAGATCATCCCTCAAACAAAGAGTCACAAATCAAGGCTGTACCAATTGGCACCAGTGATCCTTCATGAAATGTCAGCATAGTACCTGTCATCTAGGCTCCTGGAAACAGCAAGACATGAGAGAGACATGGGCCACCACATAAAGATAGCAAGAACATCAAAGGCAGAAACAACAGTATCTGGGCGAACCTCAACTGCTGAATTTTTTTTTCCATTAGACAACTGATAAATGCTTATGTTAAAAGGAGAATCAGAGAATAAAAAGCCTAGTCTACTTATGTGACATGCACCTTGGGTCATGATAGATATAAAATTGGAATTTTCTTAATGAACTGGGGAGACCTATCTGGTATATGCCAAAAGTTTTGATTTCTTCTGGAGAAGGTTTTATGTGGAATACAAGATATATTCATTCATTCATTCATTCATTCATTCATTCATTTATCCATTCCTTGTTCTATAAACTTTCATTGAGAACCTGTTACTTTCAAAACATATGATGAATAGAATAATTTCTTCACTCAGAGAAACTTACAATCATCATAACTATGCTATAGGTATTCCTGATCTCAGTCCTGGGAGGTGAGTATGATTATCAACCAAAGAATAGACCTTAGATAGGGGGTGGGGGGAGAGAGAAGAATCTAGTTAAGTGATGGAGCAGGTTCATCTTTCCTCAGTAGTTAGGGAATGTGCATTTACTAACATAAAGAGATGATCATGACAGTTTTTTTTTCTTGAAGACTTGTGTCTTCGCTGATTTTTGCATTTAGCATATTTGCACAATAGTTTTCCTTTTTTGCGTACAAGTATGTCTGCTCAGAGATAATGAAAGTGCCAGAAAGCAGAGTGATACAATTAAAAAGACAATAAGGTGAGAGAAACAAACACAAGCAATGTCCACAGCATGAGTGAAGCCAAGTGCTGATGTATTGGCAAAAGAAAAAAAAAAGAGAATGGGATAAGAGAAAATTAAACAAATGCAAGGAGTTGAAAATCTAGGCTGCAGTAGGTAAGAACTACAAAAGATCTAGGTCCTAGTGCTAGCTCTTCTAGCAGCAAAATCCTTATTAATTTATTTGAATGCCCTGGGCCTCAGTTTGCTTTTCTGTAAAATGAGAGTGTTAGACTAATAGTTCTCAAGTGCTATGACTCTTATCTTTAATAGCCTTCACTGATACATTCAGTTTACACTTGTCAGCTATTAATTTACTGGCATTGTGCCAAACAATCTATGAGCTATGAAAGCGATAAAAGATTTTATCCTCCCACAACTTGAACATATAAAGTGGGGGAGAAACTCTGTATATACACAGAGATAGATCAGTTATATATGTATATATACATTTATATGAATATATATGTGTACCTATATATATATATATATATGTATATATATTATATATATATATATACTTGTACACATATAAACTATGTTTACATATGTATATATAGAAATGTAAATTGAATATATCAGTGAATGTCATTAAAGATAAGAGCTTCATAGATACAAGATAAATTCTTGAGAGAGCTGTTAGTCCTACATTCTTATTGTTTCCTACATATGTGTTGGCATATGTGTATATACATATATGTTGGACTATTGTGAATATTGAATGAGTTCATGTATACAAAAGTGCTTCATAACCTTAGAAAGCTATGTAAAAATGAGTTGTCATCATCATCAATATAAGCACTCTTGTCCTCTGCTAAGGCCCTTTTCTGATCTCACATTATGATATATAGGTGATACTGACTCCCAAAGTCAAGGCCAGCAGAGCGCTGCCTCCATTAGGTCCTGTCAGGCTAAAAAAAGTTTTGATTATGGCTCCTAGTGACAAAATGTATGTCTGTAGTTTGAAGGCCAATGCAAATAAGAGGAGTCATTATCAACCAATTATTCAATGAATCAATCATTTAACAAGTATTTGTTAAGCCTCTATTTTATCCTAGACACTGTCTTAGTCAAGGAATAAAAAAGAAATGGGAAAAAGTGTCTCCTCTCAAGGAGTTGTCAGAGAAGATGATGAATTCTTTTTGACCAAACCACTGTCAAAACACTCTATTAAAGTGTGGAGAAATTGCAATCTATGGCAGTATAGGGATCAATGCAAACACAGATGGAGTGTGCAAAGTAAGGAACTGATCAGCTTAGAATGAGTGAAATCTTCTCATGAACCTAGATGGTTAGAGAGCAGACCAAGAAAATCTCCATCCTCCAAGGAAAGGGCAGAAAAAGGAATGAACACTATATAGTCAGGGTAAACTAAAGAAACCTCAGGATATAAGGGAAAAGATATGATATGGGATAATAAAAGATAAGATCAGTAAATGATGAGTTTGGCAGGAGAAAAGGGAAAGCTGGCAGGGACTGAGAGATGTCAAGTTGGGCTGCTTAGATTTTTTTTTTTTCCAGTTAAGTCACTATAGTGACCTCACATGTATATTCAGTATCATATTGTTTGCCTTCTCAAGAGATAGGAGGGAAGGAGAGAATTTGTAACTCAAATTTTCAAAAACGAATGTTAAAAAAAATTATACTGCTTGCCTTCTCAAGAGATGGGAGGAAGGGAGATAATTTGGAAGTCAAATTTAAAAAAAATGAGTGTTAAAAACTACATGTAATTGGGAAATATTTAATAAAATAACTAAAATTATATTTTAAAAAAGAAGTCACTACAGTTTCTTGAGCATGATGAAGCTATATGTTTGACAAAAGTTATCCTCGAAATTGTATGCTGGATGGATCATAGTGGGAGAAAGAAGTACCTGTTGAGAAAGACAATCACTATTATTCCAGAAGAGAAGTTTTGAAAACCTGGATTAAGCTGGTGGCAATAGACACCACTCACAGATATTGCTCCTGGAAAAATGGCACCTCCCTAGTTCTGCTCTTTACTGGTAAGGCTCTTTCTTTTTTGGCTACAAAAGTTAGGTTTCCTCTTGGCCTTCGTTTTCCATTTTCCCATTCTTTGGGCAGCCTGAACTATCTGTCAAATGTGTATCTTGCATCATCCTTCCTCCTTCAAATACTTCAAAAACCTCTTTCCTTTTTGCTTCCCTCTCCCACAATTAGCTAAATATAGTAGACATCCCAGTAGAAACATCCAAATCTCTTTTTCCAATGCCACTTCCCTCTGTTCTCCTAACAATACATGGTGTAATTATTTTATCTGCCCTTTTTAGTCAGCATGCTGACAGGGCAGGAACTTTCTTTTCCCTTATTTTTTAAAAGTGTATAAAGTGCTCAGTGATAATCCAATTATCTGCAGATAAGCATATCACATGACATAGCTGAAAATGGATGTCAGTATAACGTCTTGAAAAATGAACATTACAGGCAAGACTCTCAGCTGAGTAATCACAAACTCAGTTCCCAAGGGGTCATAGGTCGCTTTTCAGAGCTGCTTTGTTAATGTTTTTCACGGGCTGAGAGATCCCACTTTGGGAGAATAAGTCATTGCCCGATGGGCAAATAGCCATTCCTGAGCTTTGAATTATTATTATTATTATTATTATTATTATTATTATTATTATTATTATTATTATTGTTATTTGCTTCTAGATCTCGGAAAACTCACAGTGTAGAAACTCACTTCAGTGATGCAGATCAGCAACTCATCTGTAACTTGTCATCTTGGAGATCTGCCACAGATACTGACAAGTTCAGTGAAGTATCCATGCTTTCATGGCTAGTATATGTCAGGGACAGGATGTGACCAAGGCCTTTTGATTCCAAAGCCAGCCTTCTACTTACTTTGTCATATTTTTTTTTTCCTATTTGATATTCTTATATGTTGCAGTGTTGGAATGTGGGGCCGGTGGTATTTTTTTGGTAGAAGAAAGCCTTTTCTCAACTCAAATAAAATTCCATAGAGGGATTTTAGACAATTTATAGTTAGATTAAACTTTGTCAGTCAGTCAGACATAGAAGTACAAAATTCAACTAGCCAGATTTTTGAGGGCTTATTTTTTTGCCATACAAACTATCAGTAATACTAGATTCATGTTACATTACATGGCCACTTAAGACAAATGAACTTTAGTTTTCATCTTGTCTGATGCAACTATTGTTTTACAGACCAAAAAAAAAGGGGGGGGGTAAAGAATTAGCCAAACTAGTAGAATTGATTCTTGAAGAATTAGCAAGATCACAGTCTGGTACAAAGGAGATTCTATTTTTTTTCAAGGATTTCCATTGCATCACCTGCCTTATTTATCACCAGGAATCTAACAAAAACTATTACTTAAGAAACTTGGATTCTCATTGGTATAAATCTGGGATCTCCTAATTTGATGTAGGCAGTGTACATTACTACCAAACCCATTTTGCAGAAAAGGAAATCAAGGCTGTTAGAGTTCAAATAACGTATTCATAAGATCACAAGGTTAGAAAGTGGTCTTTAACAGGTGCATAACATACTTTAGGAATTTTAACTTGCCAATTCAGCAGGGTGGCTTGGAAGAAGCAGACACTAGAGTTAGGGTGACAAATTAGGAAGTTACTGTAATAATAACTGTAATAATATAGTTATGAGGTAATGAGAGCTAGCACTCAATTGATGACAGTGAAAATAGAAGTGACAAACTTCAGATATCAAATTATTGTAATCTCTGTGAAGATACTTTGGAAAATCAATACCATATGGCCTAAGTTTATGGTATTTATGCTACCACTTTCAGACTTCATAGATCTAATAGAGTATACAATGCTTAGAACATTGGATCTTGACTCAGGAAAACTTGGCATTCTTATTTGAATATTTCAAGTGGATAAACTGAGGTTCAGAGAAGCCAATTACCAACAAAATATCTTAATGATGGCATAGTGATCAAGCTTGTTTCTTGGAGGGCACTTTTCCAAGGGCATTTGGGCTACTGTAGAAGTCTTAGTGTCTTAGGTCACTGGAAGATGGGGGGTGTTTGAATCTTCTTCTTTTTGTGGCTATGAACACCCTTCAACACTGCCTACTTGGCCTTCAAGGCCTTGGACTTGGCGTCTGTCTTGGGGGGAGGGTGGCAACTGCTTCCTTCTTCACCTTCGGCGCCGTCTTAGGAGGTAGGGCAGCTGGTGATCTTTATCAGTGAAGAGTGTTTTCACCCCAGAGTTCCTCACACTGAGGAAGTCATTGAACCAGACCGAAAAACAAAACAAAATGAAAAAACAAGCAAACAAAACACCCACGGATGTAACTGGAAATACTTGACAAACCAAGATCCAGATGATGGATTTGTATTTTATCTATCACAAATCATCAGCATGCTAACCACATCTGGTTTCAGTTTGGGCAAGGTTGTTAGCTCTGAAGAGCAAAGCTTTTAAAAGGAAAAATCCTGTCAAGTTAATCTAATTTCCTCCATGACAGAGTGATTGAGTCTGTAGGGTAGAAGCAAATGATATCATTTGTATTAACTTCACAAGGGTTTTGATTCTATATGCCATACCTATCAGCAAATTCAAAATAATAATCATGATAAGAATGATAAAGATGATACTTTGTTCCACTAAACTTATCTTCTGATGACTCATCATGGTATCAAGGCAACTCTGAGTCCTTGAAAACTATACCAGTAGAATACATGGTCTGCTAAGCTCAAGGAACTTTGAGCAAATGCCCAGTAATGACAGACAAGTTTAAGAAATGAATATTTTCTGGTAGATTGATAACTATTTTTGCCTTCTTGCTATCTGACCTACATTGTTGATATTTAGTCATTTTGAATCATGCCTGACTCTTCGTGTCCCCTTTTGGGGTTTTCTTGGCAAAAGCAATCAAAAGGTTTCCAGCTAGTAAGTATCTGAAGTTCTATTTGTACTCAGAAAGATGGGTCTTCACAACTCCAAGCCTGGCACTCTTTACACTGTAAGACCTAGCTGCCCTGCCCACCATTACACTATCTGAAAAAAGGTTGCATGATATAGTGGAAGGGTTCTCAAACTTTTGTTTATGGACCCTTAAGGAATCTAGAGGTAAATTCCAGGAGGTACATAAACTTGGATAGGATATTAAAATATAATTATTTTCCTTTCTAATCCTTGGTATTTTTATTTAATGCATTTAAAAACATTATTCTGAGGAGGAGTCTCTAAGTTTCACCAGCCTACCAAGGGTTCCATCTCACACACACACACACACACACACACACACACACACACACACTAAGAACCCCTTCTGTAGTGGACAGAATGTTGTACCTGGAGTCACAAAAACCAAAACAAAAAAACTGAGTTCAAATCTGACTTCTGACTTATTTGTTGTGAGAACCCGGGCAGATCATTTAAACTCTCTTAACCTCTTTTTCCTCCTGAACAAAATAAATGATTAGATAAGATGGCCTTTATAATCTGTTAGAGTTCAAAATCTATGCTTCTGTTATCATTGGATATAAAGTTGGGAAGGACCTTAAACTTCATCCAATCAATGACCTTTCTTTTAGAGATGAGGAGCAGAAAACCAAAGAAACCAAATTCTTTTCCCTAGGTAATATAGGTAATCAGTGACAACTGGAAATCAAATATAGGTCCTCTGACTCCAAAGCTAGTGATTTTTTCAAACACATTAAGCTACTTTTCAAGTATTGCCAAGAAGAAAATGCTTCCAATATTTTTTTTTCTATTATGGGTATAAACTATTAAGTATCTCTTATCCTTCTAAATGTAACTCACTGTATATTGTATTGCTTTGTAGGTGTGTACTCTCTTTAATTCTTAGGGATCCTAGGGAAAATGAAAGAGAAGCTCTAAGGACTAAGGATTTGATTATTAAGGATGGTAAAAGGTTAATAAATCTAGAATTAGAAAAAGATCTCAGAGGATATCTAATCCAACGCCATCATTTTACAGATGGTCTAGAAGGGTAAGAGGACTTGCCCAAAGTTGCACAGATACTAAGAGTCAGAGGTAAGATTTGAACCCTGGTCTTTGCTCTCCACCGGACAGGCTTTCATCCTAGATTGTATCAGCATAGCATTTAGTTATGGTTTGCTTTCACAAGCATCATCAATGCATTATTGTTATTTGATGAAAGAAATAAAAAGTTTCTGAGGAACTTTGGAATCAGTTGTGTGACATGAGAGACATTGCCTGGTATGGCATGCCAGAATCAAATCATAGAGCATTTTGCTCTATGAGCGAAGCAGAATTGCAATATCTCATGAGAAACAGGAGATGTACAAATTTAGAGATATCTCCACTCCAAGTGTTCATATGGACCATTTGTGCCCGACCTGTGGCTCACATTGGTCTGATCATCCACATTTGGAGACACTGTACATTGATTCCAACATAGTAATGTCATTTTGGTTCTCTTAGAGAACAAAGGACAACCAATCAACCATTCAATGAAAGACGCAATAAGGTATCTCAAAATCAATGATCCCCATTTTCCAGAGGAGGAAACATAGATTTGAGGAATTTATTGCTGTTCTGTCCATGCACATTCAGTCCATTAGTCCTCACTAGATGTTTCTCTAGTTTCACTTTCCATTCACTACAATCCCCTCTTTCTAGGCCTCAGGCATCAGCAAGTGCTGTGAGTGTGTATATTCTCTAACATCCTCCCCCTAGGCTGCCTACTCTCTGCATTTTCCCATCAATATCCTTTCTAATACCCACTGACAGAGCCACTAAAAACGGCGAGGTTTGTTTCTTGACAAATGTCCCATTTTCACAGGCAGTTGAACTGAACTGCAGCTTGTGCTCCGTTCAAACATGTCAATAAACATTATTGCAAAGACGTAGAAGCAATAATGGGAATGTATAAAACTCACCTTTATTGCTTCTTGCCATGAATTTACACGCTACTCTAAGCAGCTTTCACTCCCTCTACAAGAAGCTGCAGGAAATCTGCCTTTGAAAGTATGGGCCAATGAAGTCTTCCCTAGGGGATGGATGGAAGTGGAATGTTACCACCCCTCCCCATTTGCTCACAGATCCCACATGTCATTCTATAGAGGTCTGTAACAAATGATGTCAGCTGTCACAGGTAAGGACTCATGCCTTTCAGGGAATAACTGTTAATGTCACAGTACAGTAGTATGCATGACAATAAAGATCTCAGGCATTGTGAAGTTTTGCCAAAAAATCTTAGATTCTGCAGCCCTGAGTGTGAGCAAATACTATATAGAGCTGTATCAGGGTGGAAGGGGACATAGCTCCTGTGAAAAGATTAGTCATTGAGATGTGGAAAGAGTTTGCTGAATGGGAAATGGGGGTAGTTTTCTGGGGGTAAAATGTTTTGGGGTCGAGTGCAAGGACTGTGTCTGAGAGAAATATCCTTGAATGCAAAGGTTATTCCGATAAATGATGTTTCAAGATGTTTAAACCTGGGAAATATAGGGCTAGATAAACAAAAATTTGTTCATCTAACATTAACATGTTGCTATATTCTTGAATCAATGGTTTTGATTGGGGAGAATCTCACATAATAGAAATAATACTGAAACTTTGGGGAAAGCTGGGTGCTATAGTGGATAGAGTGCCAGGCCTGGAATCAGGAAAACTCATCTTCATGAATTCAAATCCAGCCACAGACACTTACTAGCTGTGTGACCCTGGTCAAGTCACCTAAGCCTGTTTGCCTCAGTTTCCTCAGCTGTAAAATGAGCTAAAGAAGGAAATGGCAAATCACTTCATTATCTTTGCCAAGAAAACCCCAAATGGAGCCACAAAGTGTGGCTCCATTTCAGCCACAACTGAAAAATGACTGAACAATAACAAAAATAAAACTTTTGTAGTTATATACCACTTAACAGCTTTTAAAATTATTTTCATATTCTCATTTGATCTATAAACCTCTTGATTATCTTTGCCTAGAAAACTCCAAAAGAAGTCATAAAGAATTAGACAGTTAAAAGCAACTAAAGAACAATGTTGACCAACTAGTAATAAGGTAAAAATAGTTATCAATCTATCAGAAAATATTCATTTCTTAAACTCCCATTGAACGAAGAACAAGAGAGCCTCATAGCCATTGTTTTGTTACTTCACTGACAAAATCATCATTACACAGGCTCTCAGTTATCTTTCATGGTTTTTATCAGTCATGAAAGTGCCTGAAATATCTACTGTTCCATCAGGGCTGAGGCCCAGGATCAGTCTACCTTTGGTCACATGTGTCTACAGCTCTATAACGCGAGAAACCAAGGAAATAAATAAGACACTTTCAACCAATAAGGAGGTAATCCTTTTTTGCAGCTAAAGTGAAGATGGGAATAAAGGAGGAAAATAATTATTAGTTGCCAATATGTACTTGGTAACTGAACATAGTCTCTTTATGATGGTCATGGTGAGGGTTAGAGGAAGATTAATTTTCAATAGATAAATGGCTGCAATCAATAGAGAAGCTGGTGTCAAAAATGTAATTTAAAATATACCAATACTACATGATCAAGTGAAAATTTCTTCTCACAAATTCGCCCAGGAAGATGCAGTAGTCTGAAAACTGAATCATTGGATAACGGCTCCCAGGGGGTTACAATTTCCATCATTGCCAGCTTAAGTAACTACCACTATACTTCAAAATATTAGTGTATGATTTCTAAAAAAAAGTATTGGATTTTGAAATATTTTTTAATGACATAGTTAAATATAATGGATAGAGTACTAATATTAGGTTCAGGAAGACTGGAATTCAAATTCCAGCCACTGAATTCTCCTAGCGTTGTTTCTGGATGATTCAATTATTCACTTATATGCCTCAAGTAGTTCAAAATTCACATCAATTCAAACTAGTTGAGGACTATGCAAAAGGAGGAAGTTCCCATAATGGGAGTTCCATATGCTGTCAAAATCACAGCTTCTATGCAAATGGCATAAATATTAATAATATTGAAATTAATACTTTTAAATCTATAACAAGTGTTAATTAAATATATCTTTACATAGATAGCAATGTATTTCTTTCAATAGAAATCATCATAGGAAGCACTTCTGGCTACATACCATGTAGTTTTCTCCACATTCAATGTCTTTTTTAAAGCCCAGCTTTGTATTTCATTCTGGGCCTGAAAACACATGATATTATTTCTTTGTCCCTTTACTTTCTCAAAGTTCTTTCATAATACTGTAAACTTGATTTCCAAATCTCTATAAAATAGTCTATGTTTTAGCCTCTTCTAAGAAAGTAAAGGTCCTGTATGTTTGGATAATATAAAAATGCCACCTTTGGTCATTTGCATATTTTATAATGAATATTGTCTTATGATGTCCCAGATTTGGTTTCAGCCAAATTTCAGAGATAAGAATGACTTAGAGCTAATTAAATGCTAAATCTGAAATTATATCTCACCTGGATTGTTTCCATTGACTCCCAATTGTTCTCCATGTCTCAAGTCATTCTGTATTCCATTGCATCTTATGCCAAAAAGATTTTCCTTCATGCAGATTTGACCTTTCCATTCCCCATCTTATTAAACTCTAGTGGCTCCCTATTGCCACTGGGATACAAAAGAAACCCCATGATATGCCTTTCACAACTTAGTCATCATCTATCTTTCTAGTTTTATTGTAGATAGTTCCTCTTTCCACAGTCTGCCATCCAAGCAAATTGGCCATTTCTCTTCTCTTTACATGTATCACTTCATATCCTGTCTTCTTGCTTTCACATTGGCTTTCCTCCATGATTGGAATGAACTTCCTCCTTATCTCCTCTTCATAGACTCCCTAAAGCACAACCATCTACATGGTATATTTCATGATACTCACAACTGCCAGTGCCTTCTTTCCCAAATTACCTTATATTTTACTACCTTATATTTCTTTTGATTTATTCTGTATAATTCTATACTTTGAATACACTCACATATGAATATGTTGTCTTCCACTACAGTATATAACCTCTTTGAAAGCAGGAATTGTTTCTCATATTTTGGTTTGTGATCTCTAGCACCCAGTATAGGCTTAATAAATGCTTGTTGTTTGGTAGGCTAATTGTGTTAATTGATAGGCTAATTGGATACCAAGGTAGCTAGGTAGCACAGTGGATAGAGTGTTAGCCAGGAATTAGGAAGATGTGAGTTAAAATCCAGTCTTAGACATTTAGTAGCTGTGTGAACCTGGCTAAATCACTTAACCCTATTTGCCTTAGTTACCTCATGTGTAAAATGAATTGGAGAAGGAAATGACAAACTGGTCCAGCATCCTTGCCAAGAAAACCCAAAATGAAGTCACACAGAGTCAAACATGGCTGAAATGATTGAACAATAACAAAACTGGATTACCATCAATGAGGTGTGCTTGCTGTCTCTCAGTCTTACTTCCATTCCTAAGCAGCTTACACTGGAACATGTAACCATGTCTTGTGTTGATGTCATTTGCAATCAATTTATATAAGTAAACAGAAACAGTTTTATATTAATAAATTAGTGTAAATGTTGTTCTTACCTGGAGCAGGGTAAGAAAGGGAGAGAGAAAAGGGATGTGAGATGGGTTGATCAAAAATTACCTGGCTCAGAACAAGTAATTTAGTGATAAATTATTATCCATTTAGAAGTGACCTACGTCAGTGAAAGGTTTTTTGAATAAATCTATCCTTCATGTATCCTGATCCTTTTAGATCCCGTATGTAGCATGGCAGAAGGAATACCCACCAGTTGAGGAATGGCATAATGTCTTTCAAAAGTATGCTAATAAATGGCCTACGATTTCATTTCACATCTCAGCAATTTTGGTTATGAAGTAAAGGGTGGGAGTTGAGCATCCAAGAAAGGTAGGGACAGAGAAGTAGATAACAGTTCCACTTTGTTTCTCATGGGTGTCTTGTTCATGATTCTAAAGTGTAGACATAGACGCTAGTAATTCTAGTATGTCACTGATATGGCAATTTCCCCTAGAAATTTATTAAATGATCTGAAACCCCTATGGGACACCCTCTTTTCTTGGTTCCATTAAGAGAATGATTTCAGTATTTGAAAGTAATAATAAAATGAATAAAGGGGGATACTTCAATATCTGGAACTCCTGCCCATTCTATCACGCTTGTAGTCTAATCATCTTTGAGCATATGAAGATAATTATTACTGATTATACTAAAGCTTTTTTTGAGAATGCTCAAAGCACTTTACCCACTTAATTAGATGTCAATAGCCTGTGATGTCTCTGATTGTACCTATTCCAGAGATAGGTAAACAGGTGCTTTAGAAGATAAAGCAGAAGGAATGTGCTAACCAAATTGTCAAAATTAGAAGAGAAGTCCAAATAGCTACCACTACTTATGACACCTAACAACATAGAAGAGTGTTAACTTTGTAGTGATGACTTGTCCACAGGGGAAGGGAGTTTCCACAATGGGAGTTCCCTACACCAAGAAAATGCAGACCTGAACCAAAAATAACCAAGATATTTTACACTTATATAATCATATAGCCCCTATATACTTTCTGAATCATATGCATATATATACATATATGTATATGTGTGTATGTATGTGTGTGCATATATATATATATATATATATATATATATTATATATATATATATATATATGAATATATATGAATATATATCCATTCAGTTCAGTTCAGTCATTTCTGACTCTTAGTGACCCTATTTGGGGTTTTCTTGGCAAAGATACTGAAGTGGTTTGCCATTTTCTTTTCCAGCTCATTTTACAGGTGAGGAAACTGAGGCAAACAGGTTTAGGATCACACAGCTAGTGTCTGAGGCTGGATTTGAACTTAAGTCTTCCTGATTCCAGGGCTGGCACTTTATCCACATGTATATCTATATATCTCTATATCTATATATATATCTCTATATCTATCTATATCTACATATATATATATATATATATATATATCCACATATATGTGTGTGTGTGTGTATTTATCACAAAAAATTCAGTCATGTAGGAAGGTTGTGTCTTCATTTAATAGATGAGGAAACCAAGGCTAGATAATAGATAAGTAATTAAAATTATGAGGTGTGTAGAAACGGGTAAAACAAAGAAACCAACCAAATCTCCTGATATCAGTTCCCCCCCCCACTGGGAAGTAGAAAAATAATACAAGAACATGATTTTTAGAGCTCTTTTCTATCTAATTAAGAAGAACTTTTTCTACTATGCAGAGTATCTGTTATTGATACTGCCTTAAGGCAACTAAATGAAGCAACTTGTCCAGGGCTTTGTGCTCTCTAAACTCCATAAAACTTCACTGGCTGACTTCACTGAAAAGATTTGCTGGGACAGCTAGGTAGTGTAGTAGATAGAACACAGGGCCTATTGTCAGGATTAAATTCTGTAAGCTTCAGTTTCCTCAGCTCTAAAATGGGGATGACGACAGAACCTACTTCCCAGGATTGATGGAAAGATAAAATGAAATCATATTTGTGAAGTACATAGCACATGACTTGCACATACTAGCCACCACATGAATGTTGGCAATAATAATGATAATTATTATTATTGCAGTGATGTCATTTAACTGAATGAGTATTCAACTGAATGAAAACTTTTAATCTATGTATTTAAGAAAATTAATGAATTATGCAAACTACCATAACCTAGGAAATTGTAATAATGTAGTTGAAATTTCATTGAATAATTTATTATGTATAAATGATCTGAGATTTCCTCATCCTTGGAGCTCCTTATTACCAGGCAACAATGTCTTCTGTACAACCAGTACTTCAAGATGGATGGACCTATTTTATATCAGAGAAAAAAACGCCTAAAACAAAAATATTCCTCCATCAAAATTTAAGATCTATGTTACAGGCAGCAAAAACTAGTTACTTAGGAAATACGTATAATTATAATGATTATTTTTACTATTGTATTCACCCAGGCAATGCCATGTACTTAATAATACAATAAAAAATGTTTTTAAAAGCTTATAAACCATTTGTGATACTTACTAGAAGGCTGGGCTTTGAAGATTTGGTTCCAAATATTAGGCCTGTACTCCCTCAAATCAAAGCAAGTGGGAAATGATCTACATGCATAAAAGTATTTATAGCAGCTCATTGTGTTTTGTCAAAAAACCAAAAACTAATACCTACCAAGTGAGGGAAGGTTGAACAAAGTTTGGTATAAACAGGTAATGGAATACTACTGTGCTATCAGAACTGACAAAACTAAGAAATCTGACAATGAAATGATGCAGAGAGAAGTGAGAACAAGGAGCATATTTTATACAATAACATTTTAAAAAAAACACATTTGGAAGACCTAAGAACGCTTATTAGTACAATGGACAATCATGATTCCAGAAGAACAATGATGAGGAATGTTAACTACTTCTTGGCAGAAAGGTGATGAACTTAATATCCACAAAGAGACATACCTTTTTTGACATGGCCAAAGCGGGAATTTGCATTTTTTCAATAAGCATTTTTGTTACAAAAGGTTTCCTTTTTTCCCCTTTTTCTTCCCTTGTTCCACCACTCTGAGGTAGAGGGAGAGAGACAGACAGACAGACAGAGGGAAAAGGAGAAGGTTAGAGGGAAAGAGAGAGGAGGGGAAGGAAGGAAAGGGACAGGGAGAGGGAGAAGAAGAGGGAGGATAAAAGCCAGCTAACTGAAAAAACTTAAAAGCAAACTGAACTCTAACACTTAATAGTTACATGATCCTGATTCAGAACGTTTGTTTTTCTTATGTGAATATGATTTAGGAAATCAGGAAAGAATATTCCAGAATACTTGAAAGTGAGGAGATATAAGGAATCTTGAGAATCACCTAAGATATCAAACTCAAGTTCTAGAGCTAATTAGAGGAGGAACTAACAGCAGGGCCCAGGTCTTTTGACATGAAGTCCACCAATCTCTCCATTTCTCCATTCTACTTCTCCATCTACATACATCTAAAATATGTACACATGCTGGAAAGGCTCATCTTTAAGCAAGGCTGATCTTTAACCATTGTTTTTGGGAGTATAAAGATGACAATCTTGAAACTAGATATATGAGGTGGAAAAACCTGCAAGGCATTGTTTCAGCGAAAGACTGCTATCTTCAGGTCTGTAATTTCATGATTCTGTACTGGTCCCATATACTCCAGTTCAACTATCTCATAGTTTGGGGTAGAAGTCCCCTTGCGGAGTTGGGAGAGAGGAGAATCAATCAATTAATCAACAAAATCAATAAGAATTTATTAGGTGCCTACTATGTGCAAGGCACTGTGCTGAGTGTTGTGGATAAAAAGACAAAAAAATCAAAATAGTCCCAGCCCTCAAGGCATATGCAGTCGGGCAAGAAACGTATCTATATCTATATCCATATCTATATCTATGTCTATATCTATATTTATATCTAGGTATCTACAAAATCAATCCATCATAGTTTTGAGGAAAATTTGCACTTGGGTGCATCATGAACGGAAAAGCCTCACTTAGAAAATGGCACTTTAGCGGAGCCTTGAAGGAAGCTAAGAATTCTAAGAGACAGAAGTAAGGGAAAATGCATTCAGGCATGAAAGAGGATAGTCAGTCTAAATGCATGGAAGTGGGAAAGTTACGACATGTGAGTAACAGCAAGAAGGTCTGTTTGGCAAGATGGCAGCAGTGTGGGTGGAGGAGAGAAACGAGCAATAAGGTAGGTTGGGGCCAGATTATGATTAAGTGCAAATACCAAACAGGAGGAATTAAGTAGTGGCTGACACTGTCTGAGTCTCAAGCATTGAGAGGGCCTCAGGGCCCTGGGACTACATACCTCCTGCCTATTTAAGCATAGGAGGAGAAGGAAGTATGTGGAGTACAAATTTTTCTCCCAGACTCTCATTAATCCAACAGTGGCAGAAGACCCTGAAGTCACAGCACCGCATCTGCAGAGCTAGAAGGGAACTTAAAGTTTTAGTATAATCCCCTCATTTTACAGATGAGGAAACACAGAGAAGTTAAGAGACTTGCCCAAGGTCATCCATGTAATAAGTAATTAACAAATGAGCCAAGATTCACATCCAGGTCCTCTGACCCCAAATCCAACTCTCTTTCCAGTGTGCCATTCTGCCTCGATTGGAAAACTCTAGCAAATGTTATTCTCTCCTTGGGTGGATAATGGAGTTTCTCTGTTAAAAGGGAAAAGAAGCAAAGGCCTGTAGGTCTTCTGGCAGTACTAATATGGAAACTCATTTGTTGGAATCCTCTCCAGGATTTGTGACTATCACGGGTACAGTGATCTGCCTCTTAAACAATGGTGAGGAAATACTGAGAGAAAGGGGAGTTCTAGTTTCTCCTAACTGCTATCTGCCTCCTTTACCCTGGAAATGAATTCCTGAGACAGAAGCAAAAAAGTGATACTTTTCCAGCATGATTTTTTAAAAATCTGGGTTGAATATGTTATTTCTAGAAGTATGCTGGGCATTGTGAGGGTAGAAAGAAGCTTAGGGCTTCTATCCTCAAGGAGTTCACTTTGTAGTTGAGGAGGTAAGATACATACATACATACATACATACATACATACAAACACACATGCGCACACACACACACACATATATACATACATATATACACATGTATATAATATATTTGTGTATATATACAATAAAAATACATGATATAAGATTACACATGTAAGATATACACACATATATATACATATATACATTTATGTATATCTATCTTCCCTCCTAAATTATACATATGAAAGAACCAGAGAGTTACAGGATATAATGGAAAATTGAAATTAGTACCAGCCAATAAATAATTAAACCTATCTCTCTCTTCTTTCCCAGAGAGGTGGGGAACTACATGTGTGGAAAGTGATGATTTTGTCTCAACTATATTGCTTAAGCATTGTTGTTATTGTTGTTCTTACAAGGAAGGCTTCAATTGGGTTTGTGGAGGGTATACGAAGAAATGACATACAAAGAAGCAATACATCAATAAAAAGGAAGTGACTCCAAAGGGAAGAAAAATGTGAAAAGTAGAAGTAAATGTTTAAATGCTAAGAGAATTCAGAGGGAAGATAGATCACTATGAGATGGAAGTAGTCAGAAAGAGATTACAATGTGAATCTTTAGCTGGGCCATGAATAATTTCAATGGAAGAGGGGATTTGGTCTGGATATTTAGCCATTGGAAGGCACTTTGGACTTGCAGTCCAGAGGATGTAGGTTTAAGTCTGAACTCTAACAATAACTAGCTACATGGTCTTGAACAAATCACTTAGTGCTTCTAAATCTTAATTTCCCCATCTGGAAGGAAGCTTAGATATCTTCTAGTTCATTTTACAGATGAGGAAAGTAAAATACAGAGCTAAGTTTCTTGCATGAGGTCACACATCTACATAAGAGTCAGAACTAGGATTCCAATCCAGGTGTTCTGATTCTAGGCCTGGTGTTCTTTCTAATACATGACTTAAAACCTATACTACAAAATTCTCACTTGATAGTATACTGTCAGTATGATACTCTCATTCTTCATACACTTAAATGTTGTCCTCCCAAATGTATAGTAATTTTCTTGAAGAGAAGATTCATGGTTTCTGTTTCTTTTGCATATCCTGCAGTGTCCAGGAGAGCTAACGTGCTAACTCATTGACTTCAGGAGTATAAGCCATGAAGTTTAGGTTGACGATATAGAATTTTGTCATTCAGTGGTTTACATGAGTGTCTGACTTTTCAGGATCCCCATTTCAGGTTTTCTTGTCAAAGATACTAGAATGGTTTGCCATTTCTTTCTCCAGCTCATTTTACCAATGAGGAAACTGAAGCAAACAGGGTTAAGTGACTTGCATAGGGTCACACAGCTAATAAGTATTTGAGGCCGGATTTGAACTCAGGAAGATGAGTCTTTCTAACTCCAGGCCCAGTGCTATCACTGAGCTGCCTGATGCTATACAAAGTTAGTGATATATGGGGGGGGCGGGTAGTCTATTGGACGTGGAGTCAGGAAGGCAGAGGTTGAAATTCAGATTGACACTCAAGAGCTATGGGAATCCCAGCAAATCTTTTAGACTCTCAGCCTCTAATTCCTCATTTGTTACATGGGATTGATGAAAGTAATAATAAGTCTACTAACCATTTAACAAGTTTCTTACTATGTTTAAATGATATAATATATCTAAAGCACTTTGTATACTTTAGACCACTGCATGAATTTCAGTTATTATTGGATTTGGGAATTGTCAAGATAAAGCCTTGTCAAAAAGTGTGATGTTTGATGATGAGTGATAGGAGATTTGGAATTTTTTTATTAATACTTCCCAGAAGCCAGAGGCTTTGGGGGTAACGTGTGAATCATAGGGAAAAGTTATAGCATTTTCTAGCCAAAGGTTGATTAACAACGTAATAAGGTCAGTATGACATGTTTCATTACCTTATCCTAAGAAGACCCCTTTAAATGATGTACCTCTCTGGAGCCATCAAGGACTGGCTATAAAAGGATGAATCCCTCTCCCTTTTCTTTGTTTGTGTTTGTGTGTGTATGTGTGTGTGTGTGTGTGTGTGTATATGTGTTTCTATTCATTTTATTTTTTATTAGAAATTAAATCTGTACAAATATTCCAATATACAAAGAAGAAAAGTTATTGAATAAGAAACCGCAACCTTGTTTAATGCATTTGCAGGAATATATAAAATCTAATAAGATAGTAGCAAAATTGATCCTTATATGTTCCCTTTTGTTCTTATTTTTGTTCTATTATGTGCTTTTGAAATGATTCCCCCTCATTTATATCAATACCTAATAACTTTCCACTTCTTAGGCCCCTAAACTCTTCATTTGTAACAAAGTCAAGAAACACTTTGGCCATGTTGGAAATTGCCCAAAATACCTGCCAAATTAATGCAAGATTTATTGATATGATCACTTGCAGCAGTAATGGAGGGAATATCAGAAAAGGCTGCATTTACAAGGTGAGGGGAAGTTGAACTCTGAATAAAACTAAGAATTCTAAGAAGTGAGGGCAAAAGGGGAACACACTTCAGGCATGGGGGATAGCCTGTCCAAAGATACAGATGGGAGATGGCAAGAAAGCAACTTCAGGTAGACTGATGAGTGCATGTGGAGGAATTATTCAAAATATACTTGCAGAAGAAGGTTACAGCCAGGTAGTGAGATTATTTAAATCAAGAAGCATTCTAGAGGAAATAGGGAGCCCCTGGAATTTGTCAAGTAAGTGATTGGCATTGTCAGACTTGTGCTTTGTATCAGTTTTGGGGAAGATATGGGAAGGGGGATGATGTGGTCCTCTTCTTTCTAATCCCAGTTTTACTTGACTAAGACAGATTTCTTCCATTGTCTTGGGACCTCTTGGAGCTGATTCTCTATCCCCAGCCCAGACCAGGCTGTGTGCAAATCCAGTAAGCATGTGTATTCCAGAATTGCCTCATTAAAAAAGTGCCTCTTTAAGATTCTAGTGCTTGCTTCTTCCTGATTGAGGCTCTCTACTTCAGCAGGCCTGATCCTTAATATTCACTTTGGTGCTTCTGTGTTAGAAGAGTCTATCTTCAAATAATTGGCCTTGGGCTTCTTAATATTCTGCATCTCAAATTGTGTTAGTTGGTTACATAGCTAAAAATACGTAGGCTCTGATACCTCACTATTAATAAAGATGATCTTTGTTTAGCAATAGCATTTTACACATGTCATATCTCTAACCAGAAAGCAGGATAGTCTTACAGCCTTTTTGAAAAACATCATCCTAACCTTAGGATCATAGATTTAGGTCTGGTGTGCACCTCACAGGACATCTAGTTCTATCCCCCCTTATTTTACAAATTAAGAAATTGAAGCCCAGATAGATTAAGAGATTTGCCCATGGTCACACAGGTAGTGTCAGGGGTAGGTTTTGAACCCAAGACTTCTGACTCTAGAGCTAATGTTTGTTTTGTTTTGTTTGGTATTGTTTTTACAGAGCACCATGACTTTATTTAATCAATGTGTTTTGAGTAACAAGTGAAAGGGTATTTAGGTTGCAAAGGTCAAGCCGTGATCCATTATTTTTTTCATCTCAGATACAAATGACACAAGAAATCCTCAATGCTGTTTCCAAAACACTAGGAATAGGTGAAGATACTGATAACCCAGAGTTATATAGTCGCTATAAGGAGTAAAGGAGAGGCACTATTTGGGGAAGATTGGAGATCACATGCTCTTTGTAACCCAGACTCTTTTTGGCAAAATCACAGTTGGCAACTGGTTCGGGAGGGAACATCACAGAGCACAAAAGATATAAAGCAGTGATTGTGTCATATACAATCCATCCTGAAGAACTGATCTGTGAGCACACATACATTTAAATATTTGAAAAGCATCTTTTACAATGAATATCAAAATGACAAATAATCTAAGTCAGAGAAAAATGCCCTAGCTTCTCCCTATCTCCCTTTTCTCATTATGGAGATAAATCCCAGATGAATCTGTAGACAGCAGAGGGAGAAGAAAGAAATACTAGTAATCATAACAACAATAGCAAGAAAGAAACCTGGCAGAAAATTGCCAGCTCAGAACAACAAGCCCTCCAGTGAGAGCAATAGCAGCAGCAACAGCAACACTCTTAGGAAACTGAGTAACAGCTCCTGATTCCTAAGTGCTGAACTGGGACTGGGGCCGAGGGAGTTGAGGTGGGGGTTGGTGTTGATATTTGTGGTGATAATGCCATTTATTCTATATTCTTGTATAGTAATGAGAGATGAAGTTCAAAAGGTTTGGAAGTTTGATTCAAGATTAGTGTTCCTAAGCACAGTTTCTTCCTAGAACTATCCAGCCCACTTAAATATATTATTTCAAAACAAAACAAAAATTGCATTGTAAATTTCATCAGCAGACATCCTCTCAGGAGATTTCCAGTCCTCACTGCCAGAATAGAGTCCAACAAGGGAGAAAAATGCCCATCTTAATATATCTCTGTCTGTGTATGACCAGGATCACAACATATTTGAAAAGAGAAGGAAGGGACTAATAAGACTGGGGATATTTGGGGAAGGACTAGGAAGGAAGAGAGGATAGATTAAAGAGAGTTCACATTTAGCTTACAGCATATGGTTCATCCCCCAAATTTAAAGAGGAGGTATTTCATTTAGAAATCTCAAAATCCAGCCTGGTAGCATGAGACTGGATGACTTTTTTTTCTTTATTTTTGGCTGATCTTTTCAGCTGGCTCAACTATTATAAACCCAATGTAGTATACAACTGGTCACACAGCTGTAATGTTGCTTTAAATGCAAGTGGTTGTACCGGCTCCCAGGACCGTGCTGTGAGAAGAACAGATGAAACAAATGCCATCACTTACAGTACAGCATCTGCATAAATCACTGTCCAGTGCATTCATTTCTAGTGACAGATTAATTCCTTTCTCAGGTTTTGCTTAAGAGTGTACCACTGAATACTAATACCATTCCCCAGAGACAGCGGCTGAGATGTCACTCACGACACAGTGACAAATAACATGTGAGAGTGCTAAATGTGGAGTGGCCTCCTGCTTTCCCAGCAGAGGAAAACCTGGAGCAGCTGGGGCCAAGGGTTGTACTGACTGTAAAAAAGATCAAAGAAATAGCAATGCCATCCCTTCCACCTGGAACAGCTAGCTGTCGAAAGTGGGATACGATGCTAGAACGTCAGCTATTTGGGGAGTCCCACAGCAGTCCATTCTCAGTACTCCCCTTCGGCCAAGATAGAATTGTTGTCCACAGAGAAAAAGTAAAATATATTATTTGATGTCGCTGGATTTTGGAGGAGTAAAGGCAAATGTGTCCCAGATGTATTCACTGGAGAACAGCTCTGAGGGGACCAAGTTGAATTCATAGGAATATGGGTCAGGAGAAGGAAGTGGAGAGCTTTTTCTACCTCCCAAGACCAGCTCCTCCTTAGGCATGTTTCATAGTGTACACCTGAAAAATGACTGGGATGTATTTTCAGTTTATCAAGTCTTCCGGCAGAGGTGTCAGGCACAGAGAAATCACTTGTCATTCCAACGTTTCTTGGCGTCTGCTAACCGCAACAGGGAATGGAGGGCAAAGGGATTACAGAATTAAGCGGCACTGGTACAGCAGCCAGTGAGGGGCCCAGATTTAGCTGTCACTTTGAAGAAAACTCCATCTCATTTTGTGATTTAGAAGGAGCGAAAGTTAAAATGACAGAGCTGGACTGGGCCAACCTTTAGATCTATGAGCAGGGTAAACATGAGGAGGATTGAGCTCCCAGAGAAGGTTCAAGGAGCTATCTTGCTCATCTAAGTCATTAACCACTTGGATACTAAGAGACACCTGCTATATCCCAACCAACTCCATTTTAAAGACACAGGTCATGGCCTCTGTCCTCCTTTCTGGCCACCTTCTCCAAGTTTTTGGCAGTGCTATCGGACGTGTTTATTTTTATCTTGGTCTTCATAAACTTACCAAAACAAGTGCAGAGAGTGGAAGATAAAAGTCCATCGGTGTATCAGAAAGCATAGTATTTTTTTTTTCTGCCTTGCATACTTGGCTATTTAGATCACACAGTGGAAAGAGTTGTGTTAGGTCCAAACGGAACACACTCTGTATCCTGAAACAACTATTCCATTCAAGAGGCCTGACAGGGAATGCTCAGGAAGAGTGGTGCATGCTCTAAGGAACACATAGTGCTTTGGCAGGCAAACAAAAAGGGGGTGTAAATGCTCACAGTCCTCCTTTGTTCTCTACCTTTAGTGGACAAGTCCATGCTAAATTAACCATTAACATTCTTTCCTACAGAGGGGCTTAGATGAAAAGAGAAAATCATGGTCAGACTGTCTGAAGATGTTTCCAGTGCATGGTTGCAAACTCTGGGGTCATCCAGGTAATTCATTTAATGGGGTAAGATAGTGAAGAACATCTGGATGACTGACATCACCGTCACTCCTTCACCCCTTCCCTATGTTCTCATCCTAATCAGTGGCACCATTGGTTTCAATGTAAACGAGACTCAAAGGTTGTACATCCCCATGACTTGGGTTCAAGTTCTATCTTTGCCAGCTACTGCCTGGGTGACCTTGGGAAAAAATACTTTCTAAGCCTGCTTCCTTATTTAAAATATGGGATAATAACAGTGGCCCTAACTCATAGAGATATTGAGAGGATAAAATAAGATCCCAGAATTTCAAAGATGGAAGGAACCTTCCATCGAGTCTAAAACTTAACCATATCTTGACCTCACTACAACATCCCTAACAATAGTTATTGATCATAAGTAGAAGACCTCTAGTGACACTCTATAGCTCACTATCATACAAAGCAGTTCATTTAATTTTGGGACAATTCTAAATGGTGGGCAAATCACCTATCCTTTCAGTACTGTAGGTAACTCTCTAAGATGATAACTTGGAAGAAAGGACCAATCTACATTGGTAATAGGGTGGAGTCCCCTGTGCCAAAGAAACAGGCCCAAGTCAATATCCCAAATTAATTGTTAGGGATTGTTCTGAACCAAACTCTGCCTTACTGTGAACTGTGCCCATTCCATGCATTAATCTTCTAGGTTAAAGCAAAACAAATCAAATATCTCCTGTAAATGACAACTTTTCAAATATTTTAATAATATGAGTCAATGAGTAAAAGTAAGGATAATACTAGCTATAAATATATGTGCTTATGTACTTGCATAGATAGATAGATGGATAAATAACTTTAAGGCCTACAAATTGTTTTACATATGCCATCTCATTTGATCCTCACAATAACCCTTGGCTTTATTATCTTCATTTTATAGTTGAGGAACCCGAGGCAGACAAGGGGTTAAGTGACTTAACCAGAGTCACACAGCTGGTACATGTCTGAGGCAGAATTGAATTCAGGTCTTTCTGCCAATTAGATGACCTACTACCAAAAAATAGCTATCATGTTTCCTCCTGTCTTTTATTCTTGAGGAATGCCTTATGTGACTTCATCCAAGTTACTGATAAAACTGTCGAAGAAACAGGGCTAAGGACATAGTCTTGTAGCTATACCTTGCCAAACCCCCTCTCTATCACCTCAATAAATATTAAGTAAGTTCATAATGATTATAAAAGCCCATTGCAAACTGTAAGGCACAATAGAAATGTAAGTGAATGATGTTAGGATTATTCTTTTAAATTATGGTAGGGGACAGAACAAGGATGCATTAAGCACCTACTGAGTGACAGGAAGTGGGCTATAGGTTTTACAAATATGATTTCATTCGATCATTTCATAGAGAAGAAGACTTTGATTTTGGACATTCCATTAGCCAGATTTTTTTTTCTTCTTCCTCTATCTCTATTTTGGGAGAGAAAACAAATAATAAAAATGGGCTGGCATCAATTGTTTATTTAAAAGATCAAATTTCAGGGTATGCCTTTCATTTAGAATAAATTCAGTCCAATCTCCTAAATCATTTACATACGCATCTACATCTCTACCTGCATCAAGAGTAAAAGTGAGAATTGATGTACAGAGTAATATCCCTGAAGCACTATAAGGTCCTCAATCTTAAATGAAAAAAGTCAATCAGGCTTATTGCCATGTACTTCCCAGGCCAGGAAAATCGGCTAATGTAATTTGAAACAAAACAATTAAAAGAAAAATGGTTTTCTGCTTAATGCTCAGTTAACTAGAAAATCTAATTAAGCAGAACCTGAAACATTTTGATCAATCAGGTTTTACTGTAATAATATTCTAATTTTCCTGTCTCTTGTCAGGGGCACCTCCACTATCCCAGCCACCCAGCTCAAAAACATGGAATTGCCTTTGACTCATTATTCTCCTACATGCTCCATTTCCAGTCATTTAACAAGTTCTGTTAATGTTTCCTTTAAAATGTTTCTATTCCTGGCCATTGGCATCTTTCCTGTCCATTACAATGGGCCAGGCCCTCATCATCTCTTACATGTATTATGGAAACCACTTCCTAGCAGATCTGTCCCTAACTCCAGGATCTCCCTAACCCATTACATCCTTCATCCTTTTATGTCTATATATCGTCCACACTAAGGGTCTTCTCCCAGTTTTATTTTATTTATTTTTTTATAAAAGGGACCATCCTTTGGCTGACTTCTTAAATAGCCCTGATCACTAAACAGGCATTGCCTTAGTCAAAGCGAGAACTTGGAAAGACCTTAGCTTAAAAAGTTCAAGGTCTCCCGCTTCATCCTGGGCCATCTCCAGTTGTCCTCATCTACATCTGGCCACTGGACTCAGATGGCTCTGAAGGAAAAAGGGAGGCTGTTGACTTTGCACAGCCCTCCCTCAATGTAATCCGATTCACTTACAAGTCATGAAACCATCTTCCTGATGTCATGATCCTTTTTCAAGACTGAAGGACAAACCACAACATACAACAACCTTCCACACTGATCTTACAGTAACACTTCAATCATTCAATTCAATTCAACAAATTATTAAGCACCTACTATGTACAAAACACTACAAAAATGATGAAGATACAGATTAAAAACACAATCTTATCTTCAAAGAATAAGCTATTCTCCTGACATGTGCACATAGAAAAGTAAAGACTATGTATTTGAGGACCTCGAGATCACTAATACCTGGAATGAAGAGGTAAGGAAGTGGTGGTACCTGAGCTGATACTCAAAGAAACCTAATGATTCTGAGAGCTAAAGGCAAGGTTTAAATGAATTCTAGGATTGAAGACTGCAAGCTTGAAGGCAAAGAGATAAGAAATGAAATGTTGAGTATGGGGAAATGATGAAGGGGAAAGACAGATAAACACTACCACCAGCAACTCCAACACCACTACCACCACCAATATCACCACAAACCCATAAGAGAATAGATTATTCAACATGCAGGGTTGAAGGAAGTAAAGGATGGACCATCAAGTGATAAAAAGAACCTAAGAATATAAAATAAGGTTTGAGAGAGGCAAATAAAGAGTAGAACTTATATACCACAAATTAATTTACTGATTCTTTAAAAGTGAAACAATATCTTCTTTTTTTGTTTGTGTTTTAGTGAGGCCATTGGGCTTAAGTGACTTGCCCAGAGTCACACAGCTAGGAAGTATTTTGTGTCTGAGGCCAGCTTTGAACTCAGGTCCTCCTGACTCCAGGGTCAGTGTTCTATCCACTGCACCACCTAGCTGCCCCAAATGAATATCTTTGAAGGAAGGAATAACGGAGTGGTGACTTGCACAAAGGGAAAGAGGGGAGGCAAGTGAAAAGAAGGGAGAATGTGATGCACAACTGTTAAGTCAATAGAAAAACAGTAAAACTATAAGAATTACTTTGTTCTCTCAGCAAAGGAGGGACCTAGAGAGGATGGGATACAAGTCACTGTGGAGAGGCACAAATGTGACACTAACAGAAAGAGATGTCTCTCCAAAAAGGAAAAGTCAAAGGTACTGCCACAGAATGTTTCCAACAGAGGGGAGCTGTATGTCTGCACTAAAAGACAGTGACTGTATGATGTGTTTGTTCTGAGGGAAATTTGAACATTAGGAGACTCTGAAATAGCTGTACCTCATTAGACAACATACAAGCCCCAAAAGCATAGCACAGAGCTTGAAATGGAGGCAAATTATGGTAAGGCAAGGTTTTAAGATTGGGCCTTATGATCTGGGACACAAGAATGAGTCTTATCCCTGGAAATTTTTCCATCCAACATTGATGTCCTCATAAACTGATATTCCTAAAAGCTTTGCATCGTTTAAAAAGAAGGAGATTAACAGGTCTATATAGAGAAGAATATAGAAAATGGAAGGAAGAAGGAGGGTCAAATCTTGTTCTTTTAAATTTTATCACCATGAGTGACAAACAAGGAACAAACAAATGAATGTGTCTCTCCCTATAGACACATGTATATTTATATACATACACATATGTATACTTATATAGGTATGTATGTATATGTATTATATATAAAACGAATAATAATATCAAAATAGACTGGAAGGGAAGAGAAATAGGAGGACAAAGCAAAGGGAAACTTTCTGGAAAATGAAAGAGAAAATTACTAAAAATGAGAGGTCAGAGGACAGACAGGAGGGAGATTTCAAACCACTCTCCTTTCCAAGATAAAGCTTGAGAAGGGATGGAAGAGGGAAATGAGAGAGAAAGAGAGAGAGAGAGAGAGAGAGAGAGAGAGAGAGAGAGAGAGAGAGTGAGACAGAGAGACAGAGAGAGACAGAGAGAGACAGAGAGAGAAATGGATGGTCATGTGGACAGAATGATTAAATCATAGATAAAGAGAAATTAACAATATAAGAAAATTCAAAACAGCTTTTAAGGAACCTTAAGTGCTTTTGTAAGATTTCATGTTCCTATATTATGATTACTTTGAACCTTCTTCCATTCCCTAAGTTATCATCACCAGTAGACATCTTTGAATTTTATCTTTCGTTAGAACTTACTTGATGAAAAGACAGAATATGGAAGGACTTTCTTTATCTGTAATAGAGGAATTATCCTATTCCCTTTCTTTCTTTTCCCATAGATACAGGATTGCTTCAGGCCCCCATTTCATTTTTACTATGATGGTGTTGTAACATGAATAGCTAGATCAGTTTTCCAGCTTCTAAACATTCTCCAAAATATGCACTAAAGAAAAGAGCAAAAATTTATATCACTTATTCAAAAGTTTGGATATTTCCCTTCTCAAAACTATGTAATAAGGGGTAGCTAGGTGGTACAGTGGATAGAGCTCTGGCTTTGGAGTCAGGAGAACCTGAGTTCAAATCCAGTCGCAGTCACTTGACACTTACTAGCTGTGTGACCCTGGGCAAGTCAGTTAACCCCAATTGCCTTACTAAAAAGCAAAAAAAAAAATCCCCCCCAAACAAACTATGTAATAAATTCTAATTGGCCTTTATTCCAAAGTCTAATGTAGGGGGAAAAGAATGATTTTTTTCTTTAAAAATGTGAAAATAATTAATTGAATTTCTTAATATAAATTATATATGTATATATGATATAAATATACATATATACACACATATATACACATACACACATACATATATTCCTTTGTGGTAGTTTTAGGGAAAAAAAGGAAACCTATATAGAGGTAGATTAAAAATAATAATAACCTAACATATGAAGATGTCTGTCTTCTAAGGATCAGTCTGAGTTTGGGGGGGAAAAATAAGCAAAAAAAGCTAAACAAAAAAGTATTACAAGAAGTTTGGCCACAAGGGGACAATATTTTCAACTAAAGTAGTCTGGGAAGTTAACCTTATAAGGAATAAAAGACTAAATCTGCATTGGTTGAGAATGTGCTGATGCCAGTGATCATAGATCCTTGAAGTATGGAATTAAAAAGCAAAGAATTAATGAAATATGAATATAGACTCCCCAATTTTATATATGTGTGTATGTGTGTGTGTGTGTATACTACATACACAATGCATACATATCCATATAGACATGCTCACGCATATAAGTGTATAAATACATATGTGTATGCGTACATATATGTGTATTATCTTTAAAAGAAAATTTTTGTAAGTAAATCTCAACTGACCACATACTATATTTAGATAAATTATCTGGGGGTGGGTGGGAACATTAGCTTTAGCTCTTGTTTTCATAATCATTTCTTAATTAATTAATATATGAATCATATATTCTCATTCCAGTAGGGACATATATCTACTGTCTGCTGCTTCTTTTTCCCATTTGCTGTCTATGTCATTGCACATAGTGCAGCTAGGTGGTGATGTGGATAGAGTGTAGTGCCTAGAGTTAGCAAGACTTATCTTCCTAAGTTCAAATCTGGCCTCAGACACTTACTTGCTGGTTCACTCTGGGCAAGTCACTTAAACCTGTTTGGCTCAGTTTCCTCATCTGTAAAATGAGCCAGAGAAGGAAATGGTAAACTACTCCAGCATCTCTGCCAAGAAACCCCAAATAGGGCCATGAAGGTTCAGACACAACTGAAAATAACTAGACAACAAATTTCACTGCACATACATTTCTCTTTACTTTGTCTAAATCACTATGCATGCTGTCCATTACACTTGGTACATTATGCTTGTACTAGGTAAAATAATCACTTAATGCATTCTATATCTCTCCCTGTCTGTCTTTAGTGTTTGTCTCTGTCTCTTCACCTTTCTGTCTACCTGTCTTTTTCTTTGTCTATCTCTTTGTCTCTGTCCCTTTCTTGTCTGTTTGTTTGTCTCTGTCTCTACTCTTTGTATATTTGTCTGTATGTCTATCTCTATCACTCTGTCTCTGTCTCTCCCAAAATGTCCTTTCCCCCTCCTTTCTAAAAGGCAAGGTTTTCACCTTCTTTAAAACCTCTTGTTAGAACACCTCATATCAGATCTTTCCTGATTAATTTCAGCTAAATCCCTTCACCATTAATTATTTCAGTAAACTATTAGCACTTGGATATATACATATTCATTCATTTAAAATATTTATTGAGCATACACCATTTGCGATCTCAAGTATGAAACAGTCTCTGGACACAACACATTGCTCATGACTCCAAGGTCAATGAAAAGGGACAGTATGGATGAAATGAGGCTGGAGAATATTTCCAATTTCCACAAGATGAGATGGTATAAGGGATATCATATGGGAAATATCATGTGGGAAAATATAAGTGGAAAAGGAAATAAGCTGATCATGTAGCAATCAAGGAATGAACAACTGACAAGCTTCACTGCTATTCATAAAATGTAAAGTGACTTTGGCTAAATCCTCTTTGCAGAGACCACAGACAAGAATTTACATAGGATGGGTGCCAACCTGCTCCAGAAGAGGGAATTCCCCTATCAGTAAGATCATAAGAATATTAGAGTATTGAAATCTACCATGTGCAAGGCATGGTGTGTGAGGGCTATATTGATATATTTGTTGCATTAATGTCAAGGAATGTTTCTTTTCTTCCTTTTTTTTTTTCTCATTTCTATTCATGTTACCTTTGTCCTGATTTCCAATGGCATATATTGATATTAAATAAATCAAACCTTGCTGTGTAAATATTTCAATACATACAATATAACATGGGTATGGCTACCCTATTTCACATGTATCAAAAGCCCTCCACAAATTTGTAGATTGCCTCAGAGAGTTGTTACAATTGAAAAATGAACCATCACCTTATAGCCAATCTTAATCAAACATCCTTCTGAGCTTGGCTGGGCTAATGACCAGAAATAGATGACCAGAAGACAGACTTACAGTACATGCAAAACCTGGACATAGGAAATAGATTCTATAATAAGACAGTCTAAAAGTCTTTTAAAATTGAAATGTGTGACTTATTTAAGCATGAAGTTAAAGAAATATATTTTGTTTTTCATCACTTTTTTAATCCAATATATTCCGTCCTTTCTACCAATGACAACCTTCCCATATCCCTTATATCAAACAGAAAAAAAAAAGATCAGTTCTAACTAACCAACATATCAATCATCTAATATTATGTGCAGTATTATACACCCATAATTAGACAGCTAGTTGGCACAATTGCTAGAATGTTGGATCTGGAGTTAGGAAGACCTGAGTTCAAATTCAGCCTCAGATATTAACTATCTGTGTGATGCTGGCAAGTGACTTAACTCAGTCTGTCTCAATTACCTCATCTGTAAAACAGCACCTCTCTCCCAGCATTGTTGTGAGGTTTCAATTAGGTGTTTGTAAAGCATGCTGCAAACCTTAAAGTGCTATAAAAATGCTATTGTCATCATCATCATCATCTATCTCTGCAAAGAAGAGAGGTGCATTATCATATCTTTATTCAGGATTATGGTTGGCAATTGTGATTAGGCAGCTTTCCATTTTGATTATTGCTATTTTTCTTTACATTTACATTGTTGTGATCATTGTATACAGTGTTCTTCTGGTTTTGTTTAGTTACTTTGCATCTATTCTCAGAACTCTTCTCCTATTTCTTCATAGTCTCCATTTTTATCATTGTTTACAACACAGTAATGCTTCACTATAGTCAACCACCATACTTTGTTTAACCATTCCCTAATTGATGGATATCTACTTTGTTTACAATTCTTAAACATGGCCTTGTTGATTAAAGTTGTACCATCACAATTTGTGATTCATTTTTATGGTGAATGAGTTCTATATGAAAGAATGAAGGAAATGAAAAACACTTCTTGAGGACTTATTATATGCCAAATTCTTTGTTAAAAACAGGGGTAAGGAAGTCAGGGTCAGGGAATGGAGTTTTGGTTTGGGAAGTCACAGGGATGGTTATGAGAACTGTAGGGAGGTAAATGGACACACCTTCTCCAGAAGTAGAAATGATGGTATCTGTTTCATTATTGTCTCCAAAGCAAGTATGTTTAACAGCATGGGGCATGGGGAGCTACTTTAATCAGAGAAGGCCCATGGAGGAAGATAGACAAATTAGAATTTGAAAAATGTCTAAGATTTAGAAATCTGAGGGTGGGGTATAAAAAGGCAAAGACGACAAAGAAGGTTATGGGGACATGATGGAGATTGGACTTCCTGGGACAGATTTATAATGAAAAATGGTTAAAAAAAATAAGGTTGGATAGGTAGGATGAGACGACGTAATGCAAAAATGTGTCTGGATAAGGAGTTTCTCGTAGGAGAGACATTAGGGTTCAGTCAAAAGAGTGCTAGGGTGCTAGAGAGGAGACCTGGGGTAGCATCCTAGCTGGGACACTCACTGACTTCATGACCTCAGCAAGTCATTTAATGTCTCTGGACCTCAGTTCATCATTTGTAAAATGGGAATAATGATACATGCATTACCTACTTTAGAAATTGTTACTGTAAAAATATTGTGCTGTATTATATAAATGTGAACTCATCAGAGAATGTCTGTAAGAAGACACCTTATAGGCAAGCTTTGAATAATAGGAGAAAATTTCATAAGCAGGCCAATTATGTGCTTCAATCTTTTCAGCATCCCTCCTTTTAAACTAATTGCAAGAAACATTAAGTGCCTACTACATATAGAGAGGCAGCTAGATGGGTCTGTAGATAGAGTACTGGGCCCAGAGTCAGGACGATTCATTTTCTTGAGTTCAAATCTAGCCTCAGACACTTAGGAGATATGTGACTATAGGCAAGTCATTTCACCCTGTTTGCCTCAGTTTCCTTATCTGTAAAATGAGCTGGAGAAGAAAATGGAAAACCACTTCAACAAATACATATACAGCAGGGTGCAGACCTTCCAGGGAGATCCAAAGATAAATTAGGTGTGTTCCTACCCTCCTGGAGTTTGCTATTTCCTCAGGTAACTGCACTACCTTCTCTTTCCCTCTGGGCAGATACCTTCTTCTCAGCTAGCTGTCAACCATTTTCAAATAAGATGTTAGGTATACATATTTACATTTTTACAATATCAAAGAAATGTGCATTAGAGCTGGAAGGGACTTAGAGAGCATCTAGTTCAACACTCAATTTCCTTTGGATGCTTCTGTTAGGCTTCTCTCTTCATCTTTAGTTATTTCCCCCCTCTATTCTTTATCCTTTCCTTTCCATTCCAACCTTGATTTTTTTCTTACCAGTTTTAATAAATAAAAGTGAAAATCTCCAGATAATATAATCTATGAATATAAATGAAAGGCCCTTCCTGAATATTTTAAAGACTTAGAAACAGGGCCTTCGAAAACATCAATTTGTAATAACTGGCCTCAATCAGATTACAGATAATCATCAGCCTTCAAACTTCTGTGCAATTTTACTAGGGCTGTATTTACATAACTATAAGACAACCAAAATCATCCAAATAGCCATTTGTTTGGTTGTTCAGCAAAAAAGACACAAGTCTGACTTTTTTTCCCCTTTCCTTTCCTTTTCTTTTTAACTTGAATTGCCTGGTTTCTTTGATGTCACACAATCAGAGGCAAAGATTTATTGGTAGTCACCTCTCATGGTGTCTTAAAATTTTCATTCCACAATCTTCTCTTTTGCTTCTGCAAGCTATAATCCCCCTTGGGGGGAGGAGGTGGTGGCAGTGGTAAATGTTTAACAACCAGCTTTCAAAAAATGCATGACACACTTTAAGTTTAATTGACATTATTAATATTTCTTCATCATTTTCTTAAATCAACAACAACAAAAAAATAAATCAAGACATACTTTGTAGTATTTGGTGACCTACAAGGTTTAACTGTTTACTCTGAAAATTTAACAATCATCTCTCAGGTTCAAGCTGGCTCCAACATGGCACCCTGATCCAGGTGCACCAGAACTTTAGGTAAATAACATCAAGAGAAGAGACTGCTAGGAGAGGTACTTCTCCTGTGGTAATGGGATTCTGAGTCTTCATCTATAAAATTGAGATAATAGCACCTACCTCCAAAGGTTTTTGTGAGGACCATATCAGATAAACAATATTTATAAAGTACTTAGAACAGTGCCTTAGAACAGAAAATAAGTGACTATTTCCTCTTTAATATCTTTATTACTTACTATCTTTGTTACTGTAGAACAATAACAATTACCTGAGAATGTTAACTTTCAGACATCAGAATAGATTTGCAATGGTGACATGTGATTTAATTCACCATCTTGTAGCCCATGCTTTCTCCTTTACATGTGGGAATTCCAAGGTAAGTACACATATCCTTTCTCAGGAAACACCAAAAAGGCATGACTTCTCAGAGCACAAAGCCCAACCCTTTGAAATACTGAGCATATATCCACCAGCTGTGTTTTTTAAGGGACCATTTTTCCCTTCCTCTTTTAATTTTAGATCACCCCTTGAACTTTACTGAGCAAGGTGTGGATTATAAGTACATTATTGTATATTTCTTTCTTTTATGCACTATTTCTTTAAAAATCGCCAGTAGTGCTCTTCATTTCCATGATGGGAGCACCCTCATTTCTCCAGTAGATGTCTTGGGATCATAGCTTTAGATTTGTAAGGGTTCTTCATAGTCATCTGGTCCAAACTCCTCATTTTAGAGGTGAGGTACATGAGATGTGAATTGACTTGCCCAAGGTATTACTGGTATTAAGTGTCACAGTCAGAATTTGAACACAGATCTTCTGACTCAAATCCAGAACTCTTTCCATTACACTATTGAGCATCTTTGGGTTATACACAGCGATATCAAGAGAAGACCGATGTGAGAAAGAAAGTAAAGGAGAAGATAGATACTTGCTACTGTTAGGCTATAAAAGAGGCCTAATGTTTGACCTTAGTTCAAGGGCAATCAACATCTCTGAAGAGTGGGTGAGTTTGGAGGATGCCTTTTAGAAATAAATATTCACCAAAATAGTCTAGGAATAGCCCTATCATGTGCAATGTTGAATTCATTTTAGCAATGCCTCTACTTGTTTATTCCAAGATTATCTTAAGCATTTATGGACACCCTACATTAAGGCATGACTAAATTGTCTGAGTCAAGTCCAGGTCATTTGTGAAATCCAGCCTTTTGTGTAATCCCATGGCAGAGCTGGCCTTTAAGTGATCTTTTAGAATCTATCTTGGTCCAAATCTACATGCCTCTGGCTTCCTCAGAACCAACCTTGATCCAAAGAGAACCCTGACCTGGCTACATGTCTAACATGCTCATTGTGGTACTTCATCTTTCCATTCTTTTCTGGCCTAAGATATTTGAGTGACAGGTCGTCATATTGTCCCCAATAGGATGTCTCTCATGTATTTCTCCTGAGACTCTTTCAAATACTTAGTCAAGCAAATATATTCAATTTCAGTAGAATGACACTTTCCAGGAAGCAGGCTGACATAAAATTTCCTTATGGGTGGGACTTAAAAATATTATTCATATCTGACACAGCTAGATGGCGCAATGGGTAGAGCCCTGAGCCTGGAATCTGGAAGACAGAGTTCAAATTCAGCCTCATAAAGCAGCTAAACATGAGTATGTCACTTAACCTCTGTTTGCCTCTCTTTATTCATTTGTAAAATTGGAATAACAATGCCTGACTGCCAGGGTTTTTGTGAGAACCAAATCAGATAGATGATATTTGTGAAGTGTTTAGTACAGAGCCCGGCACAGAGTAGATACCTAATAAATGTTTATTTCTTCCTGAATATCTTTGTTACTACATAATTCAGCTTTCTTCCTTTATTCTCTCTGTCTCCATCTCCATCTCTGTCTCTGTCTTTCTCCACAATCCCTTATAACAAAGATTTTTAAATTTTTTTTTAATCAGCAAAAAACGAACTACACATTGAAAACATCTGATCTCATATAAGATGTTACATATTCACAGAGAAAAAAAGCAAGCACCATATTGTAGAAAATGTAACATGGTATTGGAGGACCTGAAGAAATGCTCTGGTTCTATTTAACTGACCCATTTAGGTCTCTGGGGAGTTCTGTTTGCCCATCAAATAGTACATGTCTTCAACTAGCCATGTGATGAGTGCTTGGATGCCTATCAGAAGGGAGAAAAGTTCACTCTGGGCTGAATTCGAGGCTGCCAAAAGTCTCCAGGGAGTTATGGGCAATGCTTGGGCAGTAATTCAGTACTGAAAATTGCTTACTGCAGGAGTGTGAGATTTGTGTGTTGATAAAGACTCCAATGAGGAATACAATAAAGAATAAAATAAAATAGTTGGAATTGATGTAGATTTCCTTTTGGAACTCTGGTTCAAACGTCCTTCACATGCCTTTGTAAAATACGCATTTCTGATGTCTCTAAAACTACCATCAATCAAATCTCCCCCCAAAAAAACCCCACTAGGTCAAGAAATGGTAAACCTAGTGATTTCAGCTGTTTTAACAATCAAATAGCATTTGACTGTGCAACCTATCCAATCAACTGTAAAGAAACAGGTTGTTATGGTATCTGAAAAACTATTTGTCATTAAAAAAGAAAAAGAAAATGTGCCCATCCACTGATAATACATAAATTCAATGTAAGGTAGCAAAAAATCAGAAGGGAATAGGGTTCTAATTCATATCTGAAATGAATCATAATATATAGCAAGAGAAAAAAAAATGTCTCATGCTGTGGGCACAGAACTAGGCTTTCCCTTGGATGTAATCTTCTTTATTTCATGGTTATAAAAACATCAGTTGCCTTGCCTCAGTTTCCTCATCTTTAAAATAGAAGTAATAGCACCTTTGAGAGGAGTACTGAGGATTAACTAGTTAATGTTTACTGCATTTTTTTATGATAATGAAGTCTATAGAGAACCGAATAAGTGTGGGGTGAATGCAGAATGAGGTGAATAAATCAATACAAATAAAACCTCTGCATGCATCGTATATGTATACATAGGGAATAAATTATATTGAACATCATAATAAAATATTTTCTTGAGTGGAAGAAAGAAACAGAGCCCTGGAAAGCATAAAATAGGACATTTCTAATGAGTGAAAATATTCTACATAACACACTGCCCACTAATCAAGTGCATTATTTACATAAGCAGCTGCATTTAATGTGTGTGTGTGTGTGTGTGTGTGTGTGTGTGTGTATTTTAAACATTAGTGAGACATAGTCTGGAGGAAAAAAATGGTTGTTGTCTGAGCTTTAAAACTGACTCTGCTTATACAACATTTGAAAAATCTGCTGCCTGCCCCTCAATGGTTATTTTTCTAATCAATCCGAGGACTCTTCAGTTCCATGAAGGTCTAATGAACTAGTAGTCAGAATACGTAGGATTCAGTTCTAGATCTGCTACTGCCTAGCTATGTGACCTTGGACAAGTCACTTCTTTCTCTTAGAATTCAGTCTCCTCATAGGGAAAATAAGGGAGTTGGGCCAGATGAGCTCTAAAATCTCTTTTGGCTTTGGTATTCTATGCAATGGTCCCAGATGTTCCCAAGTATCCAAGAGGTCATTGCTATATATATAATTTTCTTTCATGGCTATGTCTAAATGTTAGCAATGATAAAAAGTGCTAGTGTCAAGGAAGCCCAAACTATCCAGCTGGAAGATTTCAAAACAACCGACAAATGCTTATTAAATCAGTGTGTCATAGTGGGTAGAGAGCCAGCCTTATAATTGGAAAGACCTGAGTTCAAATCCTGCCTCTGAAACAAACTAGATAAGTGACTGTGGGCAAATCAGTGCTCTAGGCAACCCTCCAAGACTATAAGTTGCACAGGAGGTACTGACTGGCATTGGTAGAGATAATTTACTCACCAGGAAGCTCCCTTTACAAATGAAATCATAGGTCCAATGTGTATCCCTATACATAGAAAGTTGTACCAAGTGTTGTAGGACATACAAAGATATAGCTCTTGTCTTCACACATCTACTAGGGAGATGTCAGAGGGAAATCTGAAGTGACCTGGGGTGAGTCGTCATAAGAGGAAGCAAAGTTTAGGCCAAGACAACATTGGATGTTCAGCCAGTACCATCCTATTCTAACTTTGTGGTGCTGATTAAGGCAAGTTAGCTCTCTCATACTCAGTTTCCTTATCTGCAAATTGAGCAATTTGAAGTAGTTATTGCAAAGGTAATCCAAGATGACTGAGAGAATGAAATTCTCCTACTGGTGGCTGCCCTTTCCCAATACTCTGCTTAAACCAGGACCATCTTTACACTGAGCAGAGTATGTTCACTTGGTAGCTAGCAGTACCTGGGCCTGAAGTCTGCCTGGATCACTTATGGACCTCTCATGAGGAGTGGAATAGGGGGTGGCCGTGCGTTATTGGCATTCCATTCTTCATCACTAGACCGCAGACGTGCCATCTGCTTCCCTTGCCTCACTTACACAGGTGCTGTGCCCTTGTATGGTGTTGCTACATAGGGATATTAGTGCATATGTCAGAGGAAGGGAAGAACAGTGGATATGAGCAAGAGCTTGGAGTCAAATACCCAAGGTTCAGTCTAGCCATTGTCACTATTTCATACTTCGATGACCTTGGGCAAGTCACTAAATCTTTGTGGGGCCTCAATGTCTTCTTTTGTAAAATGGTAGTTTTAGACTAGGTCCCTGCCTGCTATAAATGTATGATCCTATGACATTCTCCTTGATATCCCACTTTTTCTCTGGGGTCCCATGTACATTTGTTGGAGTTCTTATGAGTTGATATAAGTCCAAGGGACAAGAGATCTAGAGCTGGAAGGGATATTAGAAACCATTTGGTTCACGTATAATTTATCATTTTATCATTTACTTTGATGTCATTGTTGTTTAGTCATTTTTAGTCATGTCTGACTCCTTGTGACCCGCTTTGGGGTTTTCTTGGCAAAGATAGTGTTAAGATTTGCCCTTTCCCTCTCCAGATCATTTTACAGATGAGGAAACTGAGGTAAACAGGGTGAAATGACTTACCCAGGGTCACACAGCTATTAAGCATCTTAGGTTGGTTTTGAACTCAGGTCTTTCTGACTCTAGGCCCAGGATTCTATCCCCTGCACCACCTAGCTACCTTATCATATCATCATAACTAAATGATATCATGTCATGCCCAAATGTGAACAGATTTACCCAAGATTATATAGAAATGTCAGAACTTGGATTTTAACTGAGGTTCTCACACACAAAGCTATTGAATATCAACACTCCTTCTACAACTCCACCCTGTGGTAATTGTAAGGATAGAGATAGTGACCAGGATAGCAATTTCATTGATACAGATGTTACCTAAGTACTAGGAGGTTAAGTACTTTGCGACAGCCAGGATGTATTATTAAAGGTAGAATTTGAACCCAGGTTTTCTAGAGTAAAGTCAAGTCTCTCCACTATACCACATTGCCTCTGGGGTAAAATTAGAGTAAAAGGTAAATACATAACAAGAAATACCACTCAGTAAAAATGAAGAACTCGTAGTAAATACTATATCATTTATCTTGTGAAATGTGGCAGCTATAGAAAAAAGGAATGGAAGTAATATACTGGCAGTGTAGTAACTCTGCTGGATAAACCAAGATATTAAAAATACTAGAAAATGCAGCTAAGTAAATAGATATAGAGCCTGCCGCGCCCAGTCAGCACTCTGTAAATGTTAAATAGTAGGGGGTAAGCCTACCGTATTTAGGTAATTTGGCTAGTTAGCAGTTGAGTAAAAAGGTTATTCTGATGTCAAGCTTCTCTCTGAGAAACCCACCATTTTAAAATTACTTAACTGTGTTGATTTCATGCTCAAAAGATGATTGCCATTTCTATGTATCCCCACTAAATCCTCAGTGTTTATTTGGACATTCAATCAAAGCACAAGGATGATCGAGGGCTGCCTAAGCCTTCCCAATGTGCCAGTCCATGTTGTTTGTTTCCTCCCCAAAGAGCCACCATATACAGTGACCTAGTGTCATGGAGAGTAACAGTGCTGAAGGGGAGACTCCCACGCTGGGGAAAAATTGGTAACTACTATGACATACTTCTTTTAATTCCAGAGGTTAAAGGAAATATTTGGCTCTTTCTGTGATGTTTATAGTAAGGTCTCTTCCTTTCCAGTTCTAAATCTATGCTTCTATGACATTCTCTTTGACATCTGTCTTTTCTGGGGTCCCTACAAAAAACTGTGGGTATTCTTCTTTTGGGTTGATTTAAATCCAAGGAATAAGAAAATTAGGGCTGGAAGACATATCAGATATCATTGAGTCTAAGAACAGTTTATAAACAAAGAAAATGAGGCCCAAAGAGTTTAAGAAATGAGTCACAATTAGTGTGAGAATTGGAATTTTAACTTTTCATTTTTCATTAGAGATCATTGACCTGAAAGCTAGGGAAAGAGGATCCCTCTCTAAAATTTTTAAAACTATGTAAAATGTTGGGGGAGTTTTGTGAGAGAAATGTAAAAAAAATTAAAGTCACCCATAGGGAACCAACACCTTTAGCCAGTAAATCAGCAGATACTATAAATTTTAGAAAAGGTATTTGCACACGTATAGCCTATGTCAGATTGCTTGACACTTTGGAAAGGGGGGAGGAGAGGAAGAAAAAAATGGAACTCAAGATCTTATAAAAGTGAATGTTGAAAATTATCTTTATATGTAATTGGAAAAAATAAAATACCATTAAGTGGAAAATGTATTTACATATAAGCCAGCTAAATTTGAGAGACTGTTACAAAGAAGAGGGAAGAGAGAAAGAGAAAAAAAAATCAGAGAGAATGAGCATTGAAAGAAGTTAAGATTACATTAAGCCTTTCCTGATATCCCAAGATTCCAGTGTCCTTCCTCATGTTCTATCTTGTATTTAGCTATCTTATATTTTGTTGTTCAGTTGTTTCAGTCATGTCTGATTCTTCATGACCCAATTTGGTGTTTTCTTGGTAAAGACACTGAAATGGTTTACCATTTCCTTCTCCAGCTCATTTATAGATGAGGAAATGAGGCAAAAAGGGGGAAGTGACTTGCTCAGGGGCACATAGCTAGAAAGTGTCTGAGGCCAGATTTGAACTCAGGAAGATGAATCTTCCTGACTCCAGGCCTGACACTCTATCCACTGAGCCACCTAGCCACCCTTATATTTATTTCACATTTATTCCCTGGGTACTGGTATATGTACTTGTGGTCTCTCATATTAGATTGTATACTTCTTGGGAGTAGGGATCTTTTTATTTTTGTCTTTGTATTCCTGTTGCCTAATAGAGTACCTGGCACATAGTAGGTACTTAACAAATGACTATTGATTGATTGTTGTTGAGGAAAATCTGTAGGTTATCCTCGTCATCATCCTCATTATCCACAAACTTTTACACAATGTTTATCATGTATTGACAAGGGACAACGCTGTCTTGGGTGCTGAGAGCATTTGAATGTGATTTTTTTTGTTTGTTTGTTTTTGACTGTGAGGAATAAGGCCTGGTCAAAGAATTAAGTGAGGCATGGTAAGGATCAACTGAGTTAAAAGAATAAAGTGAGCATTTAGGAACATGGTAAAGTGGAGAGAAACAACATCTGCCCTCCCTCAAAAACAAAAAAAAACCAAAACATGTCTGCTTAAAGGAAGGAGAGTCAGAAAGTTTTGAAAAGTCTGCACAGCAATAATTACCAAAGCCACATGGTTAGACTTTAGGTTGATGTGAGACTATGACAAGGGGAAATCTGGTGGTAATATTAGAATTGTGTGGGAGTTAGATGGGAAACATAAAGAGGATATATGGGGGAAACCTAAGGACTCATTTCTCTGTGGGTGAGGGAATCTGTCCTGTGTGTTTTATCCATGGAAGAGGAGGAAAAGCAACAACAATAACAATAACCAAGCTGTATATCCTCATTGATTCTGCACCTGACAGAGAGGCTGGGAGATTTAAAGCCCGAGGGGATCTCTGGTATCATGGTGGAAAGGGCTTTAGAGTCCACAGATCTAGATTAAATCTTTACTTCTGGTTCTTAACTGTGTGGTGACAATTACTAATCGTGAGATCTTGGGCAAGCAACTTGATCTCTTCAAGACTCACTTTCATCATCTGTAAAATGGAGAACAATATTATTTATACTACCTACTTGACAGGGTTATTGGAGACAATGTGCTTTGTTAATCTTAACATGTTAGGAATACGTGATTTTTTTTTTGTCATCATTCCCCATTCTACCAAGGAAAAGTCCCATGTAGAAATGAATAAGATATTGGACTTGGAATCAGAAAGGCCTAGGTTCAAATCCTTCCTCATACCATCACTAGCTGTGTGACCATGACTTAATTTCTCTTAATTTCTTATCACTTAATTTGATCACTTAACTTCCCTATTTCTCAGCTTCCTCATCTATAAAATGAGGGTTTTGGACTATATGGGAACTCATTTCCAGCTCTAAATCTTTGAGCTATGAAAGCACTCTGGTGGGCACCCAGTATTTAATTAATGTTGATCGATTGATTTCCATTAGAGTGAACAGATATAAATAATGACAATATTCTCATTCCTATTGATTCAAAGCAAGTGGGCCAGGAAAGGAGGCAGAGATGGTGGAATTATTATTATTATCCTTCCCCAGGGAAGGATAACCAATGTGACCTATTGATAGGTCAAGTACCCCCTAATCCAAGGACATCACATGCTTTTCAAGAGTCAAGAAACCATCTCTAACCTTGACTCACATATTAACATCCATCAAAGTAATGAATAGCTTTTTGAAGCAGTATTGTCTTCAATGGGGTACACCATGTTTATTTTATTTTCAAACTTAGAAACTCAACGTGACCAAAACAAAACTAATTTTTATTCATCACCACAAAAATTTCCCTCTCTCAAGCTTTCTTATTTCTTTTGAGAAGACCTCCATCACAACTGTGGTGTCCTCTTCACCCTACATTGCCAATATGTTGCCAGATCTTATTATTTCTACAACCACAATGGCATTCTTATTCATTCACAAGGTTACCACATCAATTCAGGCCTTCATTGTCATTCCACCAGACTTATTTAAATAACCTCCAAATTGTTCTCCCTGAATAGAATGTCAGGCCTGGAGTCAGGAAGACCCATCTTGCTGAGAACAAATCTATCTTCAAATGCTTACTAACTCTGTAACCCTGGGCCTCAGTTCCTCATCTGCAAAATGAGCTGGAAAAGGAAATAGCAAAAGTCTCCAGTATCTTTGTCTAGAAAACCCCAAAAGCAGTCGAAAAAAGTCAGACACAACTGAAAAATGACTGAACAACCTCAGGTCTCTTCCTGTTCCTATCTATCTTCCATACTATGTGACCTCAGCAAGTCACTTAACTTCCCTAGGCCTTGTTTTCCTCATCTATAAAATGAAGGATAGTGCTAAGTGGTTTGATGATGAGTGGTTTGGTGGGAGGGGTGTGAATTAGAGTAGAAAGTGAAGAAGAAAATCCCTTAGTAAGCACAACTTAGATAAATAAACTTTCCAGGTCAAATTCAATTACAATGAGAATTGTTCTTAGTATGTTAGTGATCTAATATTGTTCTAAAAGGCAGATCATACAGCTGAATTTATATTGGTGCCATATTTTGATTTGGAGGTATAGTTGTAGTTGTTGCAATGGTATTTGACTTGTAAATAAATGTCCTGACTACTCTCAACCCATTTTAAATATTGCAGGGATAAGAAGGAGATACAAAGAATGAAAGTGAGAAGCCTTCTGCTAATTCCTGGCATAATCAGTCATCAAAAGAAATGAGAATGTGGTGGGAAGGATATACAGATTCCATTCATTTTAGAGTAAATTTCTTATTTAAGAGCTTTCTTCCTAACTTCCTAACTTGAGTTTTGAATGGTTTTTCCTTTACTTCTCTATGTCTCTGTGTATATGTTTGTGTATCTATATAGATAATGTACATACATCTCTATTTATATATGTCATATATCCATTTGGAATTTATTTATATATGAGAGAGAAGGGGGAGAGGGCAGGGAGAGATACACACAGACACAGAGAGAGAGAGAGAGAGAGAGGGAGGGAGGAGATAAACTCCAATAAATATAATAGTTAGAAAAATAGACAGGTAAAGATAGAAAGATAGGATGTATCTCTCTCTATATATATATATATGTATAATATATATATATATATACATATATATACACATATCTATACACACATGTGTGTGTATGTATATGTGTGTGTGTGTTCTATCTATTTATCTATCTATCTATCTATCTATCTATCACATTTAGGTCATATTTCCATTTGGATTTTATTCTGGTATATGACATAAGATATTTGTTTAAATTTAATTGCTGCCAGACTACTCTCCAGATTTTCCACCAGTTTTTATACAAAAGAGATGCCTTAACTGAATAGATGGAGTCTTCATGTTTAATATCATTCTCTGACTATGTTCAGTTGACTCTGGATCTTTTTGGCCTCCATAAACAAAATTTTTATGAGTATAATTTACCCATTCACTAAGTACGGCACTTTTTGATACATATTTTAGAAGGGACTAGGGAGGCTTTTCCAAATGATATTCTATAGTTAGTCACATCTTTACAGTTGTACAACTGAATTAAAGATGTGGAGAACATAAGATCCCATTGTTTGTGGTTGAGAATAATGCTCTCCTTCAATAAAGTCTCTCCCAATACATGTCAAAATAGTATAAGATTCCTTAAAAGATACAACAATAAGGGTATTTTTTTATGATCTTCTAATGTTAGGACCAAATGAGTCATAAAAACAAGGACTGTAGTCACCAAAGGAATTTGCCAATATAATAGTTGATGTCTAGGACAGAGTCCAAATGGAAAAGAGAGCCTCTATAGATAGCCTAGTTTTATAGACATACCTCTTTACAGATGGCATCACTCTGAATACATCAAACCCCCAAAATATTGCATTGCCTTCTAAATAAAATCTAACATTGCCCAAAGAAATTCAGCTAACTATCTACAAAAGAAACCAAAGTTGATGAGTAAAACTGTTGTTCAGATAATGATATGCAGTTAGATGGACAGCCCATAGAGCTGTTTTGTAATTACAAAGATTATTGATGGACACTCTAGATGGACAATGAACTGGGTCCAGAATTAAACAGGATGAGGAAAGCAGTCAGAATCGATTGTCTTTGGGAGTTTTTAAAAGGGTAATGCTTTTTCCCCCCCTTTCTTTTTCTTTCTTTCTTTTTCTTTAAAGAGCAGGTAGGTGGCCCAGTGTATAAAGCAGTGGGCTTAGAGTCAGGAAGACCTGAATTCAAATTTGGCCTTAGACACCTACTAGCTGTGTGATCTTGGACCCATTGGATAACCTCTGTTTGGCTTAGCTTCCACATCTGTAAAAGTAAGATTAATAATAGTACCCATTTCCCATAGTTGCTTTGAATATCACATGAAATAATAATTGCAAAATGCTTAGTACAGTGCCTAGAACATATTAAGTACTATTGTTGTTCATCCTTTATTCTTGAAGAGGACACATAAATGTTAATTATTATTATTATTATTGAATTTCATCAACTAACAAGAATCTAGTTTCCCTCTCTCCCACCTCCTCAGCTCATTAGAAGTAGGTCAAAAGGAAATTGAAACCTTTGTAACAAACATGCATTGTCAAGCAACATAAATTTCCACACTGGGCATGTGCAAAAAAAAAAAATCTTCATTCTGCACCATGAGTCTATTACCTTTCTAACAAGATCTGGGGTGTATAATTGTATAATGCAGGTTAGCACCATATACACACACACACACACACACACACACACACACACACACACACACACACATACACATATATGTATATATGTATATACACACATATACATACATATATAATATATGTGTATATGTACATATAAACAAACACATACATGTATGTATGTACACATATATGTATGTGTATGTTTGTATAAAAGATAAAATATCTGTATATACAATATGCATATATACACATTTTATGTATATATAACACATATGTTATATACATACATGTGTATGCATGTATGTATGTAGCTCAGGTGCACAGAGATTTTATCCCTTTTAAAGATGTCATAGACTTGGAAAAATTAAGCCCTATATTACAGAAAGACTCTCCTTTTCTCATTGTGCTTTTAGCCCCCCCCCCCATTTTGGTCTTCTTACAACTTACTCTCTACTCACCACCAGTCGTCTTACAACTTACACTATAATCCTGTGATACTGGCCTCCTGGCTGTTCCCCAAACAAGGCACTCCATATCTCTGCTCCTGGAATTTTCTTTGGCTGTCCCCTATGTCTAGAATGCTCTCCCTCCTCAGCTCTATTGATTGCCTTCCCTAGATTCCTTTAAGTCTCAACTAAAATCCAATTTTTATAGGCTTTTTTCCCAATCTATCTTAATTCTAGTACCTTCTCTCTCTTTAAATAATTTCTATGTAGCCTACATAGCATGTTTGTACATATTTGCTTGTTTGTTGACTCCACCATTAGGCAGGGATTGTATTTTGCTTCTTTTTGTATCCTCATTGTCTAGCGCAATATCTGGCACACAGTAGGTTGGCATCTAATAAATGTTTATTGACTAACTGGATTAAAATAAAATGCATCTAAGACTACTAGGAAAATCAGTGAGTCACAGGTCATCTGAGTGTACATTAGATGGCCCCATTTCATTATTATTGCTAACAATAATTAATCATCAGCAAATATTTATTAAGTACCTACTATGTGTCAGATACTGTCTAGGTGCCAGGGATGTAAGCACAAAGAATGGAACAATTCCTTTCTACAATGAGCTAACATGCTAATAGATTGAAGGAAAATATGTGTAAAAATTTGTGTAGTATACATATAACATTAATTAAATATAGATATATACAAATAGTTAAACACAAGGTGGTTTGGGAGGGAGGTCACTAGCAACTGGGTGATACATATGCAGTGAAATCCTCTTCAGAGATCTAAAAGCACTCTTTTCTAAAATAGGTACTTTTCCTTGGGTAGGAGATGGTCAGCTTTGGACTTCTAAGGAAGTACAGGGGAAGTAAGCCTGACTCTGGAATCAGAGGACCTGAGTTCAAATTTTCCTTCTGATGATTACTGTCCTTCTAATGGTGAGTGAGCCACTTAATTCTCTCATGCCTCAGTTTCCTCATCTAGAAAATGAGGGAGTTGAACTAGATGACTTCTGAGATCTTTTCTAGCTCTAAATCTCTGTTTTCATATGATCTGACATTATAAATGGTTTCCCAAGAATCAGACCTGTGGCTACAATTCCACTTTCATGCTTATTTGAAAGAAATTAACACAAAATAAAGGGATCAATGTATGAAATGGCTGTGTTATGCTATTTAAGGACAACATTTGCCCTTCTCCAGGTATAGACTGGTTCTATATGTTACTCCCTCATGCTTTACAATAATGGTAAAAGCATTGCCTGGCTTGGGTTAGGGAAGAACACAACCAGAAGGCGGAGACAGAGAGCTTGTCTCAGCAGCCTTTCCAGAGGCAATGCTATTCACAGGTCACTTTTTGCTGTCTAGGAAGCTCTACCACATGTTCATTCTGTTTGGCAAGAAGCTAGGAAGGTATGCAACTAGGAAAGTGGTCACAGGCAGCAACGAGGGCTTTTCCCAAAAATACAATGAGATCCCTATACTCTTAGAGATTATGGGAGGGTATCCAAGATGGGTCTTTATTTTGGATGCCCAAACGGGGGTTAATACCTTTTCAGTCACAAAGAGGGAATCAAACGTCTATAATGAAGTTAAAAAAAAAAAGATCAAAAGGTCAGTTTTTAAAATTACCTTTTTTTTTTTTTTTGCTTAGATGATCTGTTTTACTGAAGGGAGGGGAAGAGAGGAGGAGAAAGTTATTAACTTTCCAAATGCTACGGGAAGCTTCATATAGCTTTGCTTAATATTATATAAAGCATATTATAAACTTTTAACATTACATAAAATATTTTTTTTTTATTTATTCAGCTCATTCTCCTCTTCCATCTATCTTTTGGAATATGCAGTAAGCTTAGCAAAACCCAAAGTCGGTAAGGTATATGAATTAATTAAAAACAGTAGAGCATGTGTGATGTGGCATTTTCTTTTTGAAGCCTAGTCACAGAAGTAGGTTTTTGCTCTGCCTACCTCTTTAAAATATGTTTTATTGATATTTTTACGCAACTTTTATTCCTAAATATGTCATTCTTTCTGCCCTCTCCAGTCTATTACCTCATAACAAATATTTAAAAAAAGTAGAGGAAAATAAAGCAATTCAGCAGTAGAAAGAACGTGGCTCTGGACTCAGAAGACCTAGGTTTCAATCTCACCTATGACTCAAATTATCTGTCCTCTGATACTTAATATCTGTGTGATCTTGGACAAGTCACTTAATCAATGAGAGGCTCTTCAATTTCCTTTTCTATCAAATGAAAGGGTGGAAGTGGATGACCTATGAGATCCCTTTCTGATCTGTTTTTGTGCTCCTATGAAAACCAATCACCACATCAGCTGACACTTGCAACATATGCAGTGTTTCAAACCTGTATCCTCCTTACCTATGCAAAGAAGGGAACAAGTTGAAGTCTTTCAGTTTTTCTCTGAGATTAAGCTTCTTTTTCTTTTCCTTTTAAAAAATAATTTCATTACATACAGCATGCTAGATTCTTCAGCATGAAACCTCAGTTTCACCTTCATCCAGAACCAAGTACTCACTGAATTGATTTCTTTCATTTATTTTCTCTTTGCTCCTTTGGCTCCAAGCAGGCATTCTCTAAGGTGATGACACCTGTTAGGATTATGAGAATGAACTTGATGAACAATCTCGGTTCCAAAACCAAGTCTCATGTCTAGAAAGCAATCCATCTTTCATCAATTCGAAATAGAAAGAGTGTGAAGGGTCTACACATAAGGGAAGAGTATGCACATGACAAGCATCTCCCATGCTCTGATTTTTTATACAAATCCTCCAGAAAATAGGATTGACTCTATCCTTAAGAGTTAAAGAGAGAGAAGCAGAAAAGTACAAAGTAAAATAAAGGAAGTGTGTGGATTGAAAAGTGAGATACAGAGGAGTTGTAGGCATGACAAAAGAAAATACAAAGAAAAAAGTGCTTCTGAAAGAAATTACTAGATTCCATTTGCTCCATTCAGGTGCTTTTGAATTTGACAGGGTACAGAAAGCAAAGAAGGTGGAACTGTTGTATCACTGGAGTTCCTGATGGCTCTCCTCAAGAAGATATTGCCCTGTACATTGACTGATGAGTTTCAACTTGCATTTTTGGAGCTGGGGTGTTTTAGAATCTTTTGGGAGTTAAAAAGTCCACCTTCTCAAGCAGTCTGAATAACGGCCCCTAATAGATTCAACGTCAGAGAATCCCATACTGTGCTGAAAAAATATCAGGGAACACCATTTTCTCCCTCCTAATCCTGACAGTTCCCTCCCTCCCCTGACTCAGATACATTATTGGGGATTGAAGTGCCAGCTTGTCTCTCGCAAAGGGGTTGGAGGCAGCAGGAAGCTGACTCCCTGTGTGAATCTCGCTGGCTCCTCCATTTGTTTTCATTTTGTCTCCAGACATATCTATTTAAACTAGTTGGAAGGATATCTCAATAACATCCCTTTGTTGGGCTCAAGGAGATAGGGTATGACAATTTTGGTGCCCTCTTTTCTAAGCCTGACTTTGAACAGTGGGTCATACCACACAAAGACGACAGAGACCTTCAACTGAAAAGCCTTGTCTTCCAGTTCTTGTCAATTTAATGAATGGGACAGACAACTGCTGAGCACTAGCTGAGTGACATTTGCAGGTGAATGTGTAAATTGTAAGCCACATCCATTTATCAAAAATAGATTTGATAATAAACTATAAGTTAAAAAACAAGTATCGAGGGATAAATTGGCCACAAACACATCTTTTTCCAATCTCTACTCCAATCTAATCCAATCTGCCAAAATCCAAGCACTGAGGTCCATGTGAAATTTATTCTGTTCAACATTTAATGAGGTTTCTTGCCAATGGCCCAGACCCTATCATTTTAACCATATTCTTCTGTGCCAAGGATTGGACATACATGCTGCAGCACCCAAATGCCAATTTTGTGTCAACCATGGCCTTTGTGGCCTGTGAGGATGAATTCTGTAATATTGTAAAGAAAAACACCACCACATGTATGAAGTACATGAGATAGGAAATAGCTAGGTGTGAGCACAATAAGTATAAAATCAAGTGCCCATGGGAAACAGCACCAAAAGTTAAAGGTCTGGAGGGTCTAAATAACAGAGACATTCACAGGTAAGTGGGAAGGCTTTTAGATTCGAAATGGACATTACCCACCCTAATATGGACCTCAGACTTAAAAAATTCAACTGTTTATGAAGTGGGCAGGAGAACAATTAGTTTGCCTCCAGGGGCATAGACTTGGTCCAAAACTTTATCCCAAGCCATTCATCTATATAAGATCCTCAAAAGAGTAAGGGAGGAGGAACTGATTGAATTGGAACTGATCACCATAAGGCAGGATGCAATATATCATTGAGTGATTAGGCTTGCAAGCAAAGAAGGATTATAGAACAAGAAAGGTAAGAAATTTCCCAACTCCTACCTGGAGGTAACAAAAGCCTTAGAAATGAAGAAACGGAAGACATTTCTACAAATCCTAAATTAGGGTCATGCTGTAGCTGAACAAGCACTATAACACTCCAATTAAAAAGAGCACAGTTTCACCTAGCCTAGGCAGTTGCTAAAGATGCAAGAGGATTGTAGCCATCCATTGAAGGCTGAAGTCACCAAATTGACTCATCCAACAGAAACTCAGCACCCTGAGAACAATACAGTAGCTGAACAACTTGCCTGATCCAGGCTGGCAGCTATACCCCAGAAGCTGAGTAGCCTGGCCAACACTGTCTGGCAGCAGCTGCCCAGCAGTAAATCACCCTACCAGGGCATTCCAGCAGCAGCTGAGCCTGGGAAGGACTCAGTACAGGGACTATTAGATTGGTTGGTCCACTGAGACATCATGCCCTATAAGTAACTAAGCCACCATTCCAGCAAAGACATTGTGCCTTTCAAGGAACCAGCCTAGAAGAGCTATTTAGTTACTCCATTGCCGTGGCCCATAGGCAAGAAATGCCACAATGAGAACCTCTACAGAGAGAATAGGCGTTGAGGCCTAGAATTTCTGGAGTCCATGCCTTAACTCTGGGTGTTCCATATACTTCTGCTTCACTATCATTGGACTTGATGTTCGTTCCACCGTCATGAGTTTGTGTTAAGAGGATGTGATGGGGTATGTGCCCAAAGTGAGACCTTTATCCCAATTTGGGCCCCATTTGTCTATGGGCCCTAGAAAACCCTTGGACTGTCCTTGAATTCTCCCACTTGATCAAGGAGATCTCTGGCATTCCCCTGAGGCCATGATTCCATCAATTGGCCTTTCCTTTTGGCTACACCCAATCCCCCAATTCTGTAATCCTTCACCTAGACTGTCCCTCCATTGTCTTGCCTCCCTGTGGCCCCAGGCCACTTCCCACCCTTGGTCCTATCTAGGCTCCATTTCCCTGGAATTCTATTGCCTCATAGACTACTTGGCCACTCCTAGATCCCTCCCACAGTCTTTCTGTATATAAGGTCCATCTTGTCTCCATTAAGATGCTCAGATTTTCACAATCTAGCCAATAGCCATAGATGCTCAGATTCCTTAAGAGTCTAGCTAAATATGGTGAATCTTCAATAAACCTTGTTTTTGGCTGAAAGAAGGCTTGGGTCAAATTCATTTGGATAGGACCCATGTGTCATGATTTTGGGATTCCAGGAACCCTAACTTCTAGACCTCATCAGATAGACAGCCATGGAATTATCCCTCTACCTACAAAAGTTGTAATATTCACTCTACCTTACCAGTGTTAAGGGGATTTGGATCTATGACCTGGGATAGAAGAGAGAGAGGGCAATGTCATATAGTGAGTAATGAAGATGACAAAGTACACCAAAATTTGGACATGTCATGCAAACACAGGCATATAAAATGATTCCAAGAAACAAGTGTGGTATTGTGAAAAATGAATCCACTCATATATGTTAGGGTCATTGGCTATTGCAACTATTAAAATTTTGTTGTTGTTCAGTTGTTCAGTCATATCCAACTCCTTGTGATCCCATTGGATTTTTTGTTTGTTTGTTTTTTTGGCAAAGATGCCAAAAGTAGTTTACCATTTTCTTCTCCTGATCATTTTAAACATGAGGAAACTGAGGCAAATAGAGTTAAATGACTTGTTGAGGGTCACACAGCTAGTAAGTGTCTGAGGCCAAATTTGAACTCATGTCTCCCTGACTCCAGGTCCATCTCTCTATCCACTGTGCCACCTAGCTTCCCCAACTACTAAAAACTAACTTCTTCATAATTAGAGCTTTCCAAAAACTATAATTAGTCTATCATTACCTGTTCCCCAGCCCTAGAAGTCTTTAAGTAGAAGCTAGATGAGTATATCTTAAAATGTTGTAGAGGGGATGATTGGTCAGATATTAATCAGTAAGTATTTATTAATATTAGGTATGCATTAGAATAACTACTGAAGTTCCATCAAACTCCATGATTCTGGTTTTATTAGAAAACTACAACTTATTGTAGAGAGAGGATGAGTACTTCACTCCAGTATCAGTAAACATCAGATTGTTAAAGATCTGTGGTGAAGGGATAGGGGTTGACTAATGCATATTTAATGAAGCAATTCATATTGACTGGGCATCTCACAGGGATGCCTGAAAATATGTTAGGTATTAATCATATCAAGGAAGCAGGGTTAGTAAACATTTTCAGAAGTCCTGATTCATAACCACCTTAAAAATATGAGAATAACATCCTTAAAAATATAAACTATAGTTTTAAATATTTTTGTATATGTATTTGTATATACATATACATATACATGTATATGTATTTGTATATACATATACATGTATACATATACACACACATACACATATACATGTATACATATATATATTATACATATACACATACATGTATACATATACATACATATATATGTAAAAGGTCCCTTAATAGAAGTATACTGTAAAAACCAAGGAAAGTATATTGTAAAAACTACTGCATGGTAGACAAGCGTTGGTCAGACAATGTATAAAATGTTGCATTTAGCTGTGGGCACCATATTTTAAGAGGAACATTGACAAATTGGAGCGATTATGTAGCAGGATATCAGATTGATGAGGGGCTTGTAAACAATGTCATATAAAGAATAGCTGATGGAAGAAAGGATGCTTTAGTACAAAGAAGAGAACACCTGAGGGGACAAAGTACTTATATGAATATGATATGAATATTTAAAGTGTTTTCATATTTTGTGCTGCTCCAGAGATTAGAACTAGGATGAATAGGTGGAAGTTACAGTGGAAGATTTTGATTCCATTTAAGGAAGGATTTTCTTATAACTAGAACTGTCTAATGTGCTGCCTTTGACAGAAATAAAATCTACATCACTGAGAATTTTCAAGGAGAGGGTAGAAACTTTACTATAGCGGATGTAGTACAAGGGATTCCTACTGCATATGTATTACAGACTGTATGAAATAAAATGTTCCTCTTAAATCTAAGATTGTATGATTTATGTTGTAGACTAATGGCTTTCAAACTTTTTGGTCTTGGACCCCTTTACACTCTTAAAAACAAATGAAGACCCTAGAGAGATTTTGTTTATATGAGTTATATCTTGCAATATTTACTGTATTAAAAATCAATGGATATTTAAAAATATTATTTTACAACAATGGTAACACACTAATTGTGTGTTAACATAAATATTATAATAAATAAAATATTTGAAAAATAACTAACTATATATCCAAAAAAAAAATAAAGTGAGAAGAGTGGCAGCATTTTATATATTTTTTACAAATTCTTTGATTCCAATTTTAATACAACATTTGGATTTTCAAATCTATTTCTGCATTCAATGTCTTGCTATATATTGTTTTGATTCAAGTATATGAAGACAATCTTCCCACACACACAAAAATACATGTGTATATGAAAAAGGCAAGAGTGTTTTACTGAGAAAATAATATCTTAGTATTACTATGAAAATAATTTTGACCTGGGAGACCTTCAGTGTTCGTTTTTTTTATTAAGCTATTTATTTTTTAGTTTTCAACATTCACTTCCACAATATTTTGAGTATGCAATTTTCTCCCCATCTTGTACCTTCCCCCACCACAAGATGGCATGCATTCTAAATACCTCTCCCCCTAATCTGCCCTCCCTTATCTCTCCCACTCCCCCCTTCTGTTATTCCTTTGCCTTTCAATTTTCCTGTAGGGCGGGATAGATTTCTATACCTCATTTCTTGTATAACTTATTTACCAATTGCATGTGAAAACAATCTTTTTTAACATTTGTTTTTAAAACTTTGGGTTCTAAATTTTCTCCCTTCCTCCCTTCCCACCCACCCTTATTGAGAAGACAAGCAACTCGATACAGGTTATACATGTGTAGTCATGCAAAACACTTCCATAGTAATCATGTTGTGAAAAACTAAGTATTTTTCCCTGAATCCTATCCCCCCCACCCCTTTTATTCTAATCTCTCTTTTGACCCTGTCCTTTCTTAGAAATGTTTGCTTCTGATTACCCCCTTCCCCAATCTGCCTTCCCCTCTATCATCACCCTGCTCTCTTATCCCCTTCTCCCCCAACCATTTTCCTGTAGGGTAAGATAGATTTCCATACCCAATTGAGTGTGTAAGTTATTCCCTCCGTAAGCCAAATACGGTGAGAATAAAATTTACTCATTCCCTCTCACCTTCCCCCAATTCCCCTCCACTGTAAAAGCCTTTTCTTGTCTCTTTTATGTAAGATAATTACTGCATTCTACCTCTCCCTTTCTCCTTCTCCCAATATAATCCTCTCTCACCCCTTAATTTTATTCTCCAGATACCACCCCTGCATCTTCAACTCATCTTTTACTATCTATCTATCTACATATATATGTATATATATATATATATGTGTATATATATATATATATATATATATATATATTTTTTTTTTTTTCCCCTCCAACTACCCAAATACTGACAAAGGTCTCATGAGTTACAAATATCATCTTTCCATGTAGGAATGTGAACAGTTCAGCTTTAATAAGTCCCTTATGATTTCTCTTTCATGTTTACCTCTTCATGCTTCTCTTGAGTCTTGAATTTGAAAGTCAAATTTTCTGTTCAGCTTTGGTCTTTTCATCAAGAATGCTTGAAAGTTCTCTATTTCACTGTATGTCCATATTTTTCCCCTGAAGGATTATACTCAGTTTTGCTTGGTAGGTGATTCTCAGCTGTAATCCTATCTCCTTTGCCACCTGGTCCTTTAATGTAGAAGCTGCTTACTCTTGTGTTATCTTGATTGTGTTTCCACAATACTTGAATTGTTTCTTTCTGGCTGCTTGCAATATTTTCTCCTTGAACTGGGAACTCTGGAATTTGGCTACAATATTCCTGGGAGTTTGCCTTTGGGATCTCTTTCAGGATATGATGGGTGGATTCTTTCAATTTCTATTTTGCCTCCTGGTTCTAAAATATCTGGGCAGTTTTCCTTGATAATTTCTTGAAAGATGATGTCTTCTTTGATCATGGCTTTCAGATAATCCAATAATTTTTAAATTATCTCTCCTGGATCTATTTTTCCAGGTCAGTTGTTTTTCCAATGAGATATTTCACATTGTCTTTTTTTTCATTTTTTTTTTGGTTTTGTTTTACAATGTCTTAATTTCTCATAAAGTCACTGGCTTCCAATTGCTCCATTCTAATTTTTAAGGAAGTATTTTCTTCAGTGAGCTTTTGGACTTCCTATTTGGCCAGTTTTGCTTTTTAAGGAATTCTTCTCATTGGCTTTTTGGACCTCTTTTGCCATTTGGGTTAGTCTGTTTTTTAAGGTGTTATTTTCTTCAGTATTTTTGGGGTCTCCTTTAGCAAGGTGTTGACTTGTTTTTCATGATTTTCTTGCATCACTCTCTTTTCTCTTCCCAGTTTTTCCTCTACTTCTTTTACTTGCTTCTCAAAATCCTTTTTGAGCTCTTCCATGGCCTGGGACCAATTCACATTTTTCTTGGAGGCTTTGGATGTAGGAGCTTTGAGTTTGTTGCCTTCTTCTGGTTGTATGTTTTGATCTTCTTTGTCACTAAAGAAAGATTCTATGGTCTGATTTTTTTTTTGCAAAGTTTGCTCATGATCCCAGCCAATTACTTGAGTTATAAGCTCTTTGTTATGATAAAGGTCTGCTTCCAGTGTGGAGAATGTACTGTCCCAAACTTTGGGGGTTTTGTGCAGCTAGTTTTAGAGATACTTCTAGAGATCTGTAAATCTTCAGTTCTTCCAAGGTAGTATGATCAAGGCAAGGTGTTTACTCCTTTCCTGGCCTGTGCTCTGGTCTATGAGTGACCACAAGCACTCTTTTCTGCCTTGGAACTGTGGGGAGGATTTTCTCTTGACCTACAAGTTCCACCACTCCAGCATTCTTCCTCACTCCAGGACTGCCACACAGAACTGTGACCCTGATCTAAATATGGGCAAAGCAAGAGAATCCTGCACCAGCAAAGAGATCCCTGCAATCTCCCTCTGATCAGCTACTCAATTCCCCCTCAGTCTGTAGGCCAGAAGCTGTTCTGGGCTGGGACTGGGACTGGCTTCTCTCTCACGGCAGTCACAGACTTTTCCTACTGACCTAAGTTGTCTTTAGTGTTCTTGGGTCAAGAAGTCGGAAAAACACCACAGCTACCTGTGATTCAGTCCTCTGAGGCCTGCTCCAGATTCACTGAGACCTGGTCTTTGCCTGAGGGGCCCATGCTCAACTGCATTCCTCTCCCAGCACTGTACAATATACCTTTCTGATCAACCATCCAGATTGGCTTGGGCTGGAAATTTGTTTCACTCTGTCTTTTTGTGGGTTCTGCTGCTTTAGAATTTGTTTTCAGCCATTTTTTACAGGTATTTGGAAGGATTTGGGGGAGAGCTCAAGCAAGTCATTGCTTTTAGTCTGCCATCTTGTCTCCACCCTCAGACCTTCAGTGTTTTACAATCATATTTTGAGAACTGCTGCTGTATGTGAATTTGGTGCCATCCTTCCAAGAAACAAAAGGATGAACTAGATCAGATATGTAGTGTATTCTATACCAATAATTCAATGACTTATCAAACGGGTTTAAGCAAAATTTAAATGAATGCACTTCTTTGACTTCTAGTTTAGGCTGTGTCAACTTTAAAAAAGTCCTTGACATGTCTAAGTGATGTATAAGATGGCATATCACTCTTCAGTGATTCATACAATGTATGAAGTTGCAGATGCTCAAATATTTCCCTACAACATTCTCTAAGAAACACAGTGATTGTTCTTAAATCATTTCCTTGTACACTTTCCTGATTAGGTCCCAGATGTAAACATAAAGTGTTAAACCTGGTGGACACACATAGATTGCTGGTTATGGTATGATTATACTTCTTATGTAACTCAAGTAATGCTTCCTATAAGAAGCCTTTCCTGGTTCTCCCCAGTTGTTAGTACTTTTTACGTTCTGAAATTCATAATAATAATTTAAATACCCATGTTGAGTTTTATTTTACAGTTCTTTCATGAGGTTCTTCTCTAGGGTCAGGGCAATATGAATCAGAGAAGAGAAATGTTGACCTCTTCTATTTGGGGTCAAATTTCCTCAAGAATAAAACTCATTTCTTTCAGTCTACATCAAGGACTCTTTATAGATATGATAGCTCTTAGATTGTGGGTGACATATTTATCTATGTATATGATATATCTGTGCATAGAATTTAAGTTCCTTGAGACTAGGAACTGTTTTGTTTTCATCACTGTATTATTAGGACCTCAAATAGTGCCTTCACTATATTAGGGATTTAAATAACTATTCAATTATTTCTTTTTGTTGAATTTCTGAAATTGCTTCATTTCTTTAGAGATATCAATCAAACAAAAGCAGTTACTACTCATCAAAAATTCCAGGCATCCCAGAAAGTATTGAGAATATAGTCAAATATCTATGTAATCAGGAAAAACAACATGTAAACAAATAAGTTATATGTAAGATAGATACAAAATAAATAAAAGGTGATTTAGAGGGGAGTGAAGAAGAAGGTAGTACAAAGGTAAAGGGAAGGATCTAGCAAATGCTGGGCTCAGGAAAGGTAACATGTAGGTAACATGTGAGAAAAGCAATAAGAGAAAGACAAGGGGTGGAAGAGAGAATTAATGGAATAATGAGTAATTGTTACCCAAACTTTTTTTTCACTAATGACCCCTAAGATTTCTTCCTGCCTGAATGTTTGATATTCATAGTGTTTCAGATGAAGAAATACCAATCAATTGTTTGATTCTATCAGTGTATTTGGTATAGAGTGGATGTCATATCGATATATATATGTTTGTTATACTTTTCATAACCTGCTAGAAGGAAACATGTTCATTTTTGGTACATTTCCCTTATCGATGCTCTGATTAGTGATAGTTTTATCTGTCCATATGTTTTTGCCAAATATTCTGAGGGGTGCCACTAGGGCTTCTACATACAAAGGTTCAATATCTATTGGCATAGGAGAAATATCCCAGGTATAAGAACTTTCCCAGAGATTCAAGAAACACATAGCCTCAATCAACCAATTAAACAAGTAGAATTTTCAAGCATTTATTAGGTGATAGAAATTGTGCTATTTGCACTTTGGAGTTACACAAGTAAGATGTAGATATGACCTGTAGTTGAAAAAGCTACACATGCAATCCAACAGCCACTTATTTCATCTTTGAGATGTTAAACCAATGGTTTAATTGATTCCCTCTTCCCCAGAATTTGATTATACTTGCTTGGGCACTGTGTAGACAAAGCTTATGTGCTTACTGATTGTGTATAATTTTCCATATAAATATGTCACACTCAAAGTATAATTCTCCATCTGTGTAGTTGCATTGGCTGATATGTGTGGAGAAGTGATAATACATTTATCAAATTCAGTACACTAACAAATATGTGAATATGGTAATATCACTGCATGAAAAGGTTTGTTTTGTTTTCTATATTGTACAATTGTGCAGGTGTTCCAAGAAAACTAGAAATGAAGGAACAGAGGAGACTGTAACTCATTACTACTTGAAGATTTGATTTTTCTTTCTCTCTCACTTTTTTTAAAAATTGAACCAATTCCAAACGAAACCCCTGACTAATATAATCCTCACACGACACATATTTTTTTTTTAATGTCTTAAGAAGAAGAAAGGAGGAAGCAAAGAAGTTGGTAATGAAGGTAGCAAGGAAACTAGAAGAAATAGCTCTAAGGGAGTCCCTGACAACTCGACACTGCGAAGGAAGAGAAAAGAGGGATAGAAAGAGACAGATGGGGCAAACAGCTTTGCTCTCTGGGCTGCATTGTGCACTTATTATTCACATGAGGACTAATTTATAAACCCTGCTAGTGTTTATAAACTCCACTGTCCTAATGGAAATGAAAACATTAATACAACCAGAGGATTCTTCACTTTCCAGGTTTTAATTAAAATCACAGGCGTTAAGGAGCGAAAGTGTCTTCGTGGAATACAAGTCTAATGAAGTATTTCCTTGCACAGCACAAATCTCTGTGTGCAGCCCTAGCTTTCTGGCACCAGCCATTTGAATAACCGACCCCCATGTAATCAGGAGAATTCTTCCTGAATATTAGAAAAAGAAATTATCCTGCAATTTATTTCAAATAAATACACTTGCCAAGTCAGAACTGGGGTGGGGGGTAATATCAAGTTACAGGGAAAAAACACAGTATAAAAACATGATAACTTAATTGACTAACTGGAGGCAATAGTGTTTGTACCACATGCCAAGTAGAGAAGCTTGGAAGGGAGAGGAGAGAAAGATAACAAGGAGGAGAGAGAAATTATGGGAGTGAGGTAAAGACAATCATAGCAAGAGAGGGAGAGGGAAAGAAAGAAAGCATGGTGGCAGATGGAAACACACCAGCAAGAAATCAAGTCTTGGTGTTACTTGTGTCATCCAATACTGGAGAACAAATGTGTCCAACTACTAGAAAGCAAATTGGACTGCAGTTGCTCTGCTGGTGTTAATGAGGGGATTCAGCTCTCACATCTCATTTCCATTTAATCTCTTAAGGGTGGTTTCTTAACTTCTATGGAGTTAGGCCAAATTAAAGACTTGGGAAAATCAAGTTGGCTCAAGTTCAGTCTAACCAAGTTGGCAAGTAGAAGGAAGCATCTGCAGAATGCATCTAGAAATATTTTCAACTCTTCTATTGGAAGGAATGTGTTTGGTATTTGTGGCATTCTTGCTACACATGCCTGAAGAAACCTGTGTTAATTGTTTCTGTGAGTAGCCTGGACAAGCTCATCACAGTAAGAGAAAGATTGTTGTTGATTTAACTTTGACCTCTGCACTCTCCTTGGTAAAGCATTCCTTTGACCTGTTAATCCTGTGTCAGTTTATCCAGATTTACTGAGAGAATGAGTGAAAGAATGAACAAATGAAGGAATGAATAAAAAAAATGCTCACTGAGTCCTTATTATATTCAAGGAGTTGTGATAAGTGATGAGGATACAAAAACAAAGTTGGACAGTCTTTTCCCTCATGCATCTTATATTATAATAGTGTGATACAGTACATATGGGGAAATAGTGGCCGGGAAGGGTGTTTTGATTTGGGAAATTGCAAAGATGGTGAGAAGAATAGGGCATCTACTGATATGTGCCAGACAGACTCAGTGGCATGGTTTGTGGCTTTTCAGGGCAATTGGTACACTTGTCTAAGACGACTCAGACTACATTCCACTCCTGAAAACCTGACAGTGTGTATGTGGGCAATAATTTTGTGAGGGAGGGGAAATGCAACTATTTACTTTAACAAACTCATAAAAGGTAGTCTTTCTAGAGGCTCTGCATAACAAATTGTTGAACTGCTGCACAGAGAATCAAACTGCTGTGAGGAAATACCCTACGGCACAGGGAATTATAATGAATGCCATTTTCTTTCCTATCCAAGTTTCCTTTGATGAGACAAAGAATTTCAGCATTACAATTGAGAATTCACTCCATAAAAATGTGAAATGATGGATGTATGATGCTACAAATTAATAGGAACATAGAATTTCCAGGCTTTTTGGAACATTAGAAATCATTTACTCCCATACTACAGAGAAGCAAACTGAAGCTAAAAAAGTGAAGCAACACCCCAGAAGTTAAATGGTTTCAATGCATGTCTCTGAGCTCCCACTGCAATGCTCTTTTTACTACTTTATTCTTCACCTACTCCACAATGAGAGAAGACATTATCTTTTCCAAAATTCCATAGATGCATTATTATTTATTTTAAATTTTGTAGGGGACTTACCAATGAAATGAAGCCAATGATAAATTCTTTTGGATTTTGAATACTCACCTCTAATTTAATTTTATTTGATATTTCTACATATTGGGGCATCTTAAAGAAACAGTGCAAGATGAGTGATATTTAAATGATCATAGTATCTAAATTTATGCCTTGGAAGAGACCTCAGGGGTCATTAAATCCAACCCCCTCATTTTACAGATAAGGGAAATTTCCTTTAACTTTTTGGCTTCATTCCGTTTTGCTCCAAGCTTCAATGCCTTGCTTGAGCTTGAGCTTGAGTCTGGCTAGTATAGATGACACATTTTTTTCCTTCCTATTTCAAAAATGATCTCTGTAATCAAGTCTAGTGCACCTAAATGACTTGCCATGGGTGATGTAAGTGGAAAACCTTGTGTTGTTTTTTTGAACCAAGTTCCCTGAGGTTCCCTCTAACTACAGGACTCTTTCTATTATACCACCTGGTATCTTGATTTTAAGATAGAATTAAAAAAAAAACCTCCCATGATATCCTTGTGGATGGATGGTGAAATGTACATTAGAGAACAATTATCATTGATGACTTCAAAGTAGGCTGACAAATTATCCTGAGATAATGTTGGACAATGTCTTATTTCCATCTGGTCATGGGTATCTAATAGTTCCACAAGATTTTATTGCTTGTCCTATCCTTATTAGCATTGTCAATAAAGTGGATGAAGACACAAGACTTGTAAAATTTTCACTGGTAGAATTCTAGAAGGTATAAATGATCTGATGAAACAGAGAGAGGATTTAAGATGACCTGGACAGTCTACAAAACAGAACTATAGCCAACAAGATGAAATTTAATCAGAATAAATGTAAAGTCCTACATTTAAGATGAAAAAAAAAACTAACTCCACAAATATGACTTTCAGGAAGATTTTATATTAAAGTTTTATGTGAAAAGATCTGAAAGTTTTGAGTGATCACATGTTTAATATAAAAGTATGGCAAAAAATCAAATAAAAATTATACTGGATTAAGAGAAACATATTATCCTGATCAGGCAAAACAATTGCTCAGCTATGTACTAGTTAGGCAACCTCTGGGGACAGTCAACAATTAGATGTATTCATGGAAAGGTGACAAAAATGGTAAATAGCCTGATGAGACTGATTTCCTATGATGTGTCATAAAACAGTTGAACAGGCAAATCTAAAGAAGGCTGGCCAAACAACTGAGGAGGCAGCATTGCTGGAATAAATCCAAGTCTAGTCTAGACTTATGTAGTACAACATATAAAACATAAGATGAGGGAAAGGAAGGCATGGGGACCAAAAGCAGAAGAAGAAAAAGGGGGGGGAAGAGGAGAGAAGTGAATAAATTCTGGTATACTTAAAAATCTGGCTTAACATTTAATAGTCATGCTTTGTAAATAGTTAGACGGGGAAGTAACAAAATGACTTTATCTATACTAGAGAGGGACCAATGTTCATAAGCCATCCTTTCCTAAGAGGATATCACAAGTAGATGGGTGTACTAATGGGCACCAACAAAAGACATTGAGAATAGCAGGTGGTAATGGGAATGATGGGAAGAAGGCAGAAATATGTTACTAAGGGACAGTAGGGCTCAACCTCTGTCCTTTAGTCAATACTCAAGCAATCATGGAGCTAATCCAAAAAGATTCCTTCTGCTAACTCTCAACAGGAACAGTCTCACCTCTGAATCAGGACATATTTAAGCTGAAGAGTAAATTTACAAACAGAAAACAGTCTTTTCTAAGAAATCTATTTCATATCATGGTGTGGCATGATGACCAAATTACAAAGTAATTAGGAAAGAAAGAACAATTTGGGAGGGAGAAGGTAAATGAAGAAATATGACAGGTCTTCACAGAGTCTCTTCACTATTTTTGTGAGAATTTTGAATTCCAACAACGTTATATATATATATATATATATATATATATATATATATATATATATATATATATATATATATATATATATATATATATATATATACATATATATGTATATATAATATATATGTATATTCATGCTCAAGTAGAAGTACAGATAATGCTATTTAAAAACAACTAGCATTTATATAGCACTTTAAGGTTTGTGTGGCACTTTACACATGTTTTCTCATTTGATTCTCACAGAAATCCTGTGACGTTGGTCCTATTTTCACCTCCATTTTACAGATGAGGAAACAGACTGAGAGAGGTTAAATGGCTTACCCAGGGATATCTTACCTAGCTTATAAATGTATAAGACAGGAATTGAACTCAGGTCTTCCTGACTGCAAATCTAACACTTGATACTGCATCATTTAGCTCCTCAATATGCATTGTAAAGTCAAATACCTGTGATTTGAGAGTTATCTACATGTAAAAATTTGACTACTAAGTAAATCAGCACCTTAAATAGTAAGTAGGATAACTAAGGTGATTTTTAGGTAAAAAAAAATGGTCCCCTAACTTCTTCCTATAGCAATCTCTCTAGATGTGTTCTACCACTGAAAGATTAAATGTACACAGCAAAGGTGGGAGGAAGCAAATGAATAGGAGACACATTCAGAGTGAGACCCAGAACAGATGACAGGTATAAATGGCTTTGGGAAAGCACTTTCTTCATCTTTCTATTTCATGCTTGGATGATCTCAACATTTTATGGACCCTCTCATCCCCAACCCCTCCTCCCATAAATGTTTTATGTAATGTCGGCCTATCTGTTGTACCAGCACGATTAGTATAGTGGGCATGCTGCCAACATTTACCCTGAGGACAGGATGGCAAGGCCATAGCTTAGGAGGATGGATAGGAATGATGGGAATACAATCACTCCACCAGCATAAGCTGGGATGGAAACATCACTAGAAAGCAGACAGACCATCAGACAGATAGGCAGGATGGGGCTTATAAAGTGGAAGCAGATTCAGCCATCCCTGTAGAAGCGGCTGTGGAAGGAATGCAGCGCACTTGTCATTGTTGCAGAGGCTCTGGTGGGAGGGACAGAGGTTGGGAGTGACACAGCCACCTATCAACCACACCAGAGATGATTGATGAGCCAAAGAAACCAGACAGCAGAGCCCAGCCTCTCACCAGGGTCCATTTGTTATTCCGGATCTCTCTCTGTCTCTGTCTCTCCCTCTCTCTTGCTGGAGCTAATCAGTGGTGATAGATGAAGGCAGAAATTCACTCCTTCCTTCAGGCGCCCAATTGAATTTTCTATCGTTTGTCACTAGGTTTTCCATCTATTTCTCAACTAGTCCCTTATTCAAATTAGAAAGAACCAAAACCTCTGCCCTAGAACTGACTGGTAACATGATAAAGTCCTGAGGTGTGTAGAAGTAGATGGGATAAAGGAAAGGACAAAAGAAGAAATATAAAGAATCTAGTTGTTTTGCCTTTAGGAGAGCACAGAATAATTTCCAGGAGGACATTTTTTCTGAGGCACAAAAGCAGATGGAGTACTTTGGAATGTCACATTGAAGGCCAAGTTCAGTGAAAAAATGCAAGCATCGAAAGAGAGCCAAGAGTGGGAAGGCATGTTGACAATCTGGATCCAAGTGTGTCTATAGTTGAACTGGATATGACCAAGACATCCGATCACTATTTTTCCACAGTTCACTAACCCATACCCATGAGGAGTGGGATTGGTATTTCTAACACTTTGCTATTTGTGAGCTTTAGTACAGCAGGCTGCAAAAAACTAAAACGATGAAATATTGGCTAATATTTGAATTCAGTCTGTAAGTAACCACTAACTAGTGAGTGAGGATGTTAAATTGGAATGTGTCATGTCTATCTAAAGATAGCTGGGGTAGAATATTGTGTTGTCATATGACTTTTATCTCACCTATATAGTTATGTCCTGTACCTGGGACCCAGAATATTGGCACTAGAAGTTTTGTGCTGTCAACAGAGTCTCCCAAGAATGAGAGAAATTGAATAATATTGTTCAAGTATTCTTTGACAGTGGCCAACTTTATCCCAACTTACTTTTATGCCAGAGATGCAATGTCAAGCTACAGTGATGGTGATAGTGATAAAACTGATTATTTTGATGAAAAAGATCTTTGACTTTCTAAATTATTTTTTTAATTATTATTTTTTTTAGGCAATTAGGGTTAAGTGACTTGCCCAGGGTCACACTAGTGAGTGTCAAGGGTTTGGTCTGAGGCCAGATTTGAACTCAGGTGCTCCAGACTTCAAGGCCTGTGCTGTATCTACTGCGCCTCCTAGTTGCCCCCTTAAATTATTATTATTTTTAAATTATACTTAATATATAGGATCAAAAGCAGTTATGTGGTAGTAGATAAAGAGTTGGTTTTGGGGCCAAGAAGATCTAGGTTCAAGTCTTACTTGTGACATATGCAGGCTACGTAACCATGTGCAAGGCATATTTAATCTCTCAGTTCTCTGGACAATTCCCTTAAGGTGATTAGTTGCAGAGAAGGTGCTGAGCTGAATCGTAGAGTGTTTCCCAATTTTAAGGTTCCTTACAACAAATGAAATTACAAGTTCATTGGCTATCTATATATAAAAGAGTCATCCACTGTCATTTTATAGACAAGAAAACAAAGAGTGTATTTGTATGTCTTTTTGAAAATGTGTGATTAGTCATTGGCAATTGCAAAGGTCACCAGAAGTCATCTGGAACATCAGAAAATTAAATCCAAATTAATTGCCTCTTATAAAACCTATCTATTTGCTAGGCATTTCAAGGTGAGATATTTCAGTTGAAGACAGTTTTGCTGCAAGACAAGATTGCTTTTTTCCCCATCTGTAATCAGTGAGTTTTTCTGAATATTCTATGGAGTTGGATATAACCAAATGATTCAGTTATCTTGATTCAGCATATCCTCTTACTATGGGCTCATAAATGGAGGAAACAATATTAAGGAATCCCTACCAGTTAGGGCATCATGTACATAGTACACAGAGAATCTGAGAGGGGAAAAACAAAACAAAGCAATAGCTCACGCCTGAAGGGTCCAAATAGAGAAGCCAAGGCAGCATGGGACATTCTTTCACTCCTGGAGTGACTTAATACTCCCAAGAGGAATTACATTGATAGAAAAAAAAATGGAATTGACTCCCTAGATAACTGTAGCACTTTGTCTGTGGAGGCATAAATTTGCTAGCAATGATGCTACTTTAAAAAGTTAAACTTTTTAAAAGTGTACGTGGAACTTATTAGCAATATAATACTTGAAAAAATCAATTTGCTGCTATAAATGAGGAAAAAATGAATAAAGCCCTTTGGGAATTGAAATCATTGGCACCTGCCATTGTGTTAGCTTAAATGCAACATCTTCTTTCCCTCATCCAGTTGAGAGTCAGATTCTGAAGCTGTTACTCTAACAATGGCTGTTTCTGGATAGGTCTAATAATGGGAACATGCTACTTTTGTTCTTATCATTTCAACTTCTGAATCTGGAAAAAGTCCAGCCTTCTCATTTTATAGATTAGGAAAGAGAAAACTTAAGAGAGAAAGTGGTTCCCTTAATGTCCCACAGCTAATACAGGTCAAGAATAAGTCTTCTTACCCTAAAGAGTTCTTTTTCCCTTATACCACACTGTCTCCCCTAATGTCTAGATTGTCAAATCAATCTTGTTTGCCACAATTGATTTCTTATAGTAAGAAATTCTGAACTGATTATGGTATATTCAAGCTGATGACCATGTATCACCTGTGTATTGACTAAGCTTCTCAGATGAGTGGTTTAAGGAATAATCAATGTCATTTAACTAATATATTAATCATTCAATTACTCAAAGTAGGAAGCATCAGGGTTCACTGGAATAAGTGTTAGATTTGACATCAGGAGGCCTGACTTTACCCCGAGTTCTGCCAATAATTAGCTGTATCATATTAGATAAGTCACTTAATGTTGCTTTTTTTCATTTTTTTTTTCTTCACCCCATCCACAAAGGCTTGGGTAGATTACATGATGTCTGAAGACCCTACTACATTTAAAATCCTGTGCTATTTAAAATATCCTATATATGCTCTAAATTATCCAGATGATCTGCTTGTGTAGTGCAAAAGATACTAAGTAATTCCTCAACCCTCAGTTTATTTTAACCATATAAAGAGCATTAGCCTAAAGGAGCATGGGAAAAATAACTGATGGTTCAAGAGTCGAAGAATAGCTTGTGTCTTATGATTGTCTTCTTTACCATTAGACTCACTCTTCCTCAAAAAAAGGAACTAGATAACGTACTCAAATAACATGAACCTATGATAGCACCATCCGTCAGTTGTTGTTGCCCTGGAGGTATAAATGTTTGGTTAAGTATCGACATTTCATCCTTCATCAATGCTAAAATTTAGCACAAAGTTCGTACAATAAAGGCTTATGTCTTAGGCCTTTTTCTTATTAATCCTATTACGCATGTCTTTATGAGCTCTCTTAGTTCCTTTCACTCCCTCCGGGGCTTAGCTGCAAATGAGATTTCACATCTCAGTGTAAAATAACCCGAACATTTTTCTATAAAATTAAATAAAAATCCTCCACCCTGGCAGTACATGCCAGAATCCAATTTCTGGAACCAATGTCTTTCCAAACGCCTCATTGTCTTCTTGCTTTTTTTTTTCTTTTCTTAGTTCTGAGAAGATTTCTCTTGCATCCAAATGATTTATTGATTTAGGAAAGTAGATAACAGTATCTAAGAGATAATAAGGGAGTTAGAATACCAGGATTCCAAACCTACTTTTCCACTTGGTACTTATGATTCTCACACAGAGGTTAGTTACTTGGGCTCTTTCTCTATCACAGGAAAAAAATAGTGTTTTCTACCATATCTTTCAGAGTATTATTTTCCTCTCTCATTATCTTAATCTTCTCCATACCTAGACAGAAAAATATTTCTTTAAAGTTCTTATTTTAAAAGGAATTTGTAATCCTAAAAAGCAAAGTAACACAGACTAAAACAAGTCCTGCCTCAGTAAGCTTTGAAAGGTATAGTACTATTTGGGACTTAAAAAATCAGAGGGTTTTTTTAAAATACTTGCCTTAACCACATACAAACCCCCTTATCTGCCAAGGTAGTTGGGAAATTTCTAGAGGGAAATATCCTCAAGAAGAAAATTTTCTTCTGTGGTATATTTTTCAAATTAGGTAGTGACTATTGGGAAAAGATTTAATTTTCTTTCAGCAATAGTTTTTCCAATCCCAGACAGGAGAAAGAAGCACAAGCATGGCAAAAAATGCAAAAACAAAGCAAAAATAAAATATATTCAAATATCTTACACCTGCTTAGTGGTTCAATCCAAGTTGAAAACATAGGTATAATGTTCATAAAGCAGGCCTTTCTGGTTTGTTCCAGAATTCATTTTGGCAACTCTATCACTGACAAAGCACAACAGCATGGAAAAAAAAATAATAATGCAAAATGATGTTAATTTTCATAGAACTGAAACGGACTGCAGTCATTTAATCCAACCATGCCATTAAACAAATAAAGAAACTGAGACCCAAGGGGCAGCTAGGTGGCATAGTGGATACAGCAATGGCCCTAAAGTCAGGAGTACCTGAGTTCAAATCTGGCCTTAGACCAAACACTTGACACTTACTAACTGTGTGACCTTGGGCAAGTCACTTAACCTCAATTGCCAAACAAACAAACAAACAAACAAACAAAAACCTAGACTTAGAAAGAGCTCAATGTCACCCACGTGGTAATGATTGGCAGTGGGACTTGAACCCAGATCTTTTTATTCTAGTGACAAAGCTCTTTTTGTTATATCACACACTTCAGTCTTTATTTATTTGTTTGTTCATTTATTTGTTTATTTATTTATTTATTTATTTGTCTGTTTATTTATTTGCTCATTTTTAATGAGGAAAGAGAAACAAGGGAAGGATTCTCTACTTAAATAATCTGTAATGGACTGGGGAAAAAAAAACAAAAAACACTTGTCAAGAATACCATAGAGAAGTTTCAACTATCAATCAGAGATAGATCTTCTTCATTTCTAGAATTCTATGATAGATGTGAGAAGGGGATCCCACTAGTATATGTTAAGCTGCACAGAAGAAAGGGATTTCTAGTATATTTTCCTTCATCTTCATACAATGCCTTAGAAGCTTCAGAGTAGACCAGAAAATCATTTCTTGCTATCGGATTCTTTTCTCAAGACAAAGGAAATACCATTGGTGAGGTCATCATTACACTGGAGAAATCCCTAGGAACTAGGTACAACATTTAAAGAGAGTTTTTATTCGGTCCCTTATCTTAAGCCACTAGGGAAAAAAAAATCCAAAATTTTAAAATAAAATGAAGTAGATTAACAGCAAGGAACCTAGACTTGGAAGCGAGACCTAGAAGTATAAAGGTGTTTATTCTGCCCCAGGTATCACTGTCAGCAGCATTATGAGAATCATAGAGGAGTGTGATGCTGATACATGAGGCAGATGAGAATCCTGCTCACTTTCTCACAGCCTTCAAAACCACTGTATTCATGAGGGGAAATAAATGTAGATGGTTTAGTTTCCAGAGATACATTTTATTATAGCCTCCAGAAATGCATAAATGGTGTGTCAGATGAAAGATTTATCTTTATACAGCATGGACCAGGATTGTTATAAGCTTGATAATCATTTTTGAGTCTAAAGTTGTTTCTATGTTGGCAGGATTTACTGATAGGATATACTCTGGTGCTTTTTTGAGATTTGCCAACTTAAATTTCTGCAATTCTCTGGTGGAAAAAAAAACACATCTCTCAATATTCTTTTCTTTAGAAATATCTGACCAGGGGTGAACACACAACAATTATTTGAGTTCATACTTGGTTTATATATTTTGAATGATTATCTACCCTTTACCAAGGCCAAAACACTTTAAGAAAAGAGAGAGAGAGAGAGAGGGAGAGAGAGAGAGAGAGAGAGAGAGAGAGAGAGAGAGAGAGAGAGAGAGAGAGAGAGAGAGAGATGCAGAATGAAAGAATCTGCTAATGTAGTGTAATCCCTCATGAAACCAAAAGAGTTTCCTATCCTCAGTTTAGGTATAGGGTCAACCTGCCAAAATAAAGTGGTAACAGCAATGATTTCAGACTACATTTTCCATCCTGCACATGACTTCAAGATGCAATTTTTCCACCCACCATTGTATCAAATCTGAACTACAAGTCTTGGCTTTTAAATTTCTCATTGATAGATTTTGACCCCATCACTGCAACCTGATTTCCTATTATCCCCAACATGAACCTTCCAATCCAACCATGTCAACCTCCTCTGTGCTCATGTAGGCCATGGATATTTCTGCTACTGTGCTTTTGTATGAAGTGTTTTCTGATGCCTGTTATCCATGAGACAATTCCTGCTTTCAAGAAGTTCACATCCTAATAGAGAGAGACAACTCATGTAGGAGATTTCAGCTATAAGTCAGATGGAATGGTCTCATAGTCTTTCAGGGTAAAGCAGCAAAGCAGATGGTAATGCATCTTCCTTAATGCCATTTCTATTAATAAAGTTATAGCCATTTCTTATATTGAATCATTTGATAGTGCTAAGGACCTTGGTGGTGAGAACTTTATTTTGCAGGCCTTCAATAATTTTCTATTAAGGAGGCAGGAGTAGCATTTAATCAGTTAGTTGTCTGGCTATATTTCCATAAGAGTTGCACACCTGGGATGATGGTTGCAGGTGGAAGTACAGTTGGTGGTCTGTGGAACATTGTCATTCAGATGTCCTAGCCACAGGTCCCCCCCCCAAGGGGGGCACTGGAATGATACAGGGGGGCAGCATTAGTCTCAGGTGTCATTGGGGGGCATTGAATACAAATAAGGGAGCAGTGGAAGCATAAAGAAAGAAGAGGAGAAAAATTTGAAAAATCTTTCTTACATGCTTCATCTGTTGTGTAACAAAGTTGTAGTGATTACATTATTTTCCAAATAAATACACAAAATACAAGTTATAACCAATTAGTGGTCAAATCTGCCAACAAGCAAGTGTTGTCAGGTGAGCATATGGGGAAGTCCAGCATGCATTGGTAGGAATGTTTGCATGCAGTGACTTGTTTGCAGTACAATACTAAATGGTTACATGATGCAATATTGTATCATCAAAATTTCAACACAGGAAAAAACCCACAAATTTACAGTAAATTATTAAATTTAAAATATGTCATTTTAAAAGAAAATATATTTTTTGAAATGTTGGAAATTTAAAAAAAACACTAAAGGATTAAAGAAAGTAGATTTCTAGGAGGGCACTGAGTAATTTTTTTTAAAAGGGGGCAGTAGGCCAAATAAGTTTGGGAACCTGTGTCCTATACCTTTCACATATCCTACCTTTAGATAGAAGTTGCTCTGAGGATAGAAATGGTGGTGACAGGATTTGTAGACCTCTTTTCTATAGGGGTTGCTCCACAGGAAGATTGTTGTGGGGGATGGAAGGATCAAATGAATTATTTGCAAAATTAAAGAATCTACCAAAGAATCCCTACAAGTTATTAACTGAAAGTATTTCTGTAACCAGTAAATTAAGGAATTTGAGTTTTCAGTACATTTCTGGAATTGATTTGTCTTAGGTGGATAAAGGCCTTAAGAAAAGGTGTATTGAACCACATCCAGCTGCCAGGGTGTCTTTCTCTAGATAGAAAGTAGGATTTTTCCCAAATGATCCTTAAATTTACCGGACATTAGTATAGAATTTTTATTCCCCATTACAGTATTCACATTTTGAGAAACAACTCCTCAGTAGGGTTAGACTAGACACATTAAGGGTCAATTTGATTCTCTTTAAATTTAAAAGTCTTCTTCAAGGAGACAGCAGAAAGATACAGTAAGAGATGGTTCCCAAGTTCTAGTTCCAGCCTTTCCTAGACTAATGACTCTCATATGAGAAACCAAAGACAATCCAATCCAGCCCTGGGGAATTCCATGTGGAAACTCCTTCCAGGGTCATTCTGGACAACTAAACCAATATGTTTCCTTGAAATCTGTATTTGGGATGATCTTATTTGGCTTCTAAGAAAGCAATATAAATTATAGAAAAAAAGAGGTTCTGTTTATCACTGACAATTCAATTCAATAAATATTTCTTAGGCATCTAATCTATCCAAAGCTTCAGGCTTGGTGCTGGGGAGATAGGTTTTTGATTTATCTTAGGTGTTCTTGGAGCTTATAGTATAATAGAGGAATCAAAACCTCAATGGAGAATTACATACAAAACAATGTATGCTAGCTCCATATGAAAAGTGTAAAGTCGTCTTTGTGGTCCACAAGAAAAACCAATATCATTACTGACTGAGGAAATCAGAGAAGAATTCATAGTGGAATTTGACCTAGAGTTTAAAGGAGAGCTAAGTGAATCTTGAAGAAGAGAAATAGAAAGCTACATTATATAGAAAGAAGAACATGAGTAAAACTGGAATTGTTTGTGAATTTTTCTGTGTTGGAATGAATGAGTTTACATGAGATTGATTATAATCTATTCTGGCTGTAGCATAGGGTAAAGTGACTACTGGGAGAGAATATAATATAAAGGTGAAAATGTAGGTATAATACCTGACTATAGAGGGCCTTGAATTGTAGAATGATGATTTGGGGCTTTATTAAGTAGACAGTAATGAACTGTTGAAGTGTTTAAAGAAGAGTGACCTGATGGGATCTGAGGATATGAAAGACCAATATGGCAGCATTGCAAATAGTGTGGCAGGAAAAAGGAATGGAGGTAGAAAGACCTACAAGGAGGCTAATAGTGCATACAGGTCATAATGGAGGTGGAGTAGTTTGGAAGAGGATCTACATCATAGGAGTTGCAGTGGGCACAGAGAAGAGGGAACCATTTGGAAAATATTGCAGAGGTGGAATCAATAGGACTTGATAAGATATGAGGGAAAAGAAAAAATAAAAATAAAATAACTCCAAGATTTCAAACACAGGAGACTTAGTGACTGGTAATGTCATTGAGAGGAAAGGGGGGAAATGAAGGAACAATAAGCAGAGGTCCAAATTTTGGACATGATTAACTTGAGATCTTGAAGGGAATTCAATTCAAGACATCATTCCAGAAGGCAGATTGAAATGCTAGTTTGGAGCCTTTGAGAGTGGTCAGAGGTATGAATGAAGATTTGGGTATTGTGTGCATAGAGGTGATGGTAGTATCCACATGGCTGAGTAAAATTAATTACTAAGAGAAAGACTGAGAAATTATTGAGAGAAGAGACATGGGTTGGGGAGGGGACAGAAACTTAGAACATATTTAAGTTAAGTTATTAGTGAGAGCAACAACAGCCAGAAAGAAAGTAAAGAATGGTCAGTCAGGAATATACAGCAATGGAGCAGGGATGGCCTGAAATGGTCAGGACTAGGACACAGAATCCAAGTTGCTAGAAAGATGTGAAAAATACGGAGTGGTATCCAAAGTCAGAAAGGTCAGAGAAATCTAACTTCAGAGATGTTTCTTTGCGTTGTGTATTACTATTTCTATGATAAATATTACTAGGAAGAAAGTAAGAAGTCTAGCACTAAAGTCTACCTTTACCTGTGGGAAGGACAGAATTACTAGGAAGACATCACATTTTCTAGGACATATCATTACCATTGTATAGGAATGTTCACTAGCATGATTCCTTATTAATTTTTTAAAAATTATTACCATTTTCTTAGAAAATCTTTGAAAAAGAAAGCAAAATAAGATCTCTACTTATAAAAATATTTAGGCAAAGAAGAAAAATAGGCTTAGAACAAAACTGTAAGATTAGCAAATAAAAAAAGTTTGAAAATCAACAAATTCTCTACATTCCTATTTCCTTTTGGTGAAGATAACATCTTTTTCATGACTATATGACCTGCTGGGTTGTTATGTTATTGTTTCCTGAAACCTCTTGATGGAATGATTATTTGCTCTCCAGAAGAATAAGGAGTTTTTTAATTCAATTCTTATATGACAAAATCCTGACAAATAAGAAAGGTCAAGATACACACACACACACACACACACACACACACGCACACACTACATATATGTGTGTGTATTTTTATGTACATATACATATATTTGCATTTTATACGTGAATATATATGTATGTGCATATATCTATCTATGTGCCTATGTGTGTGTGTGTGTGTGTACATATAATGACTGAATTTCTGTGGGGATAGATGTACAGTGGCCACTTAGGGGCTGATCCCACTTTCATCTGCTCCATTTCTGACCCAGGCTATGGGTCAGACTCAACCTTAGGCAGCTTAGTGGCCCCTGGCTCCTCACTGATCACCATGTTGGCATCACATTTAAAGTAGTTACCCGATTGACGTTAGCCCTACTGCATCTCAGCACTCTCAAGCTCAAACAATCCACCACACTCAGACTATAGGCATGCACCCCTCTAAACCTGCACTGTGGAACACCTTTCCAAATCCGTAACTCTAATAATCAACTTTCTTTAACACTAGCCAGACCCAGTGAAACTAATTTTACACATTCAAACATTTATAATGGATGATAAGTCATCTCTGATATGACAAATAGTAATAGCTATTAAACCATTTGCCCATCCAATATATCTGATTAATCATGACAAACCATGTGACAAAGACAAACCTCTCAATTGTTTAAAAGAAAGCTAAGTGAATTGAAAAATAGACTCAACTCAACATTTCTCATTGGTATTAATGAGCCTGATTCCCGCTTCACATATTTCCCAATCAAGGAGAGAAGAACAAATTCTTGACAGATTCTCCTTATGATTCACCATTCTGTCCAACCTGACTCCTAAATGAAGGTAGTCTTATCTCAGAAATGCAGTTCATATAAAAAGCTTAGAGTGGAAAGAGTATTCAGACCTTGTTTCAGATACTGGTTCTGCTACTTAATGACTTCAGTCGAATTATCTTCCCTCTCTGGGCCTCAATTCCATCAGCTAGAAAAAGAGGGGGATGGATTAAGTCATTTCTACATTTCCTTCCAGTCCTACACCCTCTGATACTACATTCCATTGTTCTATGCAGGTAGCTGCTCCTACGTGGCTCCACTTCTGATGACATTCTCTTTAGAGCTTCCTACTAGGGAATCTGCAAAAGACAAGCCAGAGACCAAGTGCCCTAAAATTCAAAAGAAGTTTTTTGTTCTGTATCAGACCTAAAGTGCACTAAAAATCCACCTGAACAACATGCTACACATTTTATACTCATTGTGTACTAGAAAAATATTGGAATCGAAGATAAAAGACGTAAGTTAATCTGGTTCTAAGATATTTTACTTGTATTTTGTTGTTACTATTGTTCAGTCATGCCCAACTCTTGGTGACTTCACGGACCATATCATGCCAATACTGTTCATGAGGTTTTCTTGGCAAAGATACTGGAGTGGTTTGCCATTTCCTCTCTAGTAGATTAAGGCAAGCAGAGATAAGTGACTTGCCCAAGGCAACACAGCTATTAAGTGTCTGAGCCCATATTTGAACTCAGGTCTTCCTGACTGCTCTATCCACTGAGGTACCCAGTTGCCTTTTAGCTGTATAGCTTCAGACAAATCATTTAATCTATTTGAATACCAATTTCCTTATCTAAAAAATCATAACAGTGATAGGATCTTAGTTTACTATCTACCTCATTGTGGAACATGAGGTTCAAATAATTTCATGGGATTTTTAGAGCTAAAGTCAGAAGAAAACTTAGTGGCCATCATATCCAATCTCCTCATTTTACAATTAAAGAAACAAGTTAATTTCAAGAGCAGGATCTGAACTTACATCTTCTAATTCAAGAAGCATTACTCTCTCCTCTTTATCAGTAGTCAATTACCTCCTTAGACCACAGAATGATAGAGAGGAAATTGTTTTGCAAAGTGTATAAAACCAAATAAATATGAAAGACATCATCATCATCATCATCATCATCATCATCATCATCATCACCATCATCATCACCATCATCAATTATTAGGGAAGCGTGAGTTGCCCTGACCAAAGAATGCATCATGCAATGGTAATCTTCTGATGACCCTAGTCTCCCTAGGGAGACTGGATGTTGCACAAGGAGAACTCTTTCATGAGGGCCACATTCTCTGCCTTTCCAATTTGACAGAAATTGCCTCAACTAGAATTCTGCTGGCATTAACTCAAGAACTCAGACATTCAAATGAAGTAAAATTTGAGGAAAGCCCAAGAGTAAGTGCAAGCAAACTTCTGAAAGATATCATCTAAAAAGTCTGATAAAAATCATTGTCATTGAGAGCGCTATTATCCTCTCAGTCACCCAGACTGGAGCCTCAGAACCATCTTCAACTCTTCTCCTTCTTTCACTTGACATATGCAATCATTTCCAAAATTTTGTTGATTATTCCTCCATAGCTTTCCTTATATACATCTTGTCTCCACTCAAATGCCATCCATCCAAATTAAGGTCCTCATTACCTTTCAACTGTACCATTGAAAGAGCCTCCTAACTGCTTTTTCTGCTTCAAGTATCTCCCCACTCCAATCCATTTTCTACATGAGTGCTGAAGTGATGTTCCCTAAAACATACACCTCATGATGTCATTTTCCTATTTAACAAATTGCAGTGACTCCTCATTACCTGTAGGGTCAAATAGAAACTCCTCTCTTTGACATGTAAAAATCTTCAACACCTGCCTCAAACCTACATTACTAGTCGTATCATATATTATTCCCCTTCATACATCCTATTTTCAGTACCAAGTTGCCTTCTTACTTTCCTCACAATCAAGTCACATCTCCCAAATCTGTACAAGTTATCCTTCATTCCTGGAATGCAGTACGTCCTCATTTCTGCTTCTTAGAAGCATTAATTTCCTTGTTGCGGTTGTCCTTCAGTCATTTTAGTCATGTCTTACTCTTTGTGACCCCATTTTTTTTTCATTTGGGGTTTTCTTGGAAAAGATGCTGCAATGGTTTGCCATTTCCTTCTCCAGCCCATTTTACATATGAGGAACTGAGGTTAAGCGACTTAGTTTAAGCGATCACACAGCTTGTATCTGAAGCCAGATTTGAACTTAACAAGATGAGTCTTCCTGACTTCAGGCCTGGCACTCTATTCACTGTGCCACTAGTTGCCCACTAGTTTCCTTAGGTCAAGCAAAATTTTCTATATGAAGCCCCTCTTTATCTTCCAGCTATTCATTCCTTTTGTCCTAAAGTATCTAACATTTATTTTGTACATTTCAGTTATATACTTATATGTGTAAAGACATATTGTGTCCCCTGATAGAATGAAAGATCTTTGAGGGAATGATCTTTATTTTTTTATCCCCAGCACCTAGCAAAGGGTCTCAAATACAGCAAATGCTTAATGAATGCTTTTCAAATTACAAATTGGCCACATGTGTAAGCTAGTTACACTGGAAGAATCAGAGTTAACAGATAGACAATCTGAGAGGTACAACAATATCCCGGGAATGTATGGGTGGAAGAGGGGAAGGAGGAGGGAGAGAACTTAGAACACAATTTTTTTAAATGAATGTTAAATGAATAAACAACAATAATATCTTTGAAATATAGTATGTTCCACTTAGTGTCTACATTCAAAACTTAGTAGCTTTAAATTACTAAAGCTTAAAAGCTGCATTAAAACTTTTGGGACACTCTGTATAAGAGTAGCCACCCCGACCCACCTTCCCAGTATATTGGGTGGGTCATTTATGAACATTTGGGAAAGAATATAGACAAAAACTATACAAGGTGAGATGGTACGGATGGATTATGATCTGCATTGATATTTAATAAAATCATGTCATTTATGAGTTCATGGATTTAGGTAGAATGTGTCCAGAGCACACTCTTACCAGGCTCAGTTAAAGCAACTTTTGGAAACTATAGCTGTCTCATCAGTACCTTCTTTGTCTCTGACTGAACCCTTTGGAGAGGAGGGCCATGGCCTTCATGGTATCTATTTAAAAAGTGTCCTCAGCACAGTTTTTCCCCTCATTTCCTACCTTATCCTTTTTTTTTGGACTTCTTTGGAATTTTCCAACACACCTTCAATAGCAGGTATCTTCCTCTACCTCTCTGCATTTCAGCTTCCTTTTTTGTGTTATCTTCCCCCATTGGATTGTAAGCTCCTTTCAGGCAAGGACTGTGTTTGTTTTTATGTATCTGTTTATCCTCACACTTTGCACAGTTCCTGATACATGTTTCTTGATTACTTGATTGATTGGAACACAAGGCTATAGCTATGGCATCAATCCAGCTTTACATGGTGACTATTATTACTAATTTCAGAAAAAAATAGGAAGGAGACTATCTCTTCCTGTGTATCCCATTATCATTCCAAAATCAATATAGCTAAAACATAACTCATTATGTATTTCCATAAGCTTATCCCTCTTCTAAAAATTCATATTTCAGTTGAGAATGCCCCCATCCTTCCAAACCACCAAGGCTTATGACTTTGGATTTATCCTTAACTCCTCACTCTCCCTCACCAATACCATACCCCCCCAAGTATAAAATCAGTTTTGAAATCTCATTGATTCTAATCTCACCAAGTATCTTGCACTGCTCTCTTCTCTCTACTCTCCCCTAATTCAAACTTATGTCATTCCTTGTCTGTGTTATTCCAATAGTCTACTAATTAGTCTCTCTGCTTCCAATCTGTTCCCTCTCCAATCCATCCTCCACACTGCTGAAAAACAGACAGTCTTAAAACATAGATCTAACTGTGGCACTCCCTTACTTAAAGACTTCAGTGGCTCCCCATTGTCTCTAGGATAAATGGCAAAATGTCAGTCTGATATTAAAAGTTCCCATACCCCAGCCTCCACCTACATTCTCAGTCATATTTCAATTTACTCCCTTTTGTTTAGTCTTCATTTCAGGAAAACTGACCTATTAGCTCTATCCCATATATAACATTCCGTCTCACAATTCCCTGATTTTTTTCTTGGTAGGTCCTCTATATCTAGAATGTACTACCTCCTCACCACTACTTTGAAGAATCCCTTCATTCCTTAAAAACCCAACTCAGATGCCAGGTCACAGCATGACCTTTCTTAATTGTCATTGTTACAGTTGTGAAACAATTTTGCGTTACTTTTTTAAAAAAATATACTTTGCATTAACTTATTTGTCTGAATCTCGAACAAAATGTACATTTTTGTTTCAGTCTTTATATTCCTACCACCTAGAACAAGGGATTTCATATAGTATAATTATTATTTTCAAATTTTATTTATTTATTTTTAGTTTTCAACATTCATTTTTATAAGATTTTGAGTTCTAAATTCCCCCTCTCCTTTCCTCCCTTTTCAATATGCCATACAATCTGGTATATGATATACATGTACAATCATATTAAACATATTTTTACATTAGTCATATTGTAAAGGAGAATCAGAATCAAAGGGAATAGCTACAAGAAAGAAAAAACAAAAGAAACAAATCAAAAACAAAGAGAGAAAATAGTATGCTTTGATCTGCATTCAGACTCTATAGTTCTTTCCCTGGATGTAGATAGCATTTTTCATCTTTAGTCTTTTGGAACTGTCTTAGATCGTTGCATTGCTGAGAGGAGCTAAATCTATCATAGTTGGTCATCACACAATGCTACTGTTATTGTGTAGAATGTTTTCCTAGTTCTGCTCACTTCACTTAGCATCAGTTCATGCAAGTGTTTCCAGGTTTTTCTGAAATCCACCTGCTCATCATTTCTTACGGAACAATACTATTCCATTACATTCATATACCACAACTTGTTCAGCCATTCCCTAATTGATGGGCATCTCCTCAATTTCCAATTCTTTGCTACCACAAAAGACATATGGTATAATTATTAATAGCAACTAGGTTCTTAACTAGGTTCTAAAATTTTGCTGAATTAAATTAGCCAATCCTGTAATTTTAAATGTATTAAATGATAGAAGGCATCACAGCATACACTTCAGTTAAATTTAATTCCTCACAGCTAGGTACATACTTACTTCAAGAGAAAAGGAAGTCAAATACATTGATATGGTTCAAAAAACGTGTAATTAAATTAATCCCTTTTCGAATTGTTTAAAAGTTATGGACACTGACTGGCCAAAATCATATGAATCCCTGGGCTCAACAAACATTGTTTGATCATGATCTCTAGCAAGAAAATGTAACTCACTTTGTCAAACAGACAGAGCTGTACTGAGGGGAGATCCAAACTCTATCAAACTGATTTATTCTGTCAACTAAGCCAGCCCTAAAAGACTTAAGACCTTAAGACCAATATAAGCCTGAAGATTGTTCAAACCAGGGAATCCAGTGTTGCCTGTGGCAAAGGACATTGTGTTGTCAATTCACGAGGATAAAGCTGTGAGACACTTGATACTTTTTCCCCCTTATCTAACAACAGTGTGCCAGGAATTAGAGACATGCTTCTTAAGTAAAGAAAAAGTTCATAGATTGTGCCATAGAATGTTGGTAAGATATAAAGCTGAACTATGAAATCTTGGATTCCCTTCAGCATTTAATTGATTTTAAAAGCTGATTGGAACCTTCGACATTTCATCCAACTGCTTCATTTTCCAGATGTGGAAAATGAGTCCCAGTAACATTAAGTGCCTTACTGAACACCACTTGTCTCCCAAGTGGCAGAGCAGAGATGAAACCTACTCTCCTAACTTCCAGCCCACTGCCTCCATTACTCTGTGGTTCCTAACTGCGAGCATTAGACTGTTTATGCGCATTGGCGACATTTAAATAAAACAGAGCAAAAATTAAGGTGGAATAGATCTTTGCCTGAATATTTCCTCATACGTTATAAATATTGCCCAACCTCATCTTCCATGAACTTACAAGAATAGAAGCAGCTATTTGCTATTAACTGAACTTTTCTCAGCAAGCAAAGATCATATGTAACGCATCAAGCACCAGCAATAGGAGAGCAAGGTAAAGTTATTGAAATCTGGTAACTGCAGAGCTAGTGGACTAAAGCTATGGCTGTCTGCTGCTAGAACATCTGGATGAAAGGGAAAGTCCAACTAAGCTTCCTGATCCCTTATCTTCCTGAAGTCTTAGTATCACAATCTAAAAATCAGATGATTGCATGCCTTAAAATTGGAATGTAAGTGCTAACCAATAGGCATGAAAATTTCAACCCTTTAGAATCAAAACATTATTTCTGATATTTTTTTTTATTGTTTGCTTACCTGGAATTCTCCTTTTGTATAAAAAAGAGGTATAGTTATGTGATCTCCATATTCTCCAATTATCCCTTCCATGCCCCCATCAAAGATTCTGCCTTCCATGCAGAGAGTTAGCACACTATGCCCTGGATATTTGATAGTGGAAGGGAAGGATATGTCTGCTTAGATCTGCTTACTGGTGTGTTTCTACTTTTTGCTTCTCTAAGAAACATTCAAAGGTAGTACAATGGGAAAACAAGAATATAGTGCTGTATATCTGGAACTCTATCCTGGACATCTTTGACAAGCCTCCTTTGAGCTTGTGAAGCACCTATGTAGAGAATATTGGGTGCTAGAGTATAGTGACTATGTGCCTGGGCCCTTCTCCCCTATGTCTTGGCTGAGTGGCAAGGCTTCAAGGATTTAGAACTTAAAGAAACCATAAAAGACATCTAGGCCTAACCTCATTATTTTGTGGATGAGGAAATTCAGGTCTGATGATGATGATGATGATGATGATGATAGCAATAATAGCTAGGATTTATATAGTGTTTTAATGTTTGCAAAGTGTTTTGCCAGTATTAATATAACCTTCACAGCAACCTTGCAAAGTAGGTACTATTATCCTCAATTTATAAGGGAAGAAACTGAGGCACAGAGAAGTTAGATGACTTACCCAGCTAGTAAGTGTTCGAGACTGGATTTGAACTCTGGTCTTTTTGACTCCAAGTCCAAAACTCAACACAAAGTTACAAAATGATTAAATTATAGAATCTTAGAATTGAAAGAGCTCAGTGGGGATCTAATCCAATCTGTACTCACAAATATTTGAGCTTGGATTCCAACTCAGGCCCTTTGATTCCAAATTCATTGCTCTTTCTACTTCACCGCACTAACTCTTCCGTTTTTTTTCTCCTTTAAAATGGCACACTTTTCAGCAAATGGAGGGGAAAATTGGGTTTAAGTCATAAAGGAAGTCTCTCTCCCTCTGCCCCAATCTATTTTTTCCCCTGCAAATATCTTTAATTAACCTGTAAGTCTAAATGATTCTCACTTAATGCCATAGTGCTTTGCTAGGCTTATTTATCCAGCGACATGATGTCAAAATAGGTTTCCTTTACAGAACAACTATTTGAGGGGGAATACAGGAAATTTCATTAGCAAAAGAAAGAATAAGCTTCACATAACAATATTAAGAAGTATTTAATATCCCCTCCTTTGTTCCCTGATCAATTTTAGAATAGAGATCTAGCCAATTAATCATTTTTTTTAAAGGGGGGAATTTGGTAGACCTGCCGACTGTTAAAAAAGAGTCAGAACTATAATTCTCGAGCTCTCATGCACCAGTCAGCTGTATGAATGTTTTAAAAAACCCAGGGTAAGGGCATATGCAATTTACACAGTGATGTATCACAGCTTGCTTAGCTAGGAAAGGTAAGTAAACAAGCAAAATTGTCAGTATGTCAGTGGGAAATGAGGGTGGAGCTGGGATCAGAAAGCAGATTTGTCACATTTCAAATCTTTAGTAAATGTAGGCAAAATACCAGGAAGATGCAAATTTAAATCTTTAAAGTAAACACAAAAGATTTCTACATGCACATGTATTTAGCTTTACTTTTCTTATTTCATTTCTTTTTAGATTTGCCCCAGTCCTGTATTCACATTTTCTCTTAATCTGCAGCTACTCAAAGCCCAAACATCTGGATCAAGAATGAAACATCATTTAAGCACCTGTATCTGCTATCTACATAATAACAAACATCCGAATATTTGGGAACATCTGAATGCCTAGGTCCACACAGCTGTTTGGTGTCATGCAAATAAAATGTCCTGATGATACATCCATCCCCTGTATGTGTTCAGCACTTTCTGGCCTCTCTTCCTTTGTTCATGGCATTCCTCTGCCTACAAAGTCCTTTGTATGTCAAACTTTAAAGGATCTACAGAAATTAAAGGCCAAATCAACGTCATCATCTCCAAGAAACCTTCTCTGATCCCAGAGCTTTATCTTTTCTTTAGCCTTAGCTTTTCACCGGAACAGAGATATGTGCAGAAGCACATTTTCTCTTTATGCAGGTTCTCTGGGACATGTGATATGGCATGACTCTCCCCACTCTTTCCTCTTACCCCATGCTATTCCTTCCAGGCCCCCATTGCTATGGTACCTGTCTCTCAGGTCCACCTCTCCCTTGTTTGTGTTATTTTTTTCAGTCACTTTTCAGTCATGTCTTACTCTTTGCGATTCCATTTGGGATTTTCTTGGCAAAGATGCTGCTAGAGTTGTCATTTCCTTTCCCAGCTCATTTTATAGATGAGGAAACTGAGGAAAACAGGGTTTAGTGACTTACCCAGGGTCACACAGCTAGTAAATGTCTGAGACCAGATTCAAACTCAGGAAGAGGTGTCTTCCTGACTCCATGCCTGGCATGCTATCCATTATGGCCATCTAGTTGCCTCTCCCCCACATGCCCTCTCTTTATTTCCCCCATTAATGATCTCTCAGCCTCATCCCAGGAGGGGAATACACGAGTTAGGAGCTATTGACTGAAAAGGCCTCATGTCTTTTCCAATTCAACTGCAAAGGTATAGACTATCATTTGAGTTTTCACACCCCCTCTAGCCCAAGCTGAATTTGGCCAAGTTCAAGAATTCTGATTCTGGTCCTTCCTAATTTTCTAGCTGATAACCTTTCTCCTCTGAGACCTCAAATGGAATTTTTTTGCCATTTTTAATGTACTTATACACTATTCGATACTACAGTTAGCTTTATACATGTTTCATACTTCCATACTAGACTTGAAGGCTAGAATTGTAGTGTATCTGGTAGTGTCTGGCACTAGTGTCTGGCACAGAGTATACACGCTGGGACTAGAATAGTGATTAGGCCTAGATCTTGATTTTATTAAAGAACTCCCAGGTGATGAAACTCTCTTTACCAATGCAGGATGGCACCTTTTCTGCAACTTTAGAGAGGTTACTAGAGGACAAAGGGGTTAAGTGACTTGTCCAAGATCATAGAACCAGTATATGCCAGAACAGTGCTTAAGCCTATGTCTCACTGGCCTCAAGACAAGCTCTCTAGTCATTATTCCCTGGCCTTCTCTAAGCAGACATTTATTAAAAGTGAATTGAATTATTAATTTAACTTTTCACTTTTGTAGTATTTTGGGAATGTAGCATGATTAGGATAATCAGGAGGAAATCCACCTCAATTTGTTCTGGCTGTGTACACTACAGTCAGTAAGACTATAAGCATTTATTAAGTGTCCACTGTGTTCCATGCCTTGATGATACAAATGCACACATACATGCACATACAAATACATATACATGTGCGTGTGATTCTTGACCTCAGGGACCTCACATTCCTATAAGAAAGACAACATACAAAAAATTATGTATGTATAAGATATATATGTGGGGGGGTGTATAGTATAATGGAAAAAAGTAACATCAGAGGGAAGGCCAAAGTATTTGTGAGACTGGGAAGGCCCTTCTTCAGAAAGTAAGATTTGATCTGAGTCTTGAAAGAAGCCAAGAAAGCCAAAACATGGAGATGAAGAGGGAGAAGATTGCAGGCATGTGGAATAACTAGCAAAAAGGAAGGGTATGAGGGAAGTGGAGTGTCACGTGTGAAAAATAGCAAGAGTAGCCAGATAGTGGAGTACATGGACAGGAGAAAAATATGAGAAGACTGGAAAAGGAAGAAAGAATCATGTGTTTAGAGATTTAAATGCCATAAGAATTTATGTTGATCCTGAATTTAATACGGACCGATTGGACTTTATTGAATAAGGAGGCACTATGGTCAGGCCTGACTTTTATGAAGATTACTTTGGCAACTGGAGTTGGAGAATATACTGGAGTAGGAAGAGACTTGAGGCATGGAGGGCATCAAGAGGCTTTTGCAATAGTACACGTATGGGGTAATGAGAGAGAGCCACCCATTGGGGGTGGCTATGTGAGCAGAGACAAGGGAATCATGTTGTGAAGGCAGAAATAACATGATTTGGAAACCAAATGGATACCTGGATTATACCTGGGTCTGGAGCACATCTGGATCTTGACTCTCAATAATGCTTGTGCCTTGGCCCTTTTTGGTGGGCCATGTATGCTCTCTTAGCACGGTGTAGGAGGAAGGGGACAAGGGACTACTCAGGGTTTGTTGTGTCATGCCAAGGTACAAAGACCTTCAGCACTGAGAAATGTGGGTAGATAGATAGATATACATGACAGATATAGATCAGATACAGATAGATATATATCTGCATACACATATATTATATATATATGTATATATATATATATACATATATCCACACACATATATATATTATATATACATATATCCACACACATATATACTATATACAAATTGTATCTACATCTATCTATCTAGTTATCTAGCTATCTAACTAGTTCTTTCTCTTTAGCCAGTGACTTTTTTGTTTGTTTGTTTTATTTTTTAAATCTTTTATTTCTTTGACCTCTTCTACCTGTTTTCTCATTTTCTATAATTAGTTCATTTACCCACATTTTTCTTTCTTTTTTGCTGACTCTTTCGTTCTTGTCATTTCTCTCCCCCTGTATTCTAGGATCTATTCTTCTTTTCACCACTGAATTCACTGTCCCTGGCTAACTGCCCCTTCCCTCTCTTCAACACCCCCTCCCTGCTGTCACCACCCGCTTGCCATTATGCCCCCCCAACTCATTCTTTTAGCCAAGTTCCCAGATTAGCCATGCTTTCTTCCCACAAGCACATGTTGTGAGAAGAGGAAGGAACAAAGAAAAAGCAAAAAGAATTCCCCCTGACCACAGTACCACTGGGTTCTGGGCAGCTAACATTCCCTTCTCTTCATTAGCAAATTATGGTAGAGTGGGTTTGGGAAATGGAGCTGGAGCATTTTCAAATCAATAGCCTTCTATGCTGGGTTCTTTGCTGCCTTTGGGAGGGTAGGTGAAGGAGACTTGTGACAGACACTTGTTACATGGAACCGACCTAACAGGACTATACAATCTGCCTTATATTTTAATAAACTAGGAGTTAGTTTATGGACAATATAAACTGACATAAATCTATAGTTTCTCATTGATCAAATAATTAAACACAAACCATGTGTAAATTACTATTTCCTATGCAGTGTGAATTCTGTAAACTTAATTTTTCACACAATGTGAGCCTTCTCCATATGAACATTTCTCAAATGGATTTTCATGTTCTCCAGGCTCTGATGCATGAATCTCTTCTTCTGGGCCAATGCTTCAAGAGCAGTCTGTGACTGTCAGATTTCTTTGCTCACAGCTTTAGTTACCATAGCTTCTCAATTCTTTCATTTTGTTTTCATTTCCCCCCACAGAGAAATGTACAATAAGCCCTCTGTTCTCTTTCCTTCCTTGTTACTGATTTAAAGTTGACCTACAAAATGATAGAAGTTGAGCTTAGTAGTAAGCATTGAAGGAAGGGCTGGCCCAAGGAGGAGGTCAGCTCACTTGAAATCTGGCTATACCTACACATGCAAAAGAAAGTGGAAATGAGACAATAATCTGTAAAATTCTAGCAAAAGTTTCTGTCTAAAATAGCCAAGTAACTGAGGCCAAAATAATTACTACTTTTGGTAGCATTATTATTACCTTGAGGTTCCAGATCAATTAGCATGGGTAGCAATGATCTACAGTTGTGGTATGGTGTTTCTCTAGCACTTTCAAAGAACTAAAAGCATTTAACAATCCTAATTCATTAATCATCCTCTCCCCCTTATTAAAAACTCATTGTTAACATGTGTCACATAAGAATTTTTAGAGGGCTAATGAATCCCTTTTGGTAAATCTGACTAAGATATTAGAATCATTCATTGTTTCCAAATTTTAGCTAAATAAAAAAGGCTTTTCTATAGTGCAGGCCAATAAAATTATGAAGTTAATGAAGTTTGTCTTTTCTGTTGCCATTTTCCTTCTTTCTGAACCTTCCCCCACAGTCCTCCCTTCTCCCCAGCTGCCCACAAGACAGGTACTAAGTTCCATGCTTTCCCTAACCCTTCTCTGATGATGTGGCTCACTCTGTTGCATTACAAAAAACAAACAAACAAAACAAACAAACAAAAAACCCTTTCTTAAAAAATGCACACAGTTGCCCAGAACAGTGAAATGAACCATAACAATGGTTTCATGTTGGTGGGCTTATCTTCAACACATAATAACTCTATTTTGTGGCAGTACTGAGAAGTGGGGGAAAAAAAAAAAGAAAGCCCAAGCATAGAAATGAGGAAATGGGGGATCTAGTCTCACCTCTAATACTCATACCTCATATGAACTTAGGTAAGTTGCTTTGACTCCTGGGCTCTCAGTTTACCCATCTGTTGAATGAAATGCACTAAAGGTCAAACTCTAAAGTTTCTTTTCAGCTCTGGCATCCTTAAATGTGTTAGTACTGCTTAGGTTCCTGTCCTGGGAACACCAACAAAGTATATATTTCACCATCTGTTTATTCTGCTCCATTTCATCCCTTGTCTAATGTGTTCTGGATTCTGTCCATTTGTTTGGCACTGTCACTCTCCTAGATGAGCTTGTCACATGCACCTCTCTAACCCCTCCCCTGCATCCTACCTTTGCCTTTCTCATCCAAATATCTCTCTTTAACATGTACTTTAAAGCAACTGACCTGCTAGGGTTCCAGTAAGTAGACATAATCCAGTTAAAACACAGCATTGTAAACAGCATACACAGAACATCTGAGTGAGTGTTGGTGTGTAGGGTGAGAGAGGAGGTCACATTTGTTGCATATGCAACGTGTGTGTTCTATCTGAAAATATCACATTCGCTTGTTTGGTCACATTCCATAGCAGACATGGTATTGTCAAATCTATTACTCTTTCCACAATCATTTTGCTAGTAGGTACTCAAAGTCAAATGTTCCAGGATTTCTCTTGTTTCCCTGGATACCATTCAGAGACATGACCGATCTTTCATCCTTCTAATATGTTCTTATATTCTCTCTTTCTAATAATTTCCCTGGTTGAGTCTCATCTTCTCCCTAGAAACTGCTTGTTCTTAAAACATCTTTTGTTTTACCTTCTGCTTTTTTCCTATCACATGTTCCATTCCATAACACTTAAGGATATCATTTTCCTATGTTTTAATTCCCTAAATAGCTAATGACTATTTCTCTTAGACTATACAGTTAACTATTCCAACCTTTCACTTTTTAAAACAATAAAGTCTTCTTTCCATCCACACACACAAACACAGGTAAGCTCACATGCACTTATTAAATGCTTACTGTGTGCTAGAGGATGAGGAGAAGACACAGTTCCAATACTAAAAGAATTGCAAGTAAGCTTGGCAAACAAGATGAGAATATAGAACAATTAGGGAATAATATTTTTTCAGAACATAATTAAATACTAAAAATGTCTTCTCCATCATTAACACAGAAATGTCTTGACTGCTGCTTTCACATTACTCCTGTTAATGGTTAAAGTCTCCCCACTCTTGAAAGATTATTTACAACCAGGCCATGTTCTCACTGGCATGGCTGCTTTCAGTATGATGAATCCTCTTTGACTGCCTGTACCATTGCACAGGCAGAGTTGCATGTGTCTCAGAGAACAGAACTTTCACTCTCACCTCATTAAGATGTCCGTAGGTTAATTGGATAGATTGCTTTCTATAGTTTTCTAATGCGCACAGTTGGGCGTTCTAAAATATCTCCTCAGTATTTACATGTTGTTAGGGATGCTTTGTGTAGTCATGGAACAGAGCATTTTGCTTGTTTTGTTGGCTTGTGTCTGATAATAATAACTAACCTGTAATAAGGGATCAATATTGGATCTATTGAAAGTCGTCAGCTCCCTTAACTAATGAAGACATTGGTTGCAATTCAGTACTCAGTGGTGGTAACTGTCTCTTTTCTGTTTTCTCCTAACTTACAGAGCTAAATAAAGAGGTATATGTATTAATTGCTTTTCACCATAGTTTCCAGGGTAATTCAAGATTATACCTTTACATCCATGCTTCAATAGCTTTATTTTTGTTTCTTTTCTTTGTCTTGAGGTACATTTAATCCATTCACAACGCCATCTACCCATACCATTGGTGTTATCCAATAACATATAGGTCATTTAACCACATTCTAAATAGTTTTAATCACTAACTCCATAGGTTCATAGGAGCACCACTTTAGAGCTTGAAGAGTGCTTAAAACTTATTTAGTCTTATTTCCCTTATTTTACAAATAAGTAAACTGAGGCTTACGGAAATTAACTAATTTGCTGTATTATAGTAAGACAGTGGTAGTAAGAGGGTAGTGAGAGAGCTAGGATTCAAAATCATGTTCTCTGAAAACAGGATATTACAAAGCATCTTGTAATACTTCCAATGTACCTGGCCCCTCATGGCTTTTAACTCCAAGCTAGCTCTTTCCATTATCCCCAACAACATTGATATTCTTGTTAAACCTAATAGTTCCTCACCCTTCTCAAACCCAACCACCTTCTTTTCATGTCACCTCAGCATACTCTTGAATGGTCATACCTGGGCTCTCATAAGAATAACTTTATGATGTTAATATTTGCTACTGTTTACTCCAAATTCAACCTAATGTTTCTAACTCTTACAGATAGAGCAAGCTTATTCTTGACTCTTATTATGAGTTCTAGTCTTTTCTTTTTCCCAATTTTTCCCAATTCTGGCTTTACATGACTCCATATCCTATGAGACCAAATAATAAAACATTATGTAAAGTGCTTTGAAGCCAGGGGTGTTAATTAACCCTTGTGATCTCTGTTACTGTGAAAGCTAAGCCAGGTGAATCATCTGAGCTCAAGAGTTCTGGCTGCTTAGTTGAAGTAAGTCTAGTACCAAACCAGTGACCCACCCCCTATTCTCCCATTGAAAGAGAAGTGAGTATATGGCTAGGGAAGGAGGGGCAAACTGGCTCAGGTAGAAAATATATCAGATCAAAAGTCCCTGAGCTTCAGAAAGAAGGAAGGGAGGGAGAGAAGAAAGAAGGAAGGAAGAAAGGAGGGATAAAAGCAAGAAAGAAAGGGAAAGAAGATAGAAAAAGGGAGGGAGGAAAGGAAGAATGAAAGATGGAAGAAAGAAAGAAAGAAAAGAAAGAAGGAAGGAGGAGTGAAGGAGGAAGAAAGGAAAAAAGGGATGGAGAAAGGAAAAAAGGAAAGGAAAGAAGAAAAAAGTGAGGGAGGGAGAGAGGAAGGAGGAAAGGGATGGAGGAAGAGAAAAAGGAAAGATGGAAGGAAGAAGAAAGGAAGGAAGGGAAGGTGGGAGGGGCAAGAAAAGAAAGTTACTTACAAATCTTAAAGAGATAGATCTTAAGTTATTGGTGTTATTGTTAAACGCAGCTTCAATTAATTCCACTGTTACTAAATGATTCAGCTGGCACCATACGAGAAACTTCGCTACCCAAAGACATAGACACACACACACACACACACACACACACACACACACACACACACACACACAAGATCTTGTGCCTTTTGCTGTAATCGATATGCAACATTAACTGTAAGTAATCCATTGGATTCCTTGGCTTCTTCTACCAGACTGCTGAATGTTTAAATGTTATTGGAGAAAATCACAAAAACCAAAATAACTTAAACCTCTGTTAATAAATGAAGTATATAAACTGAACTGGGATCTGACACGGAACTTGGTAATACTTCTTTCTACTCTTTCTGCTTTCCTATCTCATTCCTCACAGTGGCTGTTCTCTACTTTTTCCTCTTCTCCTCACTCTGCTCCAAACACGCCCCCAAATCCCACTTTCAAAGCAACTTTGACGCCATTGAGGTTATCCCTTGGGAATTCCCCTAGTTCCTCTACTCCACACCTTTAAACTTTTCAACTTCCTCAACCATTTATATAGTCCTTCCTTTGAACTGGAAGAAAACTACTTTGTAAACCTTGAAGCATTGTATGAATGTTCATTTTTAATTACTTCTCACTAAAAGTGATCCCACTACATTTTTCCTTGTTACTCTGTCCTCTTCCTTCCTTCAGGATTTATCCCAACAAGTCTATTGTTCTTCCTTATGCGTTGTCACTCTTCCTCTCCAAATGAACCTCTCTATCCTCCTTGTGTTGGAGGAACTAGGGGTATGGATGATTTCACATACTGTCAGGTGTGAACTGGTTTTTTTTCCCCCTCTTCCTTTTAAAAATCTTTGCTACAAGGAAACGTCCAACATATGTTGAGGAGTAGAGATGAGGGGAATACTCAGAAATGAAGATATTTATAAAGAAAAAATAGAAATAAAATAATATTAAAATATATCTGGGTATTCCTGTTCTTCCTATAAACATGTTCAAGTTTTGGCAATTCTAAACAAACAACTTTTTAAAAGCCTTTATTTTGATGCTTCTGATACATCCAGCTACCGTCACATCTCTTTCCTTCCATTCTTGGCCAATCTTCTCTTTTTAAAATCTATTTTTAACATCCTTTTCTTTTTAAATTTTGAGTTCCAGATTCTCTCCCCACTTCCATCACTCTTCCACCCATTGAAAAGAAAAACAATGTATCAATTATACATGTGAAATCATTTAAAACATATTTTACATTAGCCATATTGCAAAAAAAAAATAGTGTGAGAAAACACTTCAATTTGCACTCAGAGTCCATCATTTCTCTGGAAGCATATAGCATTTTTTCATCATGAGTCCTTTGAAATTGTCTTGGATCACTGTACTGATCAGAGTAGCCAAGTCTTTCACAGCTGATCATCATTACAACATTGCTGTACTGTGCACAATGATCTCCCAGTTTTTCTCACTTCACTTTGCATCAGTTCATATTGGTCTTGCCATGTTATTTTCTGAAACCATCCCACTCATCATTTCTTACAGCACAATAGTATGCCATCAAAATCCCATGCCACAACTTATTCAGACATTCCCTAATTAATGAGCATCCTTTCAATTTCCAATTATTTGCCATCACAAATAGGGCTACTATAAATATTTTTGTACATATAGGTCTTTTTTTTTTTGTTTGTTTTCCTTTGACCTCTTTGAGGTAGTGGTATTGCTGCATCAAAAGGTATGACCAGTTTTATAGCCCTTTGGCCATAGTTCCAGATTATTCTCTAGAATGGTGGGACCAATTCACTAATCCACCAACAGTTTATTAATGTACCTATTTTTCCTCATCACCTTCAGCATTTGTGATTTCTGATAAGTGTGAAGTGCCTTAGAATTGTTTTAACTTGTCTTTTTCTAATCAATAGCAATTTAGAGCATTTATCATATGACTATAGAGTGTTTGGATTTCTCTTGAAATCTACTTGTTCATATCCTTTGACCATTTATCAATTGGAGAATGACTTTTCTTTGCATAAATTTGACTCAGTTCCCTATATATATAAATTTGAGAAATAAGATCTTTATCAGAGAAACTTGCTGTGATTTTTTTTTTTTTTTTAGGCAATAGGGGTTATATGACTTGCCCAGGATCATACAGCTAGTAAGTGTCAAGAGTTTGGTGTGAGGCTGGACTTGTACTCAGGTCCACTATGCCACCTAGCTGCCCCTGAAATTTTTGATATTACCTTATTATCTGTGGTACCTTTTAGCAAAATATAGTTTCCCTGATTATCTCTTTCAATTGGTCTAATTTTGCTTTTGCTGACACTCCTGTCCTCTTCACTTTAGCTGAAGCATGATAGACTCTGCTTCAGCTCTTCATTTCAACTCTCTGTGTATCTTTCCTTCCTAAGTATGTCTCTTGTACACAAAATATTATTGGATTCTGGTTTCCAATCCATTCTGCTATCTGCTTCTCTCCTATGGTTAGCTCCTCATATCATATTCACCATTATAATCACTAACTGTGCAATTTCTTCATCCTATTATCCTTCTTCTCTCAATCTCTCTCTCTCTCTCTCTCTCTCTCTCTCTCTCTCTCTCTCTCTCTCGCTTCCCTCTTCCTTCTGAAAAGTCTGTCTTATTACTAACTACTACCTTCCTCAATTTATCCTCCCTCTTACCATCCCCCCCCATGTATGCCATGTCCACTTTCCCCTCCTATCTCTCCATTGGGTAAGATAGATTTCTATACCCGTGTGTGTGTGTGTGTGTGTGTGTGTGTGTGTGTGTGTGTGTGAGAGAGAGAGAGAGAGAGAGAGAGAGAGAGAGAGAGAGAGAGAGAGAGAGAGTTTGTGTCTGTATCTGTGTGTATATACATGTGCGTATTCTTCCTTCCTTGAAACAATTCTGAATTGGTGAGGTTAAAGCATTGCTTGCCACCACCATCACATTTTCCCCTACACTATAAAAGCATTTCCTTGCATGCCTCCTTTACGTGAGAAAATTTGCTCCATTTTACCTCCCCCTTCTTCTTTCTCCCAGTGCATCCCTTTTTATCACCCTTCAGTTTTGACCTCCCTATTTATTTCCAGAAAAAATAATTTCCAACTGTCCACAAGATAGTACCATTTGGATCTCCACTGGCTCCTTGGTCTTACTCTGTGACCTCCTTAAACCAATCCCTATTTCTGCCACTATCATTGCCATTCACCCAGTCTTCATGTTCAAAACCTTGGTGTTATTTTTGACTTTTCTTTTTCTCTCACCTTTCATATCCAGTCAATTACCAAGTCTTGTTGATTCCATCTTCACAGTATATAATCTTCATTTCTTTCTCTGTATTCCTACTACTTCAATCAATTATAAGTTCTGGTGTTTACCTGTATTATTTCAGTAGTATCACATCTGATGAGATTCTCTCACTAGTCTAAGTTGCCCTTGACAGCACTTTCAGACTGATCTGCCTTATGCACAGATCTACTTATAAGACTTCTCTGCTGAAAAAAAAAATGTGGCTACCTATTGTCTGGCAAGCAAAGTTCAACATCCTTGCTTAGATTTCAAAACTTTCTGCAATCTGGTGTTAACTTGCTTTGTCAGGAAGACTTGACCATGTGCATTTTATGTACCAACAAACTGAGTATACCCTGTCATCTCTCATCTCTCTCTCTCTCTCTCTCTCTCTCTCTCTCTCTCTCTCTCTCTCTCTCTCTCTCTCTCTCTCTCTCTCTTTCTGTTTCTCTATCTCTCTATCCCAGTGCTTCTCACCCCTTGCCTTTTGCACATACTATCCCTTTTGTCCAGAATTGGAATAGAGAAAGACATGGGTGAGACTGGTGGCTTAGGCTGCTCCATTCTTTGAGTAAACAGAAACCTCCAGGTTTTAGAATTGTCAATGGAGTACCTTATAATCCACAAATGAGCAATAGAATTACATTGTACACAGTTATATGTGTATGGCCATAATCCATATCTTAGTAAATGAATCCTAGAAAATTGACTGAGGCAAGAGATTTAAAATAACTTAATATCATGTGTCTGGAGCTGGAAAGAACTTTATCGGCCATCTAGCCAACTCTTCCATTTTATAGATGAAGAATTTGAGGCCAAGAAAAATTAGATGACTTACTCAAGTCCACCGAAGAAGCAGAGAAAGGATGGGTTGAATACATGTCCTGTGACTCTTATTTCACTGATTTTGTCATTGCACTATATTTCTTTCATTAACTATAGTCACATGACAAGTTAGTGTTCAGTGGTAAGATAATAAAAATGTTAATAGTGATGATGAAGATGAAGATGATTGTGTCATGTTCAGTCATTTTTAAGTCATGTCTAACTCTTTGTGACCCCATTTGGGACTGTCTTGGCAGAGATACTGGAGTGGTTTGCCATTTCCTTCTCCAGCTCATTTTATAGATGAGGAAACTGAGGCAATTAAGATTAAGTGACTTGCCCTGGGTCACACAGCTGGTAAGTGTCTGAGGTTGTTTTGAACTCAGGGACATGAGTTTTCCTGACTCTAAGTCTGGTGCTCTATCTACCATAATACCTAGCTGCCCTTATCTCATCTTTATATAGAGCTTTAAGATTTCAAAGATCTCTGAATATATCATATCACATATGATTTGAATCCAGTTGTTCTTGATTCCAAGATAAGCTCTCTATATGATGATACACATAAACATGTGCATATAGCCACACATATATACATGTGCACATATATGTGTTTTATGTGTTATTTATATTGTATACAGTTATATAGGTGGGATTTGAATCCAAGTCTCCTTAAATTTGAGGATAATTCTCTATATAATGCTCTAAATTCTATTTCTGACTCTTACTAGCTTATGATCATTATATTGAATCTCTCAACTTCTTATTACCTCAGACAGCTTTCTAGGGCTATAAGTTGCAGAACTTTGGTAGAGGTAATTTACTCACCAGATTTCCCTAAAACAATAGGATCAAATACAGATGTAAGTGTATATGCACACAGATATCTTAGTCTTTGTTGAAGTAAAACTTAGATGTATGAACATACACACACAAGCACATGATATATACATATCCATGTATATACACATGGATAAATGTACATATCTGTGTTAGATAGATAGATAGATAGATAGATAGATAGATAGATAGATAGATATTAGCAAAGGGAGGAGGAATATGCTCAGAAATAAGATAATATAAAAAACAAAAGATAGTAATAAATATAAGGTTTTTAAAATGTCTCCTTAAACACATGTATACACACATGCATGCATGCATGCATATGTATATACTTTCATACATACATGCTCTTGCCTCAAAAGAGTTTGGAAGCTCCCATTAATTTCATGCTCACAAGGGTCTATAATCCTCCTGTCATCTGTGGAAGCTCAAGAACCAGGCTGTGGTGCCAACCTTTTTCCAGCCAATTCTCCATCCTTTGCTCACCTTCCTTCCACCCAGATGCCACTGATTAAATATTAGGGGCTCTGATCCCTGCCTCATTAAATAGAGAATATTCTCACTCCATCCTGACCTGTGCTGAGGCCAGTTTAAGGAGCAATCCGTCATGAGATCATTAATACAGAGACCAGCAACTAAGGTGAAGATATTCATCCAAAATTAATTTCTTGACCTTTTCCGGGAGGACCTGGAAGGGAATATTTTAACTTTCATAACTGGGGGAGCTGTTACACTTCCGCTCTGTATTTCCCAGCTCTGGTAATTACAGAAACAGAGCCAAGATGGGATTATGCACAGGGCAATCAATGTTTCTAAGAGTCTTTCACTGGTAGAATGCCTCAGGCTGCAAGTGTGCATCCCTGGTTTTGGAGAGACACAAGTAGCTGTAGGTCAGTTCAGATTATATATCTCATCTTATCCAATCCATTCCAACAAGCATTTATTAAGTGCTTTGTGCAAAGCACTGCACTCAATGTTGGGATACAAAAACAAGAACAAGAAAATAACCCTTCCCTTCAGGGAGATTACTTTCTACTGGGAGAAGGTAGTAAGGATGATGATGAGGATGAATTAGCACTTTCATGTTTTCAAAGCATTTTATACTTACTTAACATTCAAAAAGATAAGCATAAACATGATAATTTGAGGATGAGTACACATGCAAAAACCAACTAATGGACTTAGGAAAGGTATCTCATAGGGGATGGCACATGAATGGAGCTTTGAACAAAACCATGGATTGTGGGAGAGATGAGTCAATAATTCATTCCAGGCACAGGAGAAACAGGCTATGCAAAAGCAAAGAGAGAGGATATGAACTCCTGTGTTCAGAAAACAGCGAATGGATGAAATATGGAGTATGTAAAGCAGATTGATGATCAATAATACTGAAACAAATAGGCTGGAGCCAGATTGCGAAGGACTTTAAATAACAAGCTAGTGAGCTTGCATTTTATCCTGGAGGTAATATGGAGCTATTGATAGTCTTGCACCTTTCTCTGGGGCTTTCAGAGAGACAGAATTTTAAAAAAAAAATGCTAGGAAGACGTTTCAAGCAGAAAAAAAATTCACTATAATCCCTAAGTAAACCTAGAAACTGTGAGGACTATGTCAAGTGATCCAACCTTAATTTGACACAGCAAGAGCTGTCTAAAGAATGAGACAACAGGGCAAATTGAACCTTATTTTCATGGTGGCTAAACATAAGGATGAATACAAATCTAAACATTTATAAAGTGCCAATAAAATCTGACTCACAATGGCACAGTCCTCAAATTTACAAGTAACCTTTACTGAGAGCTAAGAGACGCCATTCTGAAGGTGAGATGGATATAATAAGAAATCCTCTGATCCTCAGAAAAACTCATTTAGAAACAAAAACCAATACTTATCTGCCCTCCCCTCTTATCCCTAGGTAATCTCCATCAACTTGGAGATCGTTTCAGGAGTTCATTTAGGGTTCAATGAAGATTCATGCTAATTCCTGCTTTATTCAAACCTGTTAGTTCATTTCCCATTTTGAATGAAGTCCTTATTTGACAACACGCTTGTCACACTACAGACAAGGCACACATTTTAGGGGTGTGAAGATTTTTATGCATTTTTAAAAATGTTTTCCAAAGACACTGCGACCTTATCACTCCATCAAAAATTAAAAACAAAACAAAAAATTCCTGACATTTTCCAACTGCCTCAAGCTACATAAAAGATAACATATAAAGTACGATTTCTAGAAAGTTGGATAGATAGATAGATAGATAGATAGATAGATAGATAGGTAGATAGATAGATAGATAGACAGACAGATAATAGATTAAAACAATTTATTAAGTGCTTGCTATGTGCTAGTACTTTCTTTATCACCACAAATACAAACGCAAGACTGACATACACATACAGGGAGAGAGAGAGAGAGAGAGAGAGAGAGAGAGAGAGAGAGAGAGAGAGAGAGAGAGAGAGAGAGAGAGAGAGAATAATGCAGCACATAAAAGGATGCTGAAAAGCAGTGGGGTTGTGTTTAGTAATGGGTAAAAGGAGCCCACGTGGTGGAAGGGTGAGGAAGGGTGGAAAGTTAGGAGTAGAACTAGATGAGGAGTGAGAATGCATGGTTTGGTCATTGCCACAAAAGGAGTTTCTGGTGAGGAACTCACCAATCCAAGGAGGGGGCTGCAGGGGCAAAGGTATCTTCTAGAGTGAGAAGGTTACTTAAACATGGTGAAATTCTTAGAATTAGGAGCAGGACCAGGAGAGAAGTTAATAATCACTCTAACTCAAGATATCTTTTTGAGCTTCCCTGATGGAAGTCTCAAGTCTCCACTACTATTACCAAGCAATGAGTGAATTAATCAGTAAGTATTTCTTAAGTGTCTACTCTGTGCCAAGTACTGTCTACAGGTAGAGAATATACTTCATTTCCTAACTACTTTGCCATATGGATGAAATGTCATTTTCTACTTGGTACCCCATCAAAATCAACAATATCCCCTTTGATTTCCTTCCTATTGTGTTTACATTCCAACCACTGGAGCACGGGTTTTTTAACTTGAGGCCAATGGATGATGCCCTTTCTTTCCCTCAGTATATAGATTCAAGAGGGCTGTGAACTTGGGTGGAAAAAATATTTCAATAAAGTTGATTTCCTTTATAATCCTATATATATTTTATTTCATTTTTTAAAATATCATTCTGAAAAAAGGATCTGTAGGCTTCATCAGACTGTCAAAAGGGTTCATCACACACACACACACACACACACACACACACACAAGAATCCCTGCATTAGAGTCAGTAGTGCCACAGATTTTTATAATACTTGAAAATTTGCAAATCACTTTTGCACACATTAATGACTTAGATCCCCATAGCCAGCCTCTAAGTTAAGTAGAACAGGGATTAGGAAATTTAGTCCAAGAGTTGTGTCTTGATTTAGGTCACTCAGCTAATATATAATGGAGTGAACAGCAGAATCTGAGGCTCATGTTATTTCCCCTCTAAACACTGCTGATTCTTAAAACAAAGTCATTAATGCATTAGGGTTTTGATGGATTAAATAGTTGTTACTTTGAGAGAGCAGTGCCTGAAGGAACTGAATTGTAGAATTGGGTAAATTTTGATGGGAACCTTAGGATTTGAAGCCAAGAGAGAAATGAACCTAAGTGGTTTGTTATACTTAGGGAGGTAAGCAGTCAGAGATTTAGCATGAATGTTCTGGATATCTGAAAGTGAGATGAAAAGTAGGGGAAAACCTGCCCAAGTTCTGTTGGTCATCATAAAGTGGATGCTAATCTTAGAACTTTATTTTTTGCCTGTTACAATCTTGGCTATCCCAGGCACTAGTTACTCTGAGAACTGGACTTGAAGTTAGGAGGCCAGTTCTAGAAATAAGTAACTATGTGATCTTTAGGAAAACAAAGTGATCTTTGTAGACTTCTTCTACATCTAAAAAATACTTAAACAATATTTCCTAACTGCAAAGCTTTGTGTTTGATGTTGCAAAGGCTAAAGTTTAAACCTCAAAGGAACTCATTCTTTGCAAGGTAGTTGGGCAGAGAGAAGCTTCCCTCTAACACTACTAACACCACATATGTTGCCTTTGGGGACTTGGGAAAGTATAAACCAAATAAAGAACTCATTGCCTCCAATTAACAAGCCTATGGTCTAATCTTGGAAGAATAATCTCTGCCTTTAGAAAGACCTCAATCTGAAAGTGAGATGTAGTCCCTATATCCATGGAGGTTCTGCTGTATTAGATGGAGAAAGAGGAGATGTTGTTGTTGTTCAGTCATTTTTCAGTTGTGTCCAACTCTTCATGACCCCATCTGGGGTTTTCTTGGCAAAGATATTGGAGTGGTTTGCCATTTCCTTCTCCAGCTCATTTTACAAATGAGGAACTGAGGCAGAGTGAAGTGACTTGCCCAGGTTCACACAGCAAATAAACGTCTGAGGTTAGATTTGAACTCAGGAAAATGAGTCTTCCTGATTCCATGCCCAGCACTGTCTTCACAATCCCACCTGTGTTCAAGAAGCCTTTAGTCTGATTGGGGAGAGTCAGAGTCACTGTTCTCAGGAAGGTCCTATCTGATGGAAGAAACTATCCCTACTCTCAGAGAGCCTGGAGTCTGTTTGGGAGACATAGCCTCTTGTCTCAGTGAGTCACTGTTCTGAGGGGGGAGACAGACTCTCTAGTTTTCTGAAGTCTCTGATATGAAGGGAGATACATCATGAAGTGTCAGTTCTGGGGAAAACTGTGGGATAGGAAAAATTTCTTCAGCTTTGTCATTGGAAGACCTTGGTTCTATTCCTGATTCTGTTAGTTGCTACTTGTAGAAGCCAGAAGAGTTCATTCTCTCTCTCTCTCTCTCTCTCTCTCTCTCTCTCTCTCTCTCTCTCTCTCTCTCTCTCTCTCTCACTTTTCTCACCTGTAATATCAGCATATTGGATTAAATGATCTCTGAGGTCCCTTTCAGTCTATATTTACATTGTTTCAATTAATAATTATTTATTTTATATCCCTCACACTTTCTTCCTTTCCTACTGGGGAAAAAAAGAAGAGAAACAAAACACTTATAATAAACATGCATAGTCAAACAAAACAAATTCCTATACTAGGCCACGTTTAATGCTATATGTTATACTGAGCATATGAGTCCATGGCCTCTCTTTCAGGAGGTGAGTATAATGCTTCATCATTGGTTATCTAGAATTGTGGTTGATCATTATGTTGATCGGAGTACTTAATTCATTCAAAATTGTTATTTTAACAATGTCTTTGGCATTGTGTAAATTGTTCTCCTTAGATCTGCTGTTTAAATGCAACAATTCGTACAAGTTTTTCCAAGTATTTCCCGGGGTTCTCTGAAACTGTCCCATTCATGGTTTCTCATTGCATAAAAATATTGCATTATCTATTCAGCCATACCAGGATCAATGAGAACTCTAGTTATTTCCAGTTCTTTGTAATCAATAAAAGAGCTGTTCTCAATAGTTTTGCACATATAAGTCCTTTTCCTCTTTCTCTGATCTCTTTAAGGCATAGACTGAATAATGATATTGTTGAGTTAAATTATTTAACTTCTTTTCTCACATCCTTCCATTATCCCGTAACCAGGCCTCAAACCCAAATCACTCTGGCTCTCACTGATTAGCCAACAACAGGTCCCAGTCCAAGCCCCACTTAGTAGTCATTGTTTGGGCCCTGATAGCTCAGAGTGAATGTAAATAATAACTTTTTATGCTTTGGCCTGAATCTCTGAGCATCTTCCCCTCCCAGGTTTATTTATTTATGTATTTATTCCTTCCTTCCTTCATTTATTTATTTTTAACTAGGTAAAAGAGGTCATTCTTTGCTTCATTTCTCACCTAGCCTTAATCACTGAATGGGCATTGCCTCAGTCAAACTGAATCTTGGGGAAGACCTTAGCTTAAAAAAATCAAGGTCTCTCATTGCATCTAGGGCCACCTCCACCATCCCTGATTCATATCTTGCTGCTAGACCCAGAAGGCTCCAGAGGAAAAAGTGAGGCTGGTAACTTTGCATAACCCTCCCTCACTTAAATCCAATTCACTAGCAAGTCATGTCATCACCTTCCTGAAATCATGGTCATCTTGTAGAATGAAGGACAAACAATCATCATCCTGTGATACATTTGCTTCCCTTACTCTATCTCCATGTAAAACAGTTGTAAAATAAAGGCAGCAATTGTAAAGGCAATCTGATAGCAAACAGGACTTCAGCATCTCCATTTCTTTGGTAACTACACACCCCACAATCTCTTATGTCTCACCAGAAACCAAGCCAACAAAACCCTACTCACTTTTTTTTTTCACAGAGAACACAATTGGGCTGATCAGCATAAAGTTAAAGAGGTACTGAAACAAATTTGGTGAATGACATCAAATGGAAACTTTTACGATCCTGTCATTGTCACATTGCATTCAGCTAATTGCGGGTAATAGATGCCACTGTGTTAATACAAATTTGTATGGCAGGGTCATAATAACCAAGAAGATGAATGATAGGGCAAAGGGTGATGTTTTAACAATTATCTTCCTTTTTGGAGCCTGAGAAATTGAAAAAAAAAAAACCTTTCATATCCACTGCATGAAAGTCACCTTAAACTAGGAATTCTCCAATGTCTTCCCTTACTGATTACCACTGAATGAATATTTTTCCGGTTACAGTTCTGAGGATGATTTTATATGCTACTGAAAAAGAGGAGTTCATAGTCTATTTCTGAGATGGCAAAATTATGGGAAACACATAACAAGAAAAGATAGGCTTCTCTCATATTAGACATAGATCACCAGATTTTCCAGCTAAAATTATGATAGATGGCTCCAAAACTAATGGAAAATGATTACTTAGTAGTCAGTCTTGCCCTTTGCATAATGGATTGAAAACCAACATTGAAGCCAGGAAGATCTGGTATGAATTCTTCCTCTAACACATATTGGCTATGAGTAGTTGGCAAGTGACTTAACCTACAATGCTCTGGACTACCCTCTATGATTGTAAATTGCAGAGAAGTTGTCAACCTGCATCAGTTAATGGAGTTTTCATCTGGGATTTCCCTAAAAATGAAATAAATGAAATTACAGATCCAGTCCCTAATATGTACACACATACACACATGTATGTGCATACACACATACAGAGAGAGAGAGAGAGAGAGAGAGAGAGAGAGAGAGAAGAGAGAGAGAGAGTGAGAGATTTCATATTTATTATATACACAGATATGTATCCTATTTCCCAACTGTCTTCTGGCACAATCTCAGTCAGACTATTCCTCAGGTAAAACTTCTTTCTTCCCTGTCCCTTCCCCTGGGATTTATGAAGCCCCCCAATGCCCAAAGTCAGTTCCAAAGGCCTCCTTGTTTTCTCTCTTATGCTACCATTCTTCTGATCTCTCAAATCACAAGAATGAGCCCAGCAATCAAATGCTCCCACTTTCCCCCTATTTGTAACTCAGGACTCATACATCTCTCACTATTCAATTGTGTAGGCATCTTCCTCTCCAAAAATCTGCCAAACCTTCACATAATTTCCTTCAGCAAAGGTATACTGGAGGCAGGGATAGAGGGAATCCAGGACAAACTGGAAGTTTCTGGTGATATCTAGCAAAAGGATACAGAAAAATATAATAGCTTTGTGGCCATGAGCAAATCCCCTCTTTGACCTTAAGTTTCCTTATCTATAAAGGGGGTGAGGGGTATAATTTTTGCACTACCTGTCTCACAGCGCTACTGTGAGGAAAGCATTTTATAAATATTGAAATGATAGAGAAATTTGAGTTATTACAGTTAAAATGTTTTATCTTTTGATACTCAGCATCATTTAAAATATTATTTAATTTGCATACATTTCAAATACACAATTAGTAGATAAAGCAAAACATACCCACAGTAAACTAAATTACCTGAAATAAACAGCATTACTGATTTTTGTGAAATCTTTCCACATGACTCAGTCTGTCCTTAAATGAACCTTTGTCAAACAATGTTTCACCCAAGGGAAGGTCAAGAAGTGATTTTTATTATATCATAAATAGCTGTCAATTTTGTCCAAGGCCAGCACTCATGGTCCTTGATGCTGGTATCTAAGGGTAGCCTGGATTAAGGTAAAGAATCTGAGAGTATATTAAAGGTAGTCGAAGACCAATGAATCACAGAATCATTTCCCTGAGGAGGAATCCTCTCTATAGTATGGCAGACAAATAATCCTTCAACCTTCCTCGAACACCTCTAGAGATGGGAAACTCATTGCAATACATTTTGATACAGCTCCCTCGATTTTGTAGTTGCTGGTTTTGTTAGGAAATTTTCCCTCACGTGTAGCCAAAAATCTTTCTGCAACATCTTGGGGCTTTGCAGAGTGTTTGATCCTTCTTCCACACAGTAACTCTTCAAATACCTTAAGATAGCTAGCTGTCTTCTTTTTCACAAGTTAAACATATCAGTTTCTTCCAACCACACCCTACTAAGCAGAGCACAGAGTACTTGCACCTGAAGTATCTGACAAGTAGAATTCTGTGAATTGGAATGCCTCCATCAAAAGCACTGGGGAACGTTTACATAAGTAACTACTTCAACCAAAAACACTCTTTAGGGAAAACAAGAACCATTGCTAGGACATGACCTTAGCAATAGTGTTCCAGTGCTTGGATTCCAAAATATGTGTGGATAAGAATTCTCATGAGTTTGGAAAGTTTGTTATTTTATTAAAATACATCAAAAGCATCATCCTATATCAATGCATTATTTTGGAAGGAAGCATGCTGCTGTGCTAAGGGACTGAGATTCAGAAGATCCTGTTTCTACTCCCAATACTGCCACTAACTAGCTGTGTAACATTTGGCATGTTACCTCCTCCCTCTGGGTTCATTTGTAAAATGAAGAGACTGGACTTGATGGTCTCTAAGAACCCATTGCACTATTATTTCTATGTTGTTTAAAAAGGTTTGAAAATTTGAAATTGACATCATATTTTTGATATCACTTCCAGGAGGATGGAGTTGAGGCAATGACACAGATTATTCAGATCTAAATAAAATGACAGTTTTCAAAATCTCATTTTTGTCTTACTGGCTGTTGGAACTGATCAAATCTATCCAATCACTATTCAACTTGCCACCTAGAGACATAGCCCAATTATCTGAAATCCCATTACTGAAACAGGTCTCAGGTGAGCAGCTTCAGACTTTCCCAGCATTTCAGGACTCAGACGTGTATAATTCAAAGACACGGTTTGGTTTTGTAAAATGAGAAAGGAAAGTGAGTGGGTCCTGTAATCTTAATTAAAGAGTCGTGATTATGTCTTTCTGGAACAGTCACGACTGCCTAATTTATTTCACCAATCATTGTGCACATACATATATACACTGAAGTCAGATTCAATAACTTCCCATAAATGCCTAGACATCCACTGATGCACACCACCATTATTATAAACCTATGATCAGCTCCACAATAGAACAGTCTGTTTAATTTTACCTCCTAACAAATGGGTTCCAGGTCTTTTGAAATTCGTCCATTTTGTCCTTTAGTAAGGGGGAAAAAGCTTTTTGTCCTTTTTTCCTCTTTTCTCTCCCCCCAAAGGGGGGGTCGCACTGTTGTTGAAAACTGTTAAATTTTTCTTTTATGGCTAAATCATTTTGGTGCCTCCTAGAGATTTTCTTAGCAAAACCGTTATCCTCCTATAACTCCTAAATAAGTCACATGGGGCATTTTGCAGACAGTAGCTAAGTCTTCAGGATCCAGGGTGTTTTAAGTTAATGGAGATGTAATTTCCCTTTGCTAAAGAAATTTCAGTTATGATGCATTTACTTTTTCAAACAAATGGTGACACTATTTTTTTTCCTGATTATTGTGATTTGTTCTGGAATAGGTTCCATTCTCCCCATTGCATATTCTGTATAGTTCAAGCTAAGCACCTTACTGTCTTTAGATAGGGAAAGACTATCCTATATTCAATAGTTCAATCAATAAACATTTTTTAAGCTTCTACTATGTTCCAGGCTAAGCACTGGAGGGGAGAGAGGCAAAAAAGCATTCCCTGCTCTCCAGGGGCTTACAATCTAATGGAGGAGAAAACATGCAGATGAATATATAAAAATCAAGGTATATACAGGATAAATAGGAAATTATTAAAAGAGGGAATACACCAAAATGAAATGGGGTTAGGAAAGGCTTCCTGTAAAAGTTGGGGCTTAAAGGAATCCAGGGAGGTCAATAGTTGGAGCAAAAGAAAAAAACGTTCCAGGCACGAGGGCAATCCAAGAAAATGCCTGGAGCTGAGTGATGGAGTATCTTGTTTATGGAACAGCCAGAAGGCCAATGTTACTGGATTAGAGTACACGTTAGGGAGTAAGGAATAAGAAGACTGGAAAGACAGGAGAGGAAGAGGTTACAAAGGTTTTGAATGACATTTTGCATTTGCTTCTGAAGTCAATGTTGTTGTTATTATTGTTTGTCCTTCACTCTCCAAGAGAGTTATAATGTCAGGAAGGGGCTGACATGACTTGCAAATGAATTGGATTTGAGTGAGGGAGGGCTGTGCAAAGTCACCAGCCTCACTTTCTCCTCTGGAGCCATCTGGACCCAGTGGCGAGATATAGATCAGGGACGAGTAAAGACAGCCCTGGATGCAATGGGAGACCTTCGCTTTTTTAAGCTAAGGTCTTCCCCAAGTCTCAGTTTGACTAAGGCAATGCCCATTTAGTGATTAAGGCTAGGTAAGAAATGAGGCAGAGAACGGCCTCTTCTACATAATTAAAAAAAAAATCAGTCTGGGAGGGAAAGACTCTCAGGGTTTCTGGCCAAAACAGAAACAATTGCTATTTAGATTCACTCTTAGCCAATCAAGGCCCAAACAATGACCAAGTTGGACTTGGTGGGGGATATGTTGTTGGCCAATAACAAGAATCAGAATGATTTGGGTTTATTTGGAGGCAATAGGGAACCACTGAAGTTTACTGAGTTGGGAAGTGACATGATCAGACTTAGATCTTCTCAAATTTCCTACTTCTCCTCTTTCATGGGTTTAGAGCAGGGGTAGGAAACCTGTAACAGTCAAAAGGCCACAAGTGGCCTCAACGAGGCTGCAGGTTTCCCACCCATGGTTTAGAGTTTCAGACAAAAACAACTTAACAAAAAAATTTTTGGAATGGTTTCTTTGTCCCTGATCACTTCCCAAAGGCAGGGGAAAGGAAAAAAGAGAGAAGAATGGAGAGGAGATGCTGCGGAATACATTTTTAGCACTTGACCCTTTCTCTGAAATGGGGAAATAGAATTAACCACATCACAAAACAAAAGGAAGCAAAGTGCCCCTCTCCTCATTCTTGCCTGCTTACCTAAAAGAAAGATTGGCCATTTGTCACAACACAGCCTACTCAATTTGGGACTCAAGCACATGGCCAGTCACACTGGACCTGGGGCTACTAAGCAGGGCTTGCTGATGGGCCAGGAAACGGAGTCCACCCAGACAGGAAAGATATGGCTGAAGTTTTGATCAATCATTCCAAACATCAATTTCCAGCACAACAGAAGACCAAAAAGAATAGTGAAGTGCCACAGGCATATCAAGCCTATTAAACCAAATCCAGGGAAGTCAGCCAAGATTAGAAAGGTCAAATACATATAATAGGTTTCAAAAACAGTACCAGAGTCTGGCCAGAGAGTAATGATAGGCAAGGGGTTAAATTGGCAGCTACTTGTCAGGCTGTCATAGGAAGCTGGATCTGGGTTTGACAGAAACCACTACAATTTGTTAATATGGGTCAGCTGGGACTAGTGCCAAACCTGCAGAGGCAAGTTTACTAACAACTAGGTTAAAATAACTAGGAGATCAGGCTACCAGGAGATAAGGAAGCCTTAACCATTGGTTCTGACAGTCATGACCATAGTTAGATATGAAAGTATGAACTAAGTGTGATACCAAGAAAAAGCAATGAAATTAAGCTGGGGAAGAAAATTGGGCAAAATTGAACTGAATACTTTTAGGGTTGAAATCACAAAGAAGCCAAATGGGAATCATGAGGGCTGGTTGCTGCAGAGGCATGGTGTCTAATGACCAAGTGGTGCAATTCAAAAGCCCTTTTTGGAAAGACATACTGATATGATAGCTACATCAGTCCTCAGGGCTTACAGAAGCCATGGCTTGGAAGACTGGAAGACTACAGTTAGATTGCAAAGTCTATGAGTCTACCACCATAGTATCAATTAGGCCAAGGCTTAAAATCCGTCAACTGGGAATGTCATTCTAAATAATGTTTATGGAGTCAGTTTAACATTTATATTTTTACTTAGAGTCTCTTTATTAAGTCTGTTTTCATTACTTTTTTAAAAGTCTGATGTAGCACAGTTCACTGACTGTATTCATTCCATGGCAAACAACTGTTTCCATTGATTTTTTTCAACAAATTTAAATTGTGGGCACTAAATCAAGACTTTAGTGATCATCTAGACAAGGAAATCTTACTTTTTTTGTGTATTATGGACTCAGAATTGTGAAGCTTATTGACTCCTCAGAATATCTTTTCAATGAATAAAATACAATTCATAAGATTATAAATAAAATCAATTACATAGAAATAGAGTTATAAAAATTGAAAAGATACAGAAATTCCAGAACCCCAGCTTAAGAATCTCTGATCTAGATAATGCCTGAATCGATGGATTATTTTTTTTAACTTGATATTTTAGAACAGAGTTGTTATCATCTCTATTAGCATGGCTTTCTTAGAGCATTGGCTAAGACCATGGTGTGATAGTCAAAATTTATTCAGGCTCATTTGTGAATAAAGTGCATTCTTTCCCATAAGAAAGTCTCTACTGATTAGCTTCAAGATTTTAAAAAATGACATCTTTAGTGTAATTTTTGCTTGCTTACTAAGAACCTGAGTGGTCTAAAGTAAGAAGGCTGACAAAATAATACTCATTGACAGAGACTAAAAGATATGAAGAGAGGAATCTGAAAATGCCTATGCTTTATTACAAAGGAAGCCCAAAATTAAAAGCCCTTTTGCTCCTCCAATTTAGCTGCAGTAAAGTCCAGGCCAATGGAACGTTCAGGATCATCAACTTCCTGATTAATCCAAATTGCCTCCAAACTAATGCAGGCACTAATACTTCCCACAGTGAAATGCTTTCTAATTATTTCCCCCGGAAAACTGACAGGACCAGAGTAAACCTAAAAGTTTCTTGAGCAGATGAAATTCATGAAAAATAATAGTTTTTAGTCTTAGTTGGTGTTGAAAGGATAGCACAATTTTGTCTTTTTTTAGAGCAAAGGATTTTAAAATTCTGCCCTCCTGGTCAGTTTCATAAAGAGCTATAACCAAGCATTCAAACTTAGCATATACTATGCACTGCCGTACTTTTTGGGAACATGTGATACACCATCAATGGAAAACTGATTTTGAGCATCTTTTCCAATGCATTCTTAAAATAACAGAATGATTGGCTCAAATGAGCTATCCACAAGCTTCCAACTTATTATGTTTGGGACACACAGCCAGAATCTACCTATAAATGGAGTCTAGCAATTGATCACACAGGATTTACTAAGAATCTACTGTGTGCTTTCATTATGCAAAATGCTAAATATACGTAGACAATATGAAAATAGACCTTACTTCAAGGAACTTGCATTCTAAAAGGGAAGGCAATATACGATGACGGTCTTTTAAAATTTAAAATTTTATTTTAATTTATGAAATAACACAAGCATTTTCACAACATAATAGAATAAAAAAGTGATTGCACATGAAACTGTGAGTCTATTTCATACAACTTGCTATTCCTTTTAAATATATAATAAAGTTCTCACATAATTTTTTCTTCCCTTTACCCTGCCCTAGAGATGGTTATCATTACACACACACTCACACACACACACACACACACACACGTGTGTGTGTGTGTATGTGTACATATGTATATACATATAAAATCATTCTATATATACTTCTATTTATCAGTTCTTTCTCTGGTTGCAAATAGCCCCTTCCTTCGTAGGTTCTTTACAGTTAATTTGGGTATTTATAATAGCCAAAATGACTTAGTTGCTCAAAGCTGTTTTTAAAACAATATTGCTGTTACTATATACAATATGCTCTTGGCTCTGCCCATTTCACTTTTTATTATGTCATGCAAGTCTATCCATGCTTTCCTACAATCAATGGGCTCATCATTTCTTATAGCACAGTAGTGCTATAAGTAGTGGCAGCACATCAAGACCACATAGCACAACTTGTTCAGCTAGTCCCCAGTTGATGGGCAAAATACACAAAAAGCAGGCCTTGGGGTGGGGGAGGCACTAGCAGCTGAGAAGATCAAGAAAGACTTCATGTAAAAGTTAGCACTTGATCTGAAATCAGGGATTCCTAGGGACTTTGTTAAGGAATCATTGTATGCAGGGTTGTTATTCAGTGTAAACTCACAGAATGAGAAATGACGTGTCACGTGTGAGGGACAACAAGAAGTCCAGGTCATCCAAAATGTTTTGAGGAGAGGGATGTGTAAAAAGGTTGGAAAGGTAGAGTAGGGTCAGGTCATAAAGAGTTTTTAATAGCAAACAAAGGATTTTATCTTTGATCCTAGAAGTAATAATGAGACGCCGAAGTTTATTGAGTAGGATTACACAGTCAGACCTTCATTTGGGTAAATAATTTTAGAGAATGTATAAAAGAGGGACTGGCATGGGAAGAGATTAATTATGAGGCGATTCCAACAGTTTACACTGGAAATGATGAGGACTTGAATTATAATGGTGTCTGCATGAATGGAAAAAAGGGGATACATACAGGAGACCATGGGAAGGGAGAAATAATAAGGTATGAAACTTGGGGCAGCCCTGCAGTCAGGAGGATCTGAGTTCAAATCTGACCTCAGACACTTACTAGCTATGACTCTGGTCCAGTCACTTAACCCCAATTGCCTCTAAAAACAAAAAAAAAGAGATAAAAAAATTAATTGGATTTGTGTAGTGAGTGAGAGTGGTAGAACCTGTGGCTGTTGAATAAAAATTTTTTGTTTTTTCTCTTTGTGAAAAGCTGATTCATGAAGTTATAAAAGAGATGCCATTTATCTATCTGTGGTCAGAATTTAAGAGAAAAGGAAAAAAAGATAGCTATGGAGGTAACTGTTGAATATTGAGACAATTTCTAAAGGAAATCTTAAAAGAGCCCCTTTATTGTAAGGCTCTGAATTTCTTAATTTCTATTGTATCAGACCAGACTTGCTTATTTTTCAGGTATCTTTAGCTATCTATATTTAAATAATTCTATTCATAAAGGGCAGGTATTGAAGTGAGTAGTAGATAGAGGGCCAGATATGAAGTCAAGAAGACCCACATTCAAGTCTTTCATTTCTAACATATATTAGTTCTATAGCCATAGATAATTAAACTATTAGTGCCAAAAGTAGCTTTCTACAATTAAAATTACAGGCCAAAAACATCTGCTCTGATGTTCTTTTCACTGAATTTAAAAGCCTGACTTAAAAAAACAAAACAAAACATGGACATGAGAAATTAGCTTTATTGTTCTTGTAGGTGTGGCTTATAGACAGAGCTATGCCTTACCCTGAGTAGCCCAGATCAAGTAGGGCTGATTTTAAATTTGTGCTTGCTGTGATTTCTGTCCCAGCTCCCAACCTTGGGCTCCCTTGGGAGCCATGGGACGTGATCCATGGCTTTGGATGCCTGCCTGTAATAGCCTCCAACAACAGGCAACGTGTACAGCCATTTATCAACAATCTTTTTGCCCTCAAAAGAGAATGAAGGTATGCTAGCCTAGTGAAAGCAGGAATAAATGCACCTAAAGCATCATGATGAATCATTATTATAATCCAATGGTATCGATTCAATGACCATATACTTAGGGATACTACATCGGTTCACAATTTTGGAGTCAGAGAGCAGGAACGAGGGTATTAGAGAAAGGTGAAAACAGAAGGAACAAAGCTGTTCTGATTTTATACATCTAACTATAAAGAGAAGTACATGTTCCTCTTAGGGAATTATATTTCCCAGAAACCTGAATGGTAGTTTCTATATCTTGATGATGCTAATCTAACACTCAACTCTTAAAATGACCTTTTCCCTCATCTGCATCTGGACAGTCCCTGGTAGAAATGTCACAAGGGATTTTCCTCTCAAAGGGGTTTTCCCCTTTAGCTTTGGTTAGCAGTCAGTAAAAGTCATGCTTGCAGGCTTCTGTTCCTTGCAGTTGTAATGCTGAGATGAACAATGTACCATAAAAACTTCAGCAAGGCTTCTGACAGCCTACCAGGAGTGGCTGAACTATCCCATCAAAATTGGTAGTGGGAAATAGAAGGCAGGAAAATTACATGGACACTGTCTGATTCCCTTTCCTACCGTGTAAAGAGGAAAGGGGTTGGAGAGATTGGACGCACATATTTCTGGGCTGATATTAAGAGTTTTTGCTGTTAATACATTTTCTTTATCTTACTACTAACAAATTGTCCATTTTTACCACTAAAACGTAATAACATTTGATTAATTGGCTGATTGTGAGAGAAACATTGCAAGGGAGTGGATCTTTGGAACAGTAATTTGTGTAGATGTGAATTTGAATCTCGTTTATATTCAATTCAGTTTGGTAAGAATTATTAAACTCCTACTATATGCCAAACTCTGAGGATGCAAAGTAAATAATGAACTGTCCTTCTTCTTGAGGAACTGGAACTCCCATTTTATTGCAGAGAAATAAGAAATAACAATTACACACAAAGGCATATAAAAATATATAGGCAAGATAGGAACAAAATAATTTCCAAAGGTGAATAGAGAGGAAAATCAGGAAAGGTTTCATGTAGAAGGTGATGCTGGAGAAGAGACTGGAAGAAAATAGTTATTTTATAATGTGAAGGTGATGAGGGACTACATTCTAGAGATGGAAGACCTTCTGTACAATGGCATGGAGATTGGAAATGGAATGATGGAACAAGAGGCCAGTTTGACTGGGACATAATGTTCATGAAGGGGATTAATGTATGATAAATATAGAAACATAAGCTAGCACCATATTGTGAAAGGCTTTAAAAGTCAAAAGGGTTTGTATTTTATCTTATAGGAGAGAGAACTAGTAGGGCTTCTTGAGCATGGGAATGTTATGGTCAGATATGTGCTTTAGGAGCATTAATTTGGTAATGGTAATTAATTTTGGTCATTGGGGATGGATTGAAGAGGAGAGATATGAGAGTTAGGGACATCAATTAGGAGGCTACTGCAAGAGTAAAGGTGAAAGGTGAAGATGAACTGATTTAGGGTGTTTTTGGTGTGAGTACTGAGGAACCAGGAAGGAAAAAGCGATGAGTGGACCTAGAATTGGCAAGAGTTTGCAACTAATTGGATGAGATGAGGGATGGGCAGATGGGATCAAGGTGAGATTAGAACTGAGGATGCCTCTAACATTCTGAACCTGGATGGTTGAAAGGATGTTGTTGAGAAGGTGCAGGTCTAGGAAGAGCTGAGGAAGCTGCCCCTCTTCCCACTCTTCATGGACAAAAGTGTCAGCCTCACTCTCTTTTCCAGAGTCATCAAAGTCCAGTGGCAAGGCAAAAGTCAAGATGACTGGGGGTGGGCTGATGCAATGGATGCTCTTGGTGTCTTCAATGTCTGACCAAGCTCTAAGCATTACACAAAACCCGTTTCAGTTGCCTTTGTCACCATTAGAACATATTGTTCTCACTTGTCCCTTCCTGGGGGGGTAGAGGGGAGTCTTTACATGCTCGGGGTGAACATTTTCCAAACTCACTGACAGGTTTGAGGCCTGTTGGTTAACCTCCTCCTGGTTTAGCCTATCTACTGAGATGGTTTTACTGGGGTTGATCACTGCATGTACTACAGCTTCTTAGAGCCAAAGGTGAGAGTTGGGTGACAGGTGGATAACAATGGTAGATAAGCGGCCTTGAAAAGAGCTTGGCAAGTCTTCACACCAGGTGCTAATTCTCCCTGAATACCACAAATTAAACTATAGACAGATTACTCTAAAGCTGAACTACTAGCATTAATTAAAAATTAATTTTACTTCTATTGTCAAATAGAAACATTTAATTATTTAAAAACTGTGGTGTCCCAAGTTTATTATGATTATCACTGCCTGTCAGAAAAAGATGATACATTAGAGTTTACACAAGTAATAAGTCATGCCCTGTCAGTTCCAACGCAATCAATTTTATTTATTTCAATGTTATTTGTTATATGCCTTATCTAGCACCTCCCAAAGTATTTTTTTTTCACAGAAGTATTCACAATATATCTAGGTGGGAGGCATATATGTAGTCTATAGGCCTTTGATCTCTCTTATTTCTTCTGAGTCAATTTTCATTTCGTTTTCTTTTTTGTTGTCTTTCTTTATTTTTACTTTTGCATTGAAGTCAGTGAGTATGAAACTGTATGTTGTAGCTGTATTCAGTTAAAAGATTTTATCAAATTGTTCTTGTAGAAGTCTTATTGGTATGTAACATTGCAAGGCCTCCTAAATGAGATCCATAATACCTACAAAGACTTTACAGTTGTAAGGACAACCTATAGAGCTTATATATTGAACTTGCTACATATCTTTCACATATCTTACAGCTATGATAGTCAATTAATCAAGCACAGAAGTATTTATTATGTGATTGCCATTTGCCTGTTGCTGCAATGAAAATACATAGCAAACATTAAAAAAAGAAAGAAAACACAGACCCTGATCTCAATAAGTTTACATTCTAATGGAAGAGACAGCATACACGCTAAAAAGAAAAATACAAGATACTTTCAGAGTAGGGTGGAAAGAAAACAAAAAACGAAGTCACTAGGATGAGGCGAGATAAGGAAAGGCCTTGTACAAAAAGTGACATTTGAGCTGATTCTAAAAGAACATCAGAGTTTCTAAGCAAAGGGTAAGAGGGATAGCATTCTAGAGAAGGACGTAGAAATAAGACAGGGAGAGTGCCATGTGAACAACAATATATGTGAAATTATAACTAGTTTCACTATATTAATGTTTATCAAGGAAGAACTGTTAGTTAATTCATTGATATGGATTATATCTTTAGTTCTTTGTTGTTGTCTAGTCATTTTCAGTCACGTCTGTCTCTTCATGACCCTATTTGGGGTTTTCTTGGCAAAGCTACTAGAATAGTTTGCCATTTTCTTCTCCAGCTCATTTTATAGATGAGGAAACAGAGGCAAGCAGGGTTAAGTAACTTGCCCAGGGTCACATAGCTAGTAAGTGTCTGAGGCTGGATTAGAACTCAGGTCTTCCTGAATCCAGACTTGGTACTCTATCTACTGTGCCACCTAGCTGCCCCACCAATCAAAATACCAGCCCTAATCTTTCTCCTAAACTTCAGTCTTATATCAATAACCGCCTTTTGGAACGATAATAGTTTCATCTGCATAACATTTTATTTTTATAACTCTCTTAAGGGGCAGCACAGTGGGATAGACCCATGATCAAGTCTCACCTGTGACACGTAATATGTTGTTTGACCCTGGACTAGTCATTTAACCACTTAGAATGCTAGGCAATTTTGTAAGGGCTTTATATAATGAGCTTTAGAAAAGAGGCAAACCTGCATCAGTACAGAGAATTTCCTCATCTGAGAGTTCCCCATATCAACTCATTTCAATTAAATCACAGGTCCTGTCTCTATGAATAATGATAATAATAAAGTGAATATGAATAACCTTTAATATATATCTGTTTCCATCTGTTTCATGTTTTTTTAGGAAAACTTTGACTATTCTAGAATTTCTCTTAAAATAAAAGGATTAAAACTAAAGAATTAATTTATTTTCCTGTTAGCATTCTTCATTAATTTAAAGTATATTTAAATATAATTTGGAATTACTTCCAATCTACTGTAATTTCATTTGGTGTTTTATGCTGTTAGTTTCTGCTCTCTTTGTTTTTTCCACTAAGAGTTGGCCAAACAAATGCAAAAAAGTTATTTCCTGGTCATATATAATGATTGTCCTTTTTGGGCAAATAATTAAATGATACTGCTGCCTCTAATTACACTGCCTCTTCCCTGCTTATTAAGATTCAGTTACTTGTATTTCATTATTTATTTATTTGTTTGTTTTTGCAGTATACTTAGCAAGTCTGTTAACTACTTCCTTCCAGTCATTTCAGGTTTTGTTCTATAGATTTTTGGATATCATTATACACACATTCCTAATCACCCACCTCATTCTCTGTTCCTCTTCTCTGCCCACACAAAGAAAATGGCTACAATTAACATCCAGTTTTTGAATATGTTATATTAACGAGTTAGGTTCTCAGATCTAGATTATCTTTGCCACAAAATAATACAATAATAATGTCATTGTTCAGTTCTGTCTGACTTTTTGTGACCCCATTTGGCATTTTCTTGGTAGAGGCACTGGAATAGTTTGCCATTTCATTTTACAGATGAGGAAACTAAGGCAAACAGGGTTAAGTGACCCAGTATCATATTAGCTAGTAAGTGTCTGAGACCAGATTTGAGTTCAGGAAGATGAGTCTTCCTGAGTTTAGGCCTGGCACTCTATCCACTGCACCACTTAGCTGCCTTAGCAGATTGTGAGAGCACCAGGCCTGGAGTCAGAAGAACTTCAGTTTAATCTGACCTCAGTTACTCACTAGATGTATGACCACAAGCAAGTCACTTAACCCTGTTTTTCTCAGTTTCCTCATCTGTCAAATGAGCTGGAGAAGGAAATGGCAAATCACTCCAGTGTCTTTGCCAAGAAAACCCCAAATGGGTCCAAGAAAGAGTCAGACACATAATAGCATACTATACTCTGAAGTGGTGTTTATTAGGCTCAAGGCCAAATTCTGGGGGGGGGGGGAATGACTTAGTTTTCCATGAGAAAGCAAAGCAGTAAGATCTGGATTTGGGCCAGTTTCTATCTCACATTGATCTGCTTCCTTGCCTATGTTTGATTTAATGTTCATATCACTTCTCCCAAAAATTAACAGATCAAATCAGTTAAGAGATATGAATTACATAACTCTGGCTCTACATGTCCTAGCCTTGTGAAGTTGGGCAAGTCATTTAACCTATTTGAGTTTCAGTTTCCTCATCTGTAAATTAAAGATAATAATACTTCCCCCCTAGACCTGCTGTGAAGATAGGTTTTAAAATAGAATAAACCTTAGACGTAATCTAGGCCAATTCCTTCATTTAAAAGTGAGGCCCAGAGAGTTAAGTCACATTCCCAGGGTCATTACACATGTATTAAATGTCAGAGCACTGCAATGGGATTGAAACCACAGTTTCCTGATCCAGAATGCCCTTCTTAATCTGAAGACTCTCATTCTCTCTCTCTCTCTCTCTCTCTCTCTCTCTCTCTCTCTCTCTCTCTCTCTCTCTCTCTTTGTCTTCTCTCTTTGTCTCTCTCATCTCTCTTTCTCTCTCTGTCTCCCCACCCATATAGATATATGCATATCTGTATATGTGTGTATATAATACACTCACAAGATAACAGCTATGATCATGGTTATCCTATTTTTGTGACCTTGGACAAATTACTTGTCCTTTATAGACCTGTTTCCTCATCCATACGATGAAAAGATTAGGCCAGATGATGTCTATAGTCCCTATAAGTCTAAAATTCTGGTTCATCGACACATTTTTATTTACCCAGTAGGTCGTGTATCTCATAACTTTTGAGTGCTATACTTTATCCATAAACCAGTCCTGTGAAGTTATACTCATGGGGATTCTATAGACAATGCTATGCTTTTTGAAGGAATGGCAGGCTTGTCTGTCTTGGCTATCTTCTCAAACTCTATGGTTAACTCCAATTAATAACCACCATATAATTGTTTACTTTAACTAAATCAGAACACAGTGAAACTTTGAGCCACTCATTCTTTGGTGAATTTGGTAAGAGACCATTGAATAGATGACTTATCATTTCTGAAATCCATCAAAGAATGGCTCAACACTTTCATTTGAATTGAGTAGAACTTTTTTCTATTTACATTTCAGAATAGATAGATAAACAGTATTCTAAATACTACTTCTTATGCTGTCTAAAGCCATGAACAGAAACTACAGAAAGTTTGCAACATCTTAGATTTGGCATGATAATACAAAGTTTAATCTTTGGTCAAGTGATTCTAGTTCAGATTTAGTCTCTGCCCCTAACTACCTGTTTTAAAAGTCACTGAAACACTCTGAGGCTCAGTTTCCTAAATTACCCAATACAGATCTAAATCTATGATCCTTCAAAGGTTTCCATTAGATATTGGCTCAAGGGAAAGGGTTATAACTTATTACAGGAAATCTCTAATATTTGTGAGGCCTGGTCATGTTAACAACCATCTAGGTCAGTGAGGTGGGACTAAAACAGGACAGCAGCAAGAGCACATTATCTGGCTCTCAACCTTTGATAAACAATGCTGGTTTCCCTTGTGGACCAACTGGCAATGAGGAATCTGGCATGCCAGATAGGTATGATATTTCAATGCTGAATTTATGACAGTTATTGATTGTGAAAACTCCAATTGCATTTATCTGCCTTATTCCTTTTTAGATCTGACCATAACAATAACATATGTGCAACTCCTGATATACATTTTTCTTTTCTTTTCTCAAGAAATGAAAATAATTTTCCAAATTGATTATAAGTACTTTTGTTGCAAATGGACCTGTTTTGGCTAAGCTACTTAAACCTTATACGATGCTTCTATGAATCTGCACTATAAAAAGACCTATCACTAAACCTGTTGAAATTTGATGAGATTTCCAGAAGGTTCTTTTTTGTTTCTTTCCTTTTTTTTTTATTTTCATAAAGTATCATTTACCCTCATTTTCATTTTCTAGCATGGGCTGAAAAATAGCTTTCTTTTGTCTTCATGCCTTTCCCCCACTACCTTGTAACAGCATTCTACATATACTAGACAATTGTTGAATGAATAAAATGATTTTTTTAAAAAAAATTAACACTTATTTTCCATGCGATTGTTAAAGTTTCATTTATGTGTAAAGTGGAAAACTTGAGATTTTATGAATTTAATATGGAAATTTGAAATGCATTCAATAAACAGATCAATAAATATATAACATATTCTTCTTGCCTTGTAAATAGTAGATACTCAATATACATTTTTTAAAGAATGAAAATGGATGTTAACATTCAGACATCTAATATTACTCCTAGTGTTAGGAAGCTTTTCTGTCTGCTGGGATAAAATCATCTTAAATGATTTAGCTGTGTCTCCTTTTGTTGAAATCCTACATTAACTCACCTAAAATTTGGTCAAGCATTCACTGACTTTAGAAACTGGGTTTATGAAAACTTCATCTTAAAAAAAGATTAGTATAAAGCAAACTTTTCACCATATATACACAGTATTATAACTTTCACTACCTCTGATTAGACAGCAGTAAAGGAAGCAGTTAAAGTCTACAAGGAGTGAAGCATACATTCATTGTATGGTATCAACTGAGTGATGTAGCAAAATGAAAAGTGGTACAAAGTAGGGTCTTTGGACCTACTTATCTATCTACTAATTTTTTTTTAAGGTATATTCTTTGTAAACCTTAATGTGCTATAGAACTACGAGTTGCTATTGCTGTCATTATCATTAGGTATAGTGGATAAGTCTGTTGTATTTTACTAGACAATCATTCAAGCACTCATTCTACAAATATTTATTAAACACCCACTGAGCAAGGTACTACACTAGGTAATTTATTATGTTTCCTACTATCTCTGTCTTCAGATATTTTATTTTCTGTAAACACATTTATTTCATTTGGAAATTAGAACATTCCTAAATTTCCCTATTATTCATTTGAGTCACCAGAATAAATTCTGTTTTAGAAAGCTACTTACTTATTCTCTTTATTTGCATGAATCTCCTTAGCCAACCAGTACTTAACTATTCGGGAGGCATATTCCATAACAATGTAATAACCATATTAGCTTCTAGTTGTCTGAGTGAACTGTTCTGACTAAATGCCTCCTCTCCCTGGGTAAGTAGTAACCCCTCCTCTCTTCTCTCATTTCTTATTCAAACCCCAGTGAGGAAAACCCTCTTCTGCTATACACAAACAAAACAGGATTGTGTTTGATATACTGTTCACTCTCTTGTTAAACATCTGAAAGGCTGTTTCCTTTTGATTCCTCTCAGTATAACTTACCATTTGATTCATGAATTTGATTACATTTGTCTTTCTTTTAGGAATATTAATTTTGTCAATTCATCTAAAAACTGTTGTTTCACTGTTTCATTTCTATAGATATGATTGATTTTCTTTTTTTTTTTAATATATGAAAGGTAGATGAGTATATTTTCATTCTGAAACACCGGTTCTATAATTTGGCCTTTGGAGAACGTGAGAGGTTTAAAAATTTTGACCTCAAACAAACGATTCTTACGGTCAATACCAAGAGGTTTACAGGAACTTTTGGATCCTAATCAATTCAGTTCAACAAAAACTTACTAAGTACCTAAGTGGTGGAAGGGATACAAAAGAAATGGAAGTCACACTGCCTCAAGAGGCAGCTGCCTCTCTCATTGGGAAAACCAGGCAGGCACACTATGGAACAATTAGAGAATAATCTAAGATAGTGTATTTAAAAGCAAGTATCATTGTAAGGAGCAGCTAGAGAAGGGACAGTCAGTATTTAAGTAGAGATAAAGTCACAGTATGACAATCTCAGCTGTCTTGAACTTACAGCCCACTGTAATACGTAACCATATTTCCAATTCTGGCAGAAGATGCCTGGGTACATTCCTGGGTACAGACATTAAGTAGTTCACACACAAACAGTAGAAGGCGAGCTGTTCTAAGGTTAGTCTACAAGCACCAATATCTAGTATATCTAGTATACCATCTATCTAGTTTTTTATAATAGAAATATCTAGTATAAATGCAGCCCTAGGTTTGAAAAATAGGATTGTTGCTGTTTTTGCTGTTGTTGTTCTAATACTTTTTTTTTCTTTTCTGTCATTTTTTTAAATGATACTGCCCATATCCAAGCAGGGCTCTTTTAAGCATCTTACACCTACAGGGAACAGCTGGTAAAGTTGAGCCAATTCTATCCTCAAAGATCTGATAGCTAAATTCTTCTTGATGTGTACAACATGCTGGTCTTAAACCAAGATAGAGACATCTCTCTGTATTCAAAGGTCATCAACCAATTATTAAACCATTCTCCAATATAATTTGATTATATAAATACACATATACATACATATACATGCATACACACACACATATGATACAAAGCATCACTTCCACTTTAAATGCCATGTACCCGTAGAAAAGCCTAGGTCTCCCATGTTATATCAAATATAATTAGAACAAAATTCATAGGATTATAAATTGAGGGGTGCAAGAGATCTCAGCTATAATCTAGACCAACCTCCTCCTTTTTAAACATGAGTTAAATTGATTTAGAAAAGTTAAATGACTTACCCAAGGCCACACAAATAGCAAATGGCAGAGCCAAAATTCAAATCCAAACCTTGTGGCTCCAAATTCAAAACAAATATAGTACAGAGAATGAAGAGAAAGAAGAAAGGGAGAAGTGATTGGGGGTTAAGGGAAGGTGATGTTTGTAAGGAGAAACTTTAAAGCTACCTGAAGAGAGGAGTCAGTGTCATATTCTTTTGTAACATTCCCAGGATTTAGAGCAAATGCCTTGCACATAATGAATGTTCAATAAATATTTATTAATTGAATGAGAGAAAGAAAAATCAAGGGGGGGGATCTGAGCCCTCCCTTCTCCAGAAATTCCTTTTAGAATCACTGTTTCAGGACTTTATCCCTACAATTCCAACCAAAGACCTGCCATCCAGTTACTGAAACAGATATATTTCTACCCCTCTGTCAGAGTAGTCCTTCTCCAATCACCAACTCAGATCTTTGAGTGCAGTGAAAAGAATACTGGACTTCAAGTCAGATAAACAAAATTCAAATCCAGCTTCTCCTAATTACTGTACCATATTTGATTCTCTGACAAAAAAAAAACCAGACACCTTAGTTTTTTGTTTCTTTTTTCCATTTCCTCCATCAAAACATGACTGTCCTTGGGCTCCCACTGGGTCACTAAGTAGTTCATTGGATATATGAATTCAAAGAAACCATGTTAACAGCTGAAAAGGGATTAACTCCTTACCTCCCCTAAGTAATACTTGCATCACAATTGTGTGTTTCAATACTGCCATTCTGAAGAGTAAATATGGACACTTCATACACTTGAAAAGACAGATACCTTATTTCACCGCACAATCGTTGCAGATTTGATGCCAATTTTTTTGCAAAAAAAGTGTAGTGCAGCTATTATGTGAACCTTTTAAAAAATTGTCAGCATTTCCTAAAAATCATTTATTACTAAACTGTTTTTGGTATTAGGATGCAGGGAATACTCATGAATATACCTTAAAATTGGGAAGATGCAAATCTTAGTATATCATGTGACTTATTAATGGCAGCTTAGCTTGCCCACCTGCTCCCCTTGTGCTTATGGCTCTTCATTGGGTTGAGTAACAACACTGTTAGTACTACAATGCTCTAAACAAACCACACAAGACGGCTTTTGGAAATATACTGACAATACGTGTGCCCCGAGAATTCTTGGCTCGTGGCTCACAATGCGTGAGAGATAAATGTGTATCCATATGCCACTGGTGAATACATTGCTGCTCTGTTTACCTTTTAAGTGGCATGATGAGCAGAATTATTCCATGCAACCATTACACAATGAAAGGTTATAAACCAATTTTGGGACTGGAAAAAAAATAAGGTGCAATGATTATGTGGTGGCGACAGTTATGCAATGAAATATGATAGGAATTATTTGGTGGCTAAATTAGAGTGATGGGGGAAAGTTGGGACTTCCCCAGAATCATTCAAATTGTATTATCTAGGCAACTACCTACTTCCTCTAGGTAAAAGTTTGGCTCTCACTATGAGAAGGTTTTTTGTAACTGTTTGGCACCATACGATGGGGGAAAGGAACCATTGGATCTAAAGTCAGAGGTTTAAATCCTGCCCTTGATGATTGCCTTGCTACGTTGTATCTACGACCTTGAAGAAATTGCTTAAATTTCACCAGCTTCAGTTTCTTAATTTGTAAATTGAAGAAGGGATAGGAGGCTTCTGATTTCTCTCCTGCTCTAGATCTAGGATCCTATGAGCTATGAAGACATTATTAAAAAAAAAAAAGTGTGTCCTATATCACAGGGAATTTGTGAGGATGGTTTTAATAACAATTACAAAAAAGCACTCCTCAAATGTCAAGAGGTTCATCAGTACTAATGAAATAACAACAATTTACATAGTCTGGCAAAATACATTTTCATATTTCTCCCTGAGCCCTTTGAGGAGGATTGTGGAGAAAGGATGGTTGGATTACAGTGTCCCTGAAGTATGTTTCAACTTTGATTCTCTGAACTTAACTTTTCTGACTTTAAGTCCAGGGTTCCTTCACATGATAGTAAAAAAAAAAAAATCAGTCAAGAACCCAGGATAGTTACCTGATTAAGCCTCTTATAGTTAGGGTGACATCATGAAATGAGTACTATATCTCAAGTCAACAAGATCTGGATTCAGGCTCTGTTTCTTGCTATCTATGAACTCTTGGACAATTTATTTCACCTCTCTCAGTCTGAATGTCTTCATTTGTAAAATTGTTATAATGATACCTTTAATACCTTATAGAACTTTTATAAGAAAAGGAATTTGTCAAACTGAAAGCATGATATAAATGTGAATTATTATAATTGTCACTGAGTTCTTTGAAGTGAAAAAAAACACACAGATTGTGTGTCACCTTTTATTCCAATCTGTCACCATTTAGCAAATTAAAATATCCTTAGATTTAAATATCCTTAGATTTATGATAGAAATCACTAGCAGACATAAGGGCATAAGAAAAGGACACAGAATGCACCCTGCCATGGTGCTTATTCAAAAACTCATGAAAGTACCAGTTGTAAGCTTCTTATCAGCTATGATGACATAGAATAGGATCAGCTAATTAATAATCAGTGAAGAATAAGTTCATTTACAGACCATATCTTAAAAATCTGGAGGCATTTTTTAATATTGCTTCATAGGGAGCCAAATGTGATGTTGGATATTTCACAGGGACTGACAAGCAAGAAATATTTACCATATTTACCTTACATTTCTCCTGATTCCTAAAAATCAGATTTCCTGTTCAGTTCTGATCTTTTCCTCAAGAATGCCTATAAGTCCCTTATTCGATATCCATTCTTTCCCTTGTAGGATTACACTCAGCTTTGTTGTATGGGTTATTCTTGGGTGTAAAGCCAGCTCCTTTGCTCTTCAGAACATTATATTCCATGCCCTTCAGTCTTTTAATGTAGAAGGTGTTAATTCTTGTGTTATCCTAAGTGTAGCTCCACAAAATTGTTTCTTTCTAGTTGCTTGTAATATTTTCTCCTTGACCTGGGAGCTTTGAAACTTAGCTAAAATGGCCCTGTGAATTTTTATTTTGGGATCTATTTCAGGTGGTAAACAGTAGATTTTTAAAAAATTTCTATTTTACCTTCTAGTACTAGAACTTCAGGGAAATTTCCCTTAATAATTTATCGAAGTATAGTGTCTAGACTTTTTTTCATCATAACTTTGAGGTAGTCTGACAATTTTTATATTATGTCTCCTCAATCTGTTTTTCAAATCAGTCATTTTTCTAATGAGATGTCTTGTATTCTCTTCTAGTTTTTTTTCCATTTTTTTTTTGTTTTGTTGTTTCTTGATGTGTTATGAAGTCATTAACTTCCCCTTGTCCAATTCTATTTTTTAAGGAGTTAATTAGTTAAGTTTTTGGATCTTTTTTTTTCCAATTGGTTACTTTCTTTTCACTTTTTTTTTGTTTTTCTTTGATTACTTTTATTTCTTTTCCCAATTTTTCCTCATCCTCTCTTATTTGATTTTTTTTTAAGACAATTGGGGTTAAGTGACTTGCCCAGGGTCACACAGCTAGTATGTGTCAAGTGTTTGGTCTGAGGCCATATTTTAACTCGGGTCCTCCTAACTTCAGGGCCAGTGCTCTATCCACTGCACCAGCTAGCTACCCCTCATTTGATTTGTAAAGTCTTTTTAAAGTTCTTCTAAGAACTCATTTTGAGCTTATGATCATTTTCCATTTTTGTTTGAATCTTTACAAGAAGCTGTTTTGTCTTCTTCTCAGTTTCAACCCCAATCTTCTCTATCACATAATAGTTATCTATTATTGAGCTCTCTCGCTCTCTCTCTCTCTCTCTCTCTCTCTCTCTCTCTCTCTCTCTCTCTCTTTTTTAACTCATTTTAACACCTGATTCTTAGTTGTTAACTTTATGTTATAGTCAGGCTTTTCTCACAGGGTGTGGGGGATAATGTCTCAGGCTTCAGGTTTTTTATGCTATTGTTTTCTGAGTTCTACCTGGGGGCCTTTGACCTCTTGTGTCTTCCACTTTTCTGTAATCTAAAGCCAGGTATGGTCACTGCTACTTTGGATCATGCCTTGGTCTATGAGTCCATCTGCCCCAAGCCATGACCAGGGCCCCCAGCACGGCTGCCACTGAAAATTCTCTTGCTCCTTCTGGTTACTCAGGAAACTGCAAGTGTCAGCTCACCCCTCTGCTTTGGAACTGAAACCAGGGACTCTGCTCCCCCTGAAATTGACCACAGCCAACAGGGCCCTTGTCACTCTGTGCCTGGACTCACCTGCATGTGCTCACTCCTCTTTGCCCATAGCTATACTCTAGGACTGTATCTGGTTAGTATGTCTGGGCCCTGCATCCAGCTGAATCAGAAAGCCCCTACAATCTTCTCCAGATCAGTCACCCCACCCCTACACATCCAGAGGGTTAGAGTTCCCGAAGCTAAGGCGGCCACAGAAACAACTGCCCCCAGGGCTTACTATATAATGTTGACTGAATGGTCAGACCACCACTGCAGGAGGTCATATTTTTCCTAATGTAATATTAAGTTGCCTTAAGCTAGAAGACTGTTTTACTCCAACTTTCAATTATTTCTGCCTCTCTAAACTTTACTTTGAGGTACTATTTTAAATTATTTGTGGGAGAATTTGTGAGAATTGCATAGCTTCCTGCCTTATTCCATCATCTTCTCACAATTTCCTCCCTCTAGGGTGTTACTTGAGCTAACAAATGTTTACTTTTCACAATAATTTGCTGCATTTACATAAACCATCTTAAATTTCCTCCCTGAGTTTTACTAATAAGCTATTGCAAAATATTTTGCAAGTATAAAAATGAATTATATGAGTATAAAATTATACTTATGAGTAGCTTTTAATTTTTTTTAAATTAAAATCCATAAATTTGGTAGCAATAGTACCAAAGTACCCCAGACTCTAGGCAATAAGGGCAAAGAAGAAGAAAATATTTTGTCACAAAACTCCTGACTCAGTACCATATCACCCAGCACCTTAGGTTAGGATGGCTATACTGTTGTGTCTACCTTCTCTACGTCAGAAAGGCAAGACTGGCTTGTAGCTATTATGAACCTTTCACTTTCAGCATCTCTCTGTGTCTGTCTCTCTGTCTGTCTCTGTCTGTCTCTGTCTGTCTCTGTCTCTGTCTCTGTGTGTGTGTGTGTGTGTGTGTGTGTGTGTGTGTGTGTCTCTGTCCCAAAAAGGAGATATAGTTTTTGTCCTGGCTATTCTCTTCATTCATTAACCTCCTGACAAGAAACCCTTTTTTTTTCCTTCAGTCACTTTGTCTTAAATAAAGCTTTAATCCATTAAGAAAGGACCTTACTGGTTTTTACATTTCTGATTAAGGGTACTTGATTTGGGTTTCTTATACTTTGGGGTACATCGTAAGCTCAGTCAATAAAAAGGCATCAATAATATAACTCTGGATAGATATTCTAGTTTACAGATTTTCTAACTTTTTAAACTTTATTATGTAGAAACTAGAAGACTTACATTGCCCTGATTGTTGTAGCTAGTTACCTGGCAGAACATACTTTGTGGGAGTAAATAAGTATTATGGAAAGTAAGAATCTGAATTCTAAATCTAGGCCTTTAATTATCAGATAAAAATTACACACAACTTTTTAACAGAAATACCTTAATATTTAAGATTATTAATGAATATTGTGTTATATTTTTATATCTAGAGAAAAGACACAAAATAAAATATTTTTCAATTGTAAGTAGCAGAAATTCTAAGTAGACATTTAGGAATAGTTTCCCGATAACAAGAATAACAGATAAAACCTTCAGATGCTTTGCAATAGTAATCAGTCAATCAAATCAACCTTCATTAAAAGTCTACTAGGCACCGTGTTAGATAAGAGGGATAGAAAAAAAAACAGTGTCTACCTTCAAGAAGCTAATATTCTATGTTTATGTATCCACATGTATATATGTTCATTTTATATAAATCGATAAATTATTTGTACATTAAATATAACTTTTTTTTTCCAAGCAGGGGTTGTTATTTAATGGGATGAATTGGAAACAAGAAAGGAAACAAATGTTTATTAAGTGCTACTAGGTTCCAGGACTGGACTAAGCACTTTACAAATATTGTCTCGTTTGATCCTCACAACAACTCTGGGGTATAGGTGCTATCACTCTTCCCATTTTGCAGCTGAGAAAACTGAAGCCAACAAAAATTACGTGTCTTGCCTAAGGTCACACAGCTAGCAAATATCTGAGGCTAGATTTCAACTCAGGTCTTTCTGACTCCAGTCCCAGATCTCTATCCAACTAGCTGCTTCATACTATTAAAAAAAAAAAAGTTCCCTCAAACAACGCATATCAGCAACTATTCTGCAACTTAAAATGTTACAGAGCTAACGGGATGCACTGAGAGGTTTTGACCTGCCCAGGTCACACACATATTGTGCATCAGAAATATGATTTGAAATCAAGTCATCCTGACTCCAAGGTCAGGCCTCTCCAGTATGCCATTCTCCCACTCATACCAAATATGTACAAAGTAAATACAAGAGGAGGCACTAGTATCTGGGGTGATTTTGGAAGGCTTCACACAGGAGGTGGTATTATTGGAGATGAGCTTTGAAGGAATCTGTATATACTAAAAGATAGAGGTAAGGTGGGAGTGCGTTCTAGGCATAGGACAAAGACTGTTGAGGGGCATGAAAATAGGAGATGGACTGTCATTTGGTAGAAAGAACAAGAAAAAGCTGGTTTGGGTTAACCATGGAGTGCACAAAATGGAGTAATATATAATAAGGCTGGAAAGGTATATTGCAGATAATCTGTGAAGGGCTTTTAATGGTAAACAAAGGAGATTTTATATTTGATCTTAGAGATGATAGGGGGTCACTGGAGT